>NC_029794.2:44414594-44418653 GCF_000816755.2 Arachis ipaensis
CACAACAGTGACGAGAACTCCTCTTCCTCGCGTTCTACTCGACGGCGGCTCCAAGGCAGACCAGCGGCGACGGCGACGACAAGAATGAACGGCGACGAAGGTGGCTGGCTCCAGCGACGGTGACAGGTCATGATGAGGACGACGATGACGACGGCACGGCGGCTTTCCTTGGCGGCAAGCTCGCAGCAGACGCGACGCCACCCTCCTCTATTTCTCTCTTCCTTCTCGGCGTGGGTGGATGGCACGACGGCGAGCAAGACGCGGCTGGGTGTGATGGAGTGCGGTGGCGGCGCTGCTCCTCCCTCTTCTTCGCTGGCGCTCTCTCTTCCTGTCTTCTCCATATGTGTGCGTGCGTGTGTATAGTGAGGAAATGAGTGTGAGTTCGTTGGTGAGGCTGAGAGTGAGAGAGGTAAGTCTCTGTGTGTGTCATGTGGTGAGGGTAACGGCACTGACTTGAGGATTAAGGGTGAGTGTGTTAGCTGAAGAGGGTGAAGGAGGGGTAGGGTGCGGCTGAGGCAAAGGGAAGCTAGGGTTAGGGTTCCTCAATTTGGGAATTAGGTTTCTGATTCAATTTGGGAATTAGGGTTAGAAATTAGGGATTTTATAAAGTAATATAGATAGATATAAATAGATATTTTGATAAAATTCTTATTTTTCAATTATCAAAATTATAATTTCAATTATACCAAATATCTAATAAAATTTATATAAAAATTCTAATTAATTTAAACTCCAATTATCATGAAACTCCATTTAATTACCTTTAGCAAAATAATTTTATTAAAATAAATCACAAATAATTAATTATTTGATTTTCAAAAACTGGGGTTGTTACAGTATAGAGCGCCCAATGAAGTCCAGCCAGCCTCTGGCGACTGGTTTGAGATCTCCTCTTTTGAGTTGGTTTGGGGCACCCTTTGTGTTGGTTGTCCATTTAGCTCCAGGGAGGCATATGTCCTCTAGGATTTTGTCCAAGCTCAGGTTTGATCTCATCATTCTCCTATTGAAGGAATCTGGGTCATCTTGCAGTTGAGGCAGCTTGAAGATCTCCCTTATTTTGTCAGGGTGGGTGTAAACAATCTTCCCTCTGACTAGAGTTCTATAGTCATAGAATGCGGTTCCAGCTATTCTCTGCCTGTCCGTCTGCCACAGATTAGCGTAGAATTCCTGAACCATGTTTCTTCCCACCTTTGTTTCAGGATTAGCTAGGACTTCCAAGCTCCTGTTTCGGATTTGCTCTTGGTTCTCCGGATATTCATCTTCTTTCAGATCGAATTTAACTTCCGGGATCACTGACCTTAGACTCATTATTTTGTAAAAATGGTCTGAAAGTTTTTTGGTTATGAACCTTCCTTGATTCCAAAGTGGTTTTGGAATATTCTCTTTCTTGTCTATGGAGTCGGTTTGTTTTCCCTTAGGAGCCATGATCTTAGTGGGTATTGGTTTAGTGATCACGGATAAAAACACCAAACTTAGAGGTTTGCTTGTCCTCAAGCAAAAGAAAGGAAAGGAAAGAGAAAGAGGGAGAGCCAAGCGCAACTTGTGGAGGAGAGGAGGAGAGGCCGAACCAATATTTAAAGGGAAGGGGGGTGGGTTTCAAAAATTATTTGAAAAAGATATGATAGAAAAAGTGATTTGGAAAAGATAAGTATGATAGGAAAAGATGTGATTTAAAATTGAAAAGATATGAAAGATATTTGAAAAAGATAAATCTGGGTTTTGAAAAAGATGATGTGAAGATTTGAAAAAGATATTAATGAGTTGAAAAGATTTTAGAAGGAAAAGAGATAGATTTGTTTTGAAAAGGATTTGAAAATAATTTGAAGAGGATTAAGAAAAAGGGTTTATGAATTAAGATACATTTGATATCTTTTGAAAAAAGATTTGAAAAATTAGGATTTGTAACATGTTTGTGCAAGAAATCCTGAATTGAAACATAAAAAAATAGAAAAAATTTGAATTGAAAATGAAATTACCTACTCCCTACAATCCTGGCGTTAAACGCCCAACTGCTGTATATTTTGGGCGTTTAACGCCCAGTTGGTGCTTGTTTTGGGCGTTTAACGCCCAGCTGTTGCTTCTAGCTGGCGTTAAACGCCAGAAACCCCTTTGTCACTGGGCGTTTTTTTGAACGCCCAGGATGCTATAAATCTGGCGTTAAACGCCCAGATGGCTATCTTTACTGGCGTTAAATGCCCAGAAGATGCTCCTTTTGGGCGTTTAACGCCCAATTGTGCCTCTTACTGGCGTTTTCTTGCCAGTGAGCTCCTTTTTTCCTGTTTTGTGCTCTGAATTCTTCTGTAACCCTGTGGACTTATGCAATTGATTCTTTACCTTGTTAATATTAAGCTCATATATTTTAAAAATAAATGAAATGAAGAATAAAATAAAATAAAATAACAGAAAAAGTTTTGCTAATGGCTGGGTTGCCTCCCAGCAAGCGCTTCTTTATTGTCTTTAGCTGGACCTTGCTGAGCTTTTAATCTAGCCTCAGCCTTGAGCACTCTTGCTCAATATTGCCTTCAAGATAGTGCTTGATTCTCTGTCCATTAACAATAAACTTCTTATCAGAATCAATGTCTTGAAGCTCCACCTAACCATATGATGATACACTTGTAATCACATATGGTCCCCTCCACCGGGATTTCAGTTTCTCGGGGAATAGCCTGAGCCTAGAGTTAAACAACAGAACCTTTTGTCCTGGTTCAAAGACTCTAGATGACAGCTTTCTGTCATGTCGCCTTTTTGATTTCTCTTTATAAAGCTTGGCATTTTTGAAAGCAGTGAATCTGAATTCCTCTAGCTCATTCAGCTGGAGCAATCTTTTTTCTCCAGCTAATTTGGCATCAAAGTTTAGGAATCTGGTTGCCCAGTAGGCCTTATGTTCCAGTTCCACGGGCAGATGACAGGCCTTAACATACACAAGCTGGTTTGGAGAGGTCCCTATAGGAGTCTTGAATGCTGTTCTGTAAGCCCACAGAGCATTATCCAAGCTTCTTGCCCAATCCTTTCTACGGGTAGTTACAGTCCATTCCAGGATTCTTTTTAGTTCTCTGTTAGAAACTTCAGCTTGCCCATTTGTCTGTGGATGATATGGAGTCGCCACCTTGTGGCGAATCCCATACCGGACCATGGCAGAGTAAAGTTGTTTGTTGCAAAAGTGAGTGCCCCCATCAATGATTAGTACTCTAGGGACACCAAACCTACTGAAGATATATTTCTGGAGAAACTTCAGCACTGTTTTAGTATGATTGGTGGGTGTGGCAACAGCCTCTACCCATTTTGATACATAGTCGACTGCCACCAGAATATAAGTGTTTGAGTATGATGGTGGGAAAAGTCCCATGAAGTCAATTCCCCAAACATCAAACAACTCAATCTCCAAGATTACCTGTTGAGGCATGGCGTAACCATGAGGCAGATTACCAGCTCTTTGGCAACTGTCACAGTTATGTACAAACTCTCGGAATCCCTATAGAGTGTAGGCCAGTAGAAGCCACATTGGAGAACCTTGGTGGCTGTTCGCTCACCTCCGAAATGGCCTCCATATTGTGATCCATGGCAATGCCATAAGATCCTTTGTGCTTCTTCTCTAGGCACAAACCTACGGATTATTCCGTCTGCACATCTCTTAAAGAGATAGGGTTCATCTCACAAGTAGTACTTTGCATCAATAATTAATTTTTTCTTTTGTTGCCTGCTGTACTCCTTGGGTATGAACCTTGCAGCTTTATAGTTTGCAATGTCTGCAAACCATGGTATTTCCTGAATGGCAAACAAATGCTCATCCAGAAAGGTCTCAGAGATCTCAATAGAGGGGGGAAACTCCCCTTCTGCTGGTTCTATCCGGGACAGATGATCAGCCACTTGGTTATCTGTCCCTTTTCTGTCTCTTTTTTCTATATCAAACTCTTGCAGATGCAACACCCATCTTATGAGCCTGGGTTTTGAATCCTGCTTTGTGAGTAGATACTTAAGAGCAGCATGGTCAGTGTACACAATCACTTTGGATCTTACTAAGTATGATCTAAACTTGTCAATGGCATAAACCACTACAAG
>NC_029794.2:44418941-44429229 GCF_000816755.2 Arachis ipaensis
ACTGCAAGCAATTCTTTTTCTGTTGTTGTGTAATTTTTCTAGGCATCATTTAAAACACGGCTAGCATAATAAATGACATGCAGAAGCTTATCATGCCTCTGCCCCAGTACTGCACCAATGGCGTGGTCACTGGCATCACACATTAGTTCAAATGGTAAAGTCCAGTCTAGTGCAGAAATAACTGGTGCTGTGACCAGCTTAGCTTTCAGAGTCTCAAACGCTTGCAAACACTCTGTGTCAAACACGAATGGCATGTTAGCAGCTAGCAGATTGCTCAGGGGTTTTCCAATTTTTGAAAAATCCTTTATAAACCTCCTGTAGAATCCTGCATGCCCCAGAAAGCTTCTGATTGCCTTAACATTAGCAGATGGTGGTAATTTTTCAATTATTTCCACTTTAGCTTGATGCACCTATATTCCCTTGTTTGAAATTTTATGCCCAAGGACAATTCCTTCAGTCACCATAAAGTGACATTTTTCCCAGTTTAAAACTAGGTTGGTCTCTTGGCATCTTTTCAGAACAAGTGCTAAATGGTCAAGGCAGGAGCTGAATGAGTCTCCAAATACTGAAAAGTCATCCATGAAGACTTCCAGAAACTTCTCTACCATATCAGAGAAGATAGAGAGCATGCACCTCTGAAAGGTTGCAGGTGCATTACACAGACCAAAAGGCATTCTTCTGTAAGCAAATACTCCAGAAGGACATGTGAATGCTGTTTTCTCTTGGTCCTGAGGATCTACTGCAATTTGGTTGTAACCTGAATAGCCATCCAAAAAGTAGTAATATTCATGACCTGCTAGTCTCTCTAGCATCTGGTCTATGAATGGTAAAGGAAAATATTCCTTTCTGGTGGCTGTATTGAACCTTCTGTAGTCAATACACATGCGCCACCCTGTAACTGTTCTTGTAGGAACCAGTTCATTTTTTTCATTATGAACCACAGTCATGCCTCCCTTCTTGGGAACAACCTGAACAGGGCTCACCCAGGGGCTATCAGAAATAGGATAAATAATCCCAGCCTCCAGTAATTTTGTGACCTCTTTCTGCACCACTTCCTTCATGGCTGGATTTAGCCGCCTCTGTGGTTGAACTACTGGCTTAGCATCATCCTTCAATAGGATTTTGTGCATGAATCTAGCTGGGCTTATGCCCTTAAGGTCACTTATGGACCACCCAAGAGCTGTCTTGTGTGTCTTTAGCACTTGAATTAGTGCTTCCTCTTCCAGCGGATTTAAAGCAGAGCTTATGATCACTGGAAAAGTGTCACCTTCTCCTAGAAATGCATATTTCAGGGATGGTGGTAATGGCTTGAGCTCGGGTTTAGGAGGTTTCTCCTCTTCCTGAGGAAGTCTCAGAGGTTCTTTCAATTCCTCTGAACCCTCTAAATTAGGCTGAACATCTTTAAAGATGTCTTCCAGCTTTGATTCGAGACTCTCAGCCATGTTGACCTCCTCTACCAAAGAGTCAATGAGATCAACTTTCATGCAATTTTTTGGTGTGTTTGGATGCTGCATGGCTTTGACAGCATTCAACTTAAACTCATCCTCATTGACTCTCAGGGTTACTTCCCCCTTTTGGACATCAATGAGAGTTCGTCCAGTTGCTAGGAAAGGTCTTCCTAGAATGAGAGTAGCACTCTTGTGCTCCTCCATTTCCAGCACTACAAAGTCAGTGGGAAAGGCGAATGGCCCGACCCCTGACAATCATGTCCTCAATCACGCCTGATGGGTATTTAATGGAGCCATCAGCAAGTTGGAGACATAACCGGGTTGGTTTAACTTCTTCAGTTAAACCAAGCTTTCTGATAGTGGATGCAGGTATTAGGTTGATGCTTGCCCCAAGATCACATAAAGCTGTCTTGGTGCAATTACCCTCTAATATGCATGGTATCAGAAAGCTCCCGAAATCTTTAAGCTTTTCTGGAAAGCTTTTCAGAATGACTGCACTGCATTCTTCAGTGAGGAGAACTCTTTCAGTTTCTCTCCAATCCTTTTTATGAATCAAGATCTCTTTCATGAACTTGGCATAAGAAGGTATTTGCTCAAGTGCCTCTGCAAACGGAATCTTTATTTCAAGAGTCCTGAGATAATCTGCAAAGTGAGCAAATTGCTTATCCTGCTCCTCTTGGCAGAGATATTGAGGATAAGGTATCTTGGCTTTATATTCCTCAACCTTAGTTGCTGCAGGTTTATTTCCTACAGAGGTGGTTTGAGAAGCCTTTTTAGAGGGGTTGTTATCAGCACTTGTGTATGTCTGATCCCTCACTGGCATTTGAATGCCAGGGTTAGAAGCTAGATTGGCATTGGACGCCAACTCCTTGCTTGTTCCTGGCGTTTGAACGCCAAAACTGAGCTTCCATTGGGCATTTGTCGCCAACTCCTTGCTTGTTTCTGGCGTTTGAACGCCAAAGTTATTCCTCTCTAGGCTCTTACTGTCCTCAGAGGGATTTTGAATAGCAATTTGTTCATTTCTTGGCTTTCTGCTACCCTGAAGTGAGGTATTTAATGTTTTCCCACTTCTTAATTGAACTGCTTGGCACTCTTCTGTTATTTGTTTTGATAACTGTTGTTCTGTTTGCTTCAACTGTACCTCCATATTTATATTAGCCATTCTTGTGTCTTGTAGTATCTCCTTGAATTCGGCCAGCTGTTTTGTTAGAAAGTCTAATTACTGATTGAATTCAGTAATTTGTTCCGCAGGACTAAGTTCAGCAGTTACTATTTTAGTCTCTTCTTTCATAGAAGATTCACTATTTAGGTACAGATGCTGATTTCTGGCAACTGTATCAATAAGCTCTTGAGCCTCTTCAATTGTTTTTCTCATGTGTATAGATCCACCACCTGAGTGATCTAGAGAAATTTGAGCTTTCTCTGTAAGCCCATAATAGAAGATGTCTAACTGTACCTATTCTGAAAACATTTCAGAGGGGCATTTTCTTAACATCTCTCTGTATCTCTCCCAGGCATCATAAAGAGATTCATTATCTCCTTGTTTAAAGCCTTGGATGTCCAGCCTTAGCTGTGTCATCCATTTTGGAGGGAAGTATTGATTCAGGAATTTTTCTGACAGCTGTTTCCATGTCCTTATGCTAGCCTTAGGATGGTTATTTAACCACCTCTTAGCTTGGTCTTTTACAGCAAATGGAAATAGTAATAATCTGTAGACATCCTGATCTACTTCCTTATCATGTACTGTGTCAGCAATTTGTAAAAACTGTGCCAGAAACTTTGTAGGTTCTTCCCGTGAAAGACCAAAATACTGGCAACTTTGCTGCACCGTGATAATGAGCTGAAGATTCAACTCAAAGCTACTGACTCCAATGGAGGGTATACAGATACTGCTCCCATAGGAAGCAGTAGTGGGGTTAGCATATGACCCCAGAGTCCTTCTGGACTGCTCATTTCCACTTAGGTCCATGATGCAGAAAAGGGAATTGATGTGAATTGTAATTAAAATATATTTTTATTTTTATTTTATAAAAAGAGAACGAATAAAAAAAATGAAATAAAATAACTAGAAATTAAATATAGATTTCAAAAATTAAGAATAAAAAAAGAGAAAAAAAAATTAAAACTAAAATAATTACTTAATTAAGAAGATTTGAAAAACTTTGGATATGATTTTTGAAAAAGATTTTAAATTTTGAAATAGAAATCTAAATTTTAAAAGCAATTTTTGAAAATTCACTTTAAAATAGAAAGAAAAGATATTTTTTTATTTTTGAATCGTATGATGAAAGAGAAAAACACACAAAAGACACACAACTTAAAATTTTTAGATCTAATGTTCCTTATTTTCAAAAATTTTGGAGGGAAACACCAAGGAACACCAAACTTAAAAATTTTAAGATCAAAACACAAGGAAGACTCAAGAACACTTTGAAGACTCACAAGAACAACAAGAACACGAAGATAGAACACCAAACTTAAAATTTTTAGAAAACCAAAATAAAATTTTCGAAAACTAAAGAAAAATCAACAAGAAAACACCAAACTTAAAGTTTGGCACAAGATTTATTCAAAGAAAAATTATTTTTGAAAAAGTTTTTAGAAAGAAAATTTCCAATTACCAAGAACATAAGCACACTGCTCTAGCCAATTGAGCTATAAATTTAAAGTGTTTTAATAAAGGTATTTAATGTATAAATTTTTATTTTTAATTAAATTTTTTTTTGGATACTAATAATTCAAAAATGCACAAGAAAAACAAGAAAAATCACAAAACAAGAAAAACTAAAGATCAAACAAGAAAAATAAACAAGAACAACTTGAAGATTAAGAAGGAATAATGAACACAAATTCGAAAATTTAAAAGAAAATAAAAACATGAAATTGACACCAAACTTAAAATATGAAACTAAACTCAAACAGAAAAACTCAATTATCAGTTTATAAAATTTTCAAAAAATTTAAAAAGAGAAAATAAGGATTAAAAAAAATTTCAACCAAGAACAATAATAGAAAACTCTAAACCAAAAAGAAAAAAATTTTCCTAATCTAAGCAACAAAATAAACCGTCAGTTGTCCAAACTCGAACAATCCCCGGCAATGGTGCCAAAAACTTGGTGCACAAATTGTGAATCACACTTTTCACAACTCGTACCACTAACCAGCAAGTGCACTGGGTCGTCCAAGTAATACCTTACGTGAGTAAGGGTCGAATCCCACAGAGATTGTTGGCTTGAAGCAATCTATGGTTATCTTGTAACTCTTAGTCAGGATATCAATTATAATTATCAAGTTGAATTACGAAGAATAAAAGAGCAAGAAATAAATACTTGTTATAAAGTAATGGGGAATATGTTGGAGTTTGGGAGATGCTTTGTCTTCTGAATCTCTGCTTTCCTACTGTCATCTTCTTCACGAACGCAGGTTTCCTCCTATGGCAAGTTGTATGTTGGTGGATCACCATTGTCAATGGCTACCATCCGTCCTCTCAGTGAAAATGGTCCAGGTGCGCTGTCACCGCCCGGCTAATCTTGTAACCTGTTTCTGGCGTTTAACGCCAGACTACAACATGGAACTGGCGTTGAACGCCAGTTTACATCATCTATCCTTGAGAAAAGTATGGACTATTATATATTGCTGGAAAGCCCTGGATGTCTACTTTCTAATGAAATTGGAAGCGCGCCAATTGGACTCCTGTAGCTCTAGAAAATCCATTCCGAGTGCAGAGAGGTCAGAATCCAACAGCATCAGCAGTCCTTTTTCAGCCTGAATCAGATTTTTGCTCAGCTCCTTCAATTTCAGCCAGAAAATACCTGAAATTACAGAAAAACACACAAACTCATAGTAAAGTCCAGAAATATAAATTTTTCCTAGAAACTAATGAAAATATACTAAAAACTAACTAAAACATACTAAAAATTACATGAAATTAACCCCAAAAAGCGTATAAAATATCCGCTCATCACCTTCTCAAAGGTCATGGTGCCTATGGTACAAGGTTTTAAGAACTTTTTGGGATTCGTTTTCTTCTGAGATAATTTCTGTTGAACCAAGGCATTCAGCTTCATGATTGCTCCTAGATACCGAGCAACTTGCTCTTCAACAATATCTTCATCCTCTTCAGAGGAAGAATACTCATCAGAGCTCATGAATGGCAACAGTAAGTTCAGTGGAATCTCTATGGTCTCTCTATGAGTCTCAGATTCCTTTGGTTCCTCATTAGGAAACTCCTTAGTGGCCAGTGGACGTTCATTGAGGTCTTCCTTACTGGAAATCACTGTCTCTTCGTCCTCTATAGGTTCGGCCACTTTGGGTATATTGATGGCCTTGCACTCTCTCTTTGGATTCTCTTCTGTGTTGCCTGGGAGAGTACTAGGAGGGATTTCAGTAACTCTTTTACTCAGCTGACCCACTTGTGCCTCCAAATTTCTGATGGAGGACCTTATTTCAGTCATGAAACTGAGAGTGGTCTTAGATAGATCAGAGACTATGGTTGCTAAGTCAGAGAGGCTCTGCTTAGAATTCTCTGTCTGTTACTGAGTAGATGAGGGAAAAGGCTTGCTATTGCCAAACTTATTTCTCCCACCATTATTATTATTATTGAAGCCTTGTTGAGGCTTCTATTGATCCTTCCATGAGAAATTAGGATGATTCCTCCATGAAGGATTGTAAGTGTTTCCATAGGATTCTCCCATGTAAGTCACCTCTTCCATTGTAGGATTCACAGGGTCAAAAGCTTCTCCTTTAGAGGAGTCTTTTTTAGTACTGCCGGATGCAGCTTGCATTCCAGTCAAATTCTGAGAAATCATATTGACTTGCTAAGTCAATATTTTATTCTGAGCCAATATGGCATTTAGAGTATCAATCTCAAGAATTCCTTTCTTCTGAGTCATCCCATTATTCACAGAATTTCTTTCAGAAGTATACATGATCTGGTTATTTACAACTATTTCAATGAGTTCCTGGGCTTTTGCAGGGGTTTTCTTCAGATGAAGAGATCCACCAGCAGAGTGGTCTAATGACATCTTAGACAGACCATCATAGAATATTGATAAACCATTATTTTATGATTTATATTATGTTTAATTGTGTGATTTTATCAAGTCTTCACCCATTTATTCATATGATTTGCATGTATTTACAATTCCTTCCCAAATTTGTTCTATGGTTGAAAACTTGCTTCCTAGAGATCTTTTAATTATGTATTTTAATTCTCATCTATACCATTCGATGCCGTGATCCGTGTGTTAAGTGTCTCAGGTTTCATAGGGCAGAAATGGCTTAGAGAATGGAGAGGAAGCTTGCAAAAATGGAAGGAACACAAGAAATTAAGGAGATGACTAGCGAGAAGCGACGCGGACGCACGGCTCATGCGACCGTGCGAAATGGAGAAATCGAAGTGACGCGCTCGCGTGCCTGATGCGAACGCGTGGATTGGAAGCTGCACGAGTGACGCGAATGGGTGGACGATGCGTACGCGTGGCAAGGAAAAAACGCTGAACGACGCGCACGCGTGAACGACGCGTACACGTGACATGCGCGATCTGCAGAGTTAACAGAATTCGCTGGGGGCGATTTTGGGCCGTGTTTTAACCCAGTTTTCAGCCCAAAAACACAGACTAGAGCCAGGGAACATGCAGAAACTCAAAAGGAGAATGCATTAGGATAGTTTTCAGTTTTAGATCTGATTTTACCCTTCCTCTAGGTTTTCTCTCTACACATTCATAGTTCTTAGAATTTTGCTTTATTGCTTTTTGGATTGGGATATTGAGAAGAGTTATTACCTCCGCCAAGACTTCATCATTCTAGTTTGTTTCCTTACTTTTCACTTACTCTTTCATACCTTTAATTTATCCAGAGTTACAATTGGATTATTTTTATAATTTATTAATACAAGAACCATTTTTATTTTTGATTGATCTTTTTGATTATTGATTATCATGTCTTTCTTTATTTTCCTTTTTAATTTTGTGAAGTTTACATTCATGATAATGGAGTAATTCCCTAACTTGATTGGGAGTTGATTGAAAGGAGAACCTTGAGTTGGATTACTCAAGAGTTAAAATTGTAATTGAGTTTATTGTTGTTTGTCTCTCTAGTCATTAACGCTAATCATTCCCAAGGGAGAGGATTAGAACTTATGAATAGAAGTAGACTTCCAACTTACTTGACTTTCCTTTACTTGGTAAAGGATAACTAAGTAGAAGCAACCTTCAATTATCAATTGATCTTAAGAGAAATCCAACAAGGATAGAAATTCCAATTAATCTACTCCCGGTCAAGACCTTTATTTGAATTATATAAATTCTCTTATTTATTTTTCTATTTCTCAACATAAAAAAAAAAATTTCTTGGAAAACCTCTGATCAATAAGCTGAATTCTTTCCTGCAACTCGTTGGGAGACGACCTGGGATTCATACTCCCAGTATTTTTATTGTAATTTCGTGACAACCCTTTTAAATTGATAAGCGGACTTTTGCCGATTAAGAACTGTACTTGCAACGTATTTCTTACATTAATTTCTTAATCTGCCGATTTCTGCCATGTCAAATATACATAAGATGCTCCATTCTGAAAGCATGTCAGAAGGACACCTTCTGATCAATTGCTTGTATCTTTCCCAAGCTTCATAGAGGGATTCACTTTCCTTCTGTCTGAAGGTTTGGACTTCCACTCTAAGCTTGCTCATCTTTTGAGGTGGAAAGAATTTGGCCAAGAAGGCATTGACCAACTTTTTCCAAGAGTTCAGGCTTTCTTTAGGTTGTGAATCCAACCATATCCTAGCTATGTCTCTTACAGCAAAGGGAAAAAGCATAAGTCTGTAGACCTCGGGATTAACCCCATTGGTCTTAACAGTGTCACACATTTGCAAGAATTCAGCTAAAAACTGATGATGATCTTCCAATGAAAGTCCATGAAACTTGTAATTCTGCTGCATTAGAGAAACTAATTGAGGCTTAAGCTCAAAGTTGTTTGCTCCAATTGCAGAAATTGAGATGCTTCTTCCATAGAAGTCAGAAGTTGGTGCAGTAAAGTCACCAAGCATCTTCCTTGCATCTCCACCATTGTTTTTGGGTTCGGCTGCCATGTCTGCTTCTTTTCGAAAATTTCTATAAGGACCTCTCCAGAGTGTTGTGCTTTAGCTTCTCTTAGCTTCCTCTTCAGAGTCCTTTCAGGTTCAGGATCAGCTGTAACAAGAATGTCATTATCCCTGTTCCTGCTCATATGAAAAAGAAGAGAACAAATTAGGGATCCTCTATGTCACAGTATAGAGATTCCTTTATGTGAGTATAAGAATAGAAGAATAGAAGAATGAGGTAGAGAGAGAATAAGAGGAATTCGATCACAGAGAGAGGGAGAGAAAATTTTTTAAAAGATAAGAAGTTAGAAAAAGATTTTGAAATTAAATTTTGAAAAAGATATGATTGAAATTTATTTTGAAAAATATTCGAAAAGGAAATTAAAAAGATTTGATTTTTGAAATTAAAGTTGATGACTTGACTAACAAGAAATTAAAAGATATGATTTTTAGAATTTAAAGGTTGAACCTTTCTTAACAAGAAAGTAACAAACTTGAAATTTTTGAATCAAAACATTAATTGTTAGTAAATTTTTTGAAAATGTGAAATAAAAATAAGAAAAAGATTTTGAAAATTTATTTAAGAAATTCGAAAATATTAAGAAGAAAAATAAAAAAGATTTGATTTTTGAAAAAGATTTGAAAAGATAAAATTTTTAAATTGAAATTTTGACTTGACTAACAAGAAACAACTAAATTTTAAAAATTTTACTAAGTCAACCCAAAATTTCGAAATTTATGAGTAAAATAAGGAAAGATATTATTTTTGAATTTTTTTGAATTAATGAAGAAAGAGAAAAACAACAAAATGACACAAAACATAAAAATTCAAGATTGAAACAAATAATGCATGCAAAAACACTTTGAATATCAAGATGAACACCAAGAACACTTTGAAGATCATGATGAATATCAAAAATATATTTTTGAAAATTTTTAAGAAAAGAAAGACATGCAAGACACCAAACTTAAGAACTTTTGTACTAGGGACACTAACAATTTGAAAATGCATATGAAAAACAAGAAAAGAGACAAAACAAGAAAATGTAAAGATCAAACAAAGAAAATCATCAAGAACAACTTGAAGATCATGAAGAACATAATGCATGAATTTTCAAAAATTTTAATAAAATTAAAAATATGCAGTTGACACCAAACTTAAAATTTGACACTAGACTCAAACAAGAAACACAAAATTTTTTGGTTTTAAGATCTTATTAAATTTTTTTGTTTTTTTTGAAATTATTTTGGAAAAAGAAAATAAAGAAATTCAAAATTTTTAATAAGAATTCCAAGATTCATGCAATGTTAGTCTAAAGTTTCGGTCCAAAAGAATTAGACATGGCCAAATGACCAACAAAGCTTTAGCATAACAAATACAGACATGTCCTTTCTACAATGGAAAGAGGAAACCTCAGTCCAAAAGATTAGACATGGCTTAACAGCCAGCCAGGCTTCAACATATCTCATGAAGCTCTAGAATTCATTCTTAAATTTTTTTTTGAAATATTTTTAAGAACTTTTTGAAAAGAAAATAAAGGTTGAAACAAGAAAGAAGGTTACCTAATCTAAGCAACAAGATGAACCGTCAGTTGTCCAAACTCGAACAATCCCCGGTAACGGCGCCAAAAACTTGGTGCACGGAATTGTGATCACACTTTTCACAACTCCGGTACAACTAACCAGCAAGTGCACTGGGTCGTCCAAGTAATAAAACCTTAGGCAAGTAAGGGTCGATCCCACAGAGATTGTCGGCTTGAA
>NC_029794.2:44430475-44439652 GCF_000816755.2 Arachis ipaensis
GAAATTATTTTGGAAAAAGAAAATAAAGAAATTCAAAATTTTTAATAAGAATTCTAGGATTCATGCAATGTTAGTCTAAAGCTTCTGTCCAAAAGAATTAGACATGGCCAAATGGCCAGCCAAACTTTAGCATAACAAATATAATGACGACCTTTCTACAACGGAAAGTGGAAACCTCAATCCAAAAGATTAGACATGGCTTAACAGCCAGCCAGGCTTCACATATCATTATGAAGCTCTAGAATTCATTCTCAAAAAATTTTTTTGAATGATTTTTCAAAAAAAATTTTTCGAAATATTTTTTTAAAAGCTTTTTGAAAAGAAAATAAAGGTTGAAACAAGAAAGAAGGTTACCTAATCTAAGCAACAAGATGAACCGTCAGTTGTCCAAACTCGAACAATCCCCGGTAACGGCGCCAAAAACTTGGTGCACGGAATTGTGATCACACTTTTCACAACTCCGGTACAACTAACCAGCAAGTGCACTGGGTCGTCCAAGTAATAAAACCTTAGGCAAGTAAGGGTCGATCCCACAGAGATTGTCGGCTTGAAGCAAGCTATGGTCATCTTGTAAATCTTAGTCAGGCAGATTCAAATGGTTATGAGGTTTTGATAATTAAAAGATAAATAAAACATAAAATAAAATAAGATACTTATGTAATTCATTGGTGGGAATTTCAGATAAGCGTTTGGAGATGCTTTGTTGCTTCTGAACCTCTGCTTTTCTATTGTCTTCATCCAATCATGCGTGCTCCCTTCCATGGCAAGTTGTATGATCCTCTCGGATGAAAAATACTAGGTACGGTTTCTGAACGGCTAATCAACTGTCGGATTTCTCGTCTCGGATGAAAAATACCAGGTACAGCTACCCCACGGCTAATCATCTGTCGGTTCTCACTAGCGTCGGAATAGGATCTCTCTATCCTTTTGCACACTGTCACTGCGCCCAACATTTGCGAGTTTGAAGCTCGTCACAGTCATCCCTTCTCACATCCTACTCGGAATACCACAGACAAGGTTTAGACTTTCCAGATCTCAGGAATGCTGCCAATTGGTTATAGCCTCTACCACGAAGGTTCTAATCTCCCGGACTCAGTCTGTGGATTAGAGACCTAAGAGAATATATTCTGGTTGTCATCCAATGACTACGTTGAACATCATGTAGACCGCTTGTGGTTGTCAGGCACGCGGATCTTGGCTAAGCGAGTAACGAAGATAATGGGTGATTGTCATGGGTCACCCTTTCATTCTGACTTAACTGAATTAAGTACGAGAGTATATCTTGAAGAAGAAGTAAGCGTGAATTGAAAGAGAAACAATAGTACTTACATTAATTCATGAAGAACAACAGAGCTCCGCACCTTAATCTATGAGGTGTAGGAACTCCACCGTAGAAAATACATAAGAGAAAAAGGTCTAGGCATGGCCGAATGGCCAGCCTCCAAAGTCCAAAGATGATGATCCGATTCGAATACAATAGTAAAAAGTGCTATTTATACTAAACTAGTTACTAGGGATTACATAAAATAAGTAACTAAGTGCAGATAGTGCAGAAATCCACTTTCTGGGGCCCACTTGGTGTGTGCTTGGGCTGAGCATTGAGCTTTACACGTGCATAGGCCTTTTCTAGAGTTAAACGCCAGCTTGGATGCCAGTTTGGGAGTTTAACTCCAGTTCTGGTGTCAGTTCTGGCGTTTTACGCCAGAAAAGGGTCTCTGGCTGGCGTTTAAACGCCAGTTTAGGCCATCAAATCTCGGGCAAAGTATGGACTATTATTCATTTCGGGAAAGCCCAAGATGTCTACTTTCCAACGTAATTAAGAGAGCACCAATTGGGCTTCTGTAGCTCCAGAAAATCCACTTCAGGTACAGGAGGGTCAGAATCCAACAGCATCTGCAGTCCTTTCTCAGCCTCTGAATCAGACTTTTGCTCAGGTCCCTCAATTTCAACCAGAAAATACCTGAAATTACAGAAAAACACACAAACTCATAGTAAAGTCCAAAAATGTGATTTTTGCATAAAAACTAATAAAAATATAATAAAAAGTAACTAAAACATGCTAAAAACTACCTAAAAGCAATGCCAAAAAAGGTATAAATTATCCGCTCATCAAAACACCAAACTTAAAATGTTTCTTGTCCCCAAGCAACTAAAAACAAAATAGGATAAAAAGAAGAGAAAATACAATAAATTTCAAAATATCAATGAAGCTTAGTTCCAATTAGATGAGCGGGACTAGTATCTTTTTGCTTTTGAACAGTTTTGCGCCAACGTTTGCCTCAAACGTTGAGGTCAAACGTTGGCTGAAGATTGAAGCTCCTGGAAAGCAACGTTTGAGCCAACGTTTGCCTCAAACGTTGAGGTCAAACGTTGGCTGAAGATTGAAGCTCCTGGAAAGCAACGTTTGAGCCAACGTTTGCCTCAAACGTGAGGTCAAACGTTGGCTCCAAAAGAGAAGAGAATTGAAGCTCCTGGGAAGGCAACGTTTGCACCAACGTTTGCCTCAAACGTGAGGTCAAACGTTGGCGCCAAAGAGAAGAGAAATGGCATCCCTGGAGGCAGCAACGTTTGAGCCAACGTTTGACTCAAACGTGAGGTCAAACGTTGGCACCAAATAGCATGAAGGGGCATACTTCAAACAAGAATAACTTGAGTTGTAGATGTCCAATTGAGGTGATTCCAAGTGGGTTAGAAAGCTGACATTCAGAGCTTTCCAACCATATATAATAGTCTCTATTGAGCACAAAAATTGGCAGCACAACAAGAGGACAAAGTAGCCCCAAGAAGCATACAAAAGGGAAGAACCACGTTTGAGCTCACGTTTGACCTCAAACGTTAGCTCAAACGTGGATGACAGCAAATGGCCTAGCTGCATAATGCCTCACTCCAGTAACGTTTGAGTCAACGTTTGCCTCAAACGTTGGCTCAAACGTGAATGGTTCATGGCCCGGTTCACTAATGGATTTCTTCCCAACACCAGAGCAATCAACGGAGGCTACTATCAACCCAATTCCATCAAGACTAAAGGCCCAATTCAATGCTTAATGATCATTTGAAGAAAGTGTATAAATAGCTTAGGATTTGAAGTTTTAAAAGAGCTTTTCCTTTGAGAGTTTTCTTTAAACATTTTCATAAGCAGAGAGCTTTTGGTTTTTGAGCATTTTGAGATTCTTAGTCTTGGGTGCTGAAGAATTGAGGAAATTCTGTCTCAATCTCACCTTGAGATCTCTTTCTGTTTTGATTTACTGCATCATTGAGAATTTGCTGTTTCACCTCTTTTCTTCTACTGCTGGATCTTTACTTTTCTTGCAATTAAATTCTCAATTTGGATCTAGGAAGGTATTGAGATCTAGACTTAGTTATCTAGTCTCTTGAGTCCTGAGATCTGGAGTTTTCATTTTAATTTTTCTGTTGAACGCTTCTTCAAGCAATTTACGTTTCTAGTTGAGATCCGTTTCATTTTAATTCCTCTTTTACTTCTCTACTTGTTGAGATTTACTTTTCTCGATTTAATATCTGCAAATCCAATTCCATATTCCTTTTACAATTCAAGTCATTTACATTTCTTGCACTTTAAGATTCTGCAATTTACATTTCTTGCGATTTAAGTTTCTGCAATTTATATTTCTTGCACTTTAAGATTCAGCTTATTTACTTTCTTTGCTCTTTAATTTTCTGCAATCTACCCCTCTCCCTTTACTTTTCGTGCAATTTAATTTCTGTTAATCACAAATCACTCAACCAACACTTGATTCGCTTGACTAAATCAACCACTAAACTAAAATTGCTCAATCCTTCAATCCCTGTGGGATCGACCTCACTCACGTGAGTTATTATTACTTGATGCGACCCGGTGCACTTGCCGGTGAGTTTTGTGTCGGATCGTTTTCCGCACATCAAGTTTTTGGCGCCGTTGGCGGGATTGATTAGATTGACAATGATTACGTGAAGTGGAGATCTAGATCAAGCACTTTTTCTTTTCTGATTTTTTAATCTTGGACTAACCCACTAACTGTTTGAAGTTTTGTCTCAACTGACTACACTTAATTTTCAAGAGAATCGCTGTGTATTCCGTTGTTGATTTATATGTCACAGGGAGGAAGAGCAGCCAGAGGGAAGGAAGTCATTATATTGCAAGAAGCTAAGTTTGGTGTTGCACACCAAAACAATCTAAGGGAGAATGAAGGATTCTAAGTTTGGTGTTCCACCAAAATCCCATCATAAAACACATTCTCACTCTCTGCATAATGCTAGCTTCAAGCATTTAGACAAACTAGTTAACCATTCTCCTGTTTTCAGTTTAATTGCCTTTGAAAAAGAAAAAGAGTTTCACATCTGGTTAATCTGATGCATGAGAACCATTGGCAAGGTACTAAGTTTGGTGTTCCCACACCAAAGTAAGTTCAAAAAGCCCACAAATAAATCATGCATGCTAACCATTTTTCAAGTGCTTGGGGAACAAGCAACCTTCAATATCATTGCAGAGGTCCATACAAGCTTTTGGAAGGATTAAGCATCATCAACCAAAGAGATGAAAGAGGAATGTGTGGATCAGTGATGATGATGATGAGGAGTAAAGCAAGCAAACTCCAAAAGGTTGTATTGTTAAGTGATTATCTTACATCAAACACTGCTATGATTGAGAGTGGTTTCGTTTCCCTGATTATCTGTCTGCATAGCATAGTTTTTCTGTAATTCAATAAGCAAGATGCTTGATTATTCACAACATTTTTCTCTTCAAAACTTGTTTGTACTCAATGATTCAAGAATTGCATCACATGAAAGTTCTTTGAAAAGAAGGATCGAGGAATTAAACAATTTTGAGGCAAGCAAAAGATTAGGAGAAGTGGCGGTTCTAGTTGTATGAGTATGTATTGAGGTTGCATGCTTGTGAAAACTTGCATGAGAGCTCATAGGCAGGACATGAAGTTCAAAGAAGTATTGTGGAGATTCTCAAAAATCAATTGATCCAAGAAGCAGCAAACAAAATAAAAGAAAATAAAGAAAATACAAAAGAAAAAAAAAGAACATGGCCCAAGGCTCTGAGCATCAATTACTAGGTAGAAAAAGAAAGAAGAAACAAAACTCAAAGAGTTGTTAGCCTAGTAAATGCTTGTGGTTGAGTTGTGTCAAAGAAAGAGGCTTGAGCAAGTAAATCCTTAGGGGTGCTTCAACACCTAATACATTAAAACCAACTGGTTTAGGAGTATTGATTGAAAGCTTATCTAAAGAGCCGCTTTGAGACATGACACTTAGAGTCAAGGCCAAAGCAGAGAAACTATAAGCTGCTTCAAGGTGACTACATATAAAGAGATCTCCATGATACCATTTGAATGAAAATCCTAAGACCTAAGACTCCCAATATGTGAGGACTAGTAAGCACGATCTTTACTTTTCTTGCAATTAAATTCTCAATTTGGATCTAGGAAGGTATTGAGATCTAGACTTGGTTATCTAGTCTCTTGAGTCCTGAGATCTGGAGTTTTCATTTTAATTTTTCTGTTGAACGCTTCTTCAAGCAATTTACGTTTCTAGTTGAGATCCGTTTCATTTTAATTCCTCTTTTACTTCTCTACTTGTTGAGATTTACTTTTCTCGATTTAATTTCTGCAAATCCAATTCCATATTCCTTTTACAATTCAAGTCATTTACATTTCTTGCACTTTAAGATTCTGCAATTTACATTTCTTGCGATTTAAGTTTCTGCAATTTATATTTCTTGCACTTTAAGATTCAGCTTATTTACTTTCTTTGCTCTTTAATTTTCTGCAATCTACCCCTTTCCCTTTACTTTTCGTGCAATTTAATTTCTGTTAATCACAAATCACTCAACCAACACTTGATTCGCTTGACTAAATCAACCACTAAACTAAAATTGCTCAATCCTTCAATCCCTGTGGGATCGACCTCACTCACGTGAGTTATTATTACTTGATGCGACCCGGTACACTTGCCGGTGAGTTTTGTGTCGGATCATTTTCCGCACATCATGTATTATATTAGAACTAGTATTTTTATCCATAATAACATTACGAGAATAAATTTTTTAAAAATTATAGTTCACTTTGTTCTAACAGTATAAATTATGCATGGCACAAAAGATTTATAAAATCAAACTACTTTTACAAAAAAGTCGTAAGTTGACAAAAGTCTCTGGCTAAGAAGACCAAGATATCTGCAGATGAAAAATTAAATAATAAGATTTTATATGATACATATAGAAGCATAATGAACTAAATTCTCAAGGACCTATTTGTCCTTCGAACTTTATTTGCAAAATGACGTCAATGACTTATTTGTCCTTCAAACTTTATTCCCCTTCCAGTGTGGCACCATAACGGACACCTGGACACCGTTTCAGCCACGACAGCCAGTTCCGTTTGGTATATGAGAGGCAAATAAACAGAAGGACTAAATTGTCCTCCATTTGTTAAAGTCAGGGACTTTTTTGTATTTAAATTTTGTCAGGGATGTATTTGTCAAAAATTTAAAAAGTCAAGGATCTATCTGTCTTTTTTCCATTTTTAAATTAGAGAACTACAAATTATCAAAACTGAAGAACAAATTAGAAAGAACAGAATCAAGAATCCTAAACTAAAAATCATAATAGCAAAATAAAAATAGAACTAAATATTAGAACAGAACTAAGAACAAATAACTAGATCCAAAAAAATTAGAACAAAGAATTTACTTGAGAGGCATCCCTATTCTAGATGCAGAGGAATGCTACTGTACTGAAGGTAGCGCAAACGATGATGGACGACGTTTTTGAAGAGTGACTGACGGGCAACGAGTGACGAGCGACAGACGACGGCGGCTTCACCTGCGATGGAAGGAAGGGAGAGGCTGCGAGAGCGAGGGAGGGAAAGGGAGAAGTTGCGACACGAGGTAGGAAAACGATGACTGTGACTGCAAAAGGAGGGAGGGAGGGAGAGGACCGCATCGAGGTGCTATCCGTGAGGCTCTGTTCGGCGAGTTGGCGATGGTGATGTGGACGGTGAAGGAAGATGCTACTGGGAGGAAGGGGATCGGCGGCTAGGGCTTGGGGATTGGGGATTGATGTTCCTTCATTAGAGAGAAACTGTGAGAGACTAAGAGTGGGCTGCTACTTGCTAGGTTTAGGTTATTTAGTGTTTGAGCCTTTGGGCGTTGGCCTTTTAGGGGTTTTTTTTAAATGATCGGTTCGGTTCGGTTTGGTTCGGTTTGGTTCGGTTCGGTTAGGATTTTTAGTGTCAAAACTGAAAACCGAACTGAACCGCAAAAAACAGCAAAATGTGATTTGTTCGGTTTTTTTGGTTTTCGATTTATTCGGTTTTCGGTTTTTTCGATTCGGTTGATCAGTTTTGTTTAGTCTGGATCGGTTTTGAACACCTCTAGTGGCTATAATGATAAAAGAAAATTATTGTAGGGATAATGAAATTTTTTATTTTTAATTTAAAGTACTGAAAAGAGAGCTTAATCAGCTTATACACAATTTTTTATTTGAAGTAATGGAAATGTTGCTTATTCGTGCATTTTTTATTTTAAAATTATACGTTTTTGAAATTAATATAACTTGTTTTATTTTTTGAGTTACTATTTTTTTTGTTTTTAAATTTTCATTTTGATTTTTTAAAAAAATAATTAAAAAAATCGATACTTTTATATAATACATAAAATAATGAGCAAATATAATAAAAAATCTACTAGTGGCACATATAAAATAATATGGTATATATAAATTATAAGCATTACATCTATTGAAGATTCACTTGTCACAGTGAGATGGGGGCTTTTACTCACTCTCAGGTTCAAGGATTGAACCTTAAGAAGCCACTTTTTGAAAGGGATTCAAATAGATGCTTTTACAGTAATCCACACCCCACTGGTTTACATGTGGAGTGTGCGGATCAAGGAGGAAGTGCGGGTCAACTGCCAAAACTGAGTTCGGTTCGCAACAAAACTGTCCGATTTCAATTTTTGACCGTCATTGATTGAGTTAATTGCAAGTCCGATCTTAATAATGAACCAAACCGGATAGGACATCAATTCACTATTTTCTCCGTCAAACCGATCAATCCGATCCGATTCGATTATGATAACTATAGCAAAGTCATTTAGACTTGCATTTTTTACGAGTTTTATTTTAAAGTCAAATATCCATCTTTTACTCACTCTTAGGTTCAAGGATCGAACCTTAGAGATGCCACTTTTGAAGGAGATTCAAATAGATGCTCCTACAATGATCCACACCCCACTGGTCTACGTGTGGAGCACGCAAGTCAAAGAGGAAGTGCAGGTCATCAACTACCTAAACTGAGTCCGGTTCGTGACAAAATCATCTGGTTTTTAACTGTTTGACCACTATTGACCGAGTCAATTGCAGGTCTGGTCTTAATAATGAACCGAACCGTATAGGACATCGGTTCACTGATTTTCTGGTCGAACTGGCCGGCCGGTCCGGTTCTGATAACTATGGCTAAGTTGTTTAGGCTTGCATTTTTACTAGTTTGATTTTAGAGTTAAATATACATCTATTTAAGTCAAGTAAACGAGCTAGTTCGACAGATTTGGCTCATTTTGACAATCCTAATTAATTCAAGAGCTAGCTCAAATTAATCTTTATTGAATGAATTTCAAAATGATTCTAATTAATAATACAACTTGTACGATCATATAAAAATAAATTCTCATATATAATAATTTAATTATCTTATTTATTATATATTTTTCTAGTATATTTTGGATAAAATTCTTAAATAAACCAAATGCATGCAAATATTACCAAAATCATCCAAACCAAGAAATGGTATGTGAATCTTCCAAAGGCATTTTGTATATAAATCGAATTAGGGTAATAAGATTTACAAATTTTAGTAGTAAATCGAATTAGACTAAATAGATTTACTAGGTGAGCTTTAACTGCACATAAATCGAAACAGTTAATATCGATTTACACATTCATATGTTTCTAAGCAAATCTAACCAGCCTAATTCGATTTATATAGGATGGAGGACTTTATATAAATCTAGCTGTCCTGTTTCGATTTACATGCCATTGATTTATTACGGTGATTTGTCTTAACAACAACAACAACAACAACAATAATAATAATAATAAAAATAATACGTATTTAGGATCACAAAATATTATTTTCTATAATATTTTTTAAGAAAAATAATAAATATTTAAAGAAT
>NC_029794.2:44440193-44442134 GCF_000816755.2 Arachis ipaensis
TATTATTATTATTATTATTATTATTATTATTATTATTATTATTATTATTATTATTATTATTATTATTATTATTATTATTATTATTATTATTATTATTATTATTATTATTATTATTATTATTATTATTATTATTATTATTATTATTATTATTAGGGTAAATCATCCTAATAAATCAATTGCATATGAACGAGCTATAGCTCAAATGGCATAGTCTCTTCATACTCATCTAAGATTTATATAAAGCCCTCTTTCCTATATAAATCAAATTAGGCTGGTTAGATTTATTTGGAAACATACCACCCATGCCCATGCACAAATCTGGCTAGCCTGATTCGATTTATGTATAGTCAAAGCTCACCTAGTAAATCTATTTAGTCTAATTCGATTTACTACTAAAATTTGTAAATCTAATTACCCTAATTCGATTGGTATAAAAAATACCTTTGGGAGATTCACGTATCATTTCTTGCTTTGGGTGATATTAGTAATATTTGCATGCATTTGGTTTATTTAAGTATTTTACCCTATATTTTGTGATTAAAAATATCAACATTATGTTCTCATTTTCTAAAAATATTGAATTTTTTAATTTTTCTTTAAAATATATTAATTTTAAACTTCAATTCAAATTAACAGCAAACTTTCCATTAAAAATAACGACAAATTTGTGATCTAATAGGGGAAAAATATATTTTAAGAAAAAGCTTTTGATTTGAGTTTGTAAAATTTTTGAGAATTGACTTCTTGCTAGAATATTGTAAATTAATAGTTATTAAAAATTAGTTATCTAATTATTAGTCACGACTTTAAAACTTTAATTATTGTCTCATTTAAAATAGCTTTGGATTAATGACAAAATTGTGACAAATTACATTAGCGTGCTTGGCAAATTTGCTTCAAACTTTTCATGAATTTTCCATGGATTTATATAGAGGTTAGTGATTAATAGCAACATGAAATAAGGACTAACATTTTTTCTGACAAATTAGTAGCAACATGAAATAAGCGAGAAAAGTCATTAGTTGTTAAACGGTCGCTAATTCCTCACTAAATAAGCTTTTGATTAGTGACTCAATTGCAACTAGTTAGTTCTAAAATTTTCTCGATTAGCTTTGGATTTGTTATAACTTTGCGACTGATTTCCAACGAGGTTAGCGAGTAATTTGCTACAAAATAGGTAGGATATAGCTTTTACTTTGCGACAACTTAGCGACAAATATATTTCGCCCGCTAATCAGTGACTTGAAACCAGCAAACAATATCCATATTTCCACTTTAGCGACTAATTAGCAAGGAACACTTTCTTAGCTGAATGATATATCTGTTGCGACGAGTTAGCGACGACTGTTTTCTGTTGCTACCCTAATTTTTAATTTTACAATATTATGCGACAAATTAGCGAGAAACGAATTGCTCGCTAAAAATAAAAACTTTGGCGACAAATTAGCTAGGAATTTATCCATCGCAGAATGCATTTCAAGTCTTTGTGACGGATTACTTAGGGACATTGTTCTTCACTAATTAGCCTTTTCACAAAAAGTTTATTTAGTGATGAACTAGTGTGTGAATTGTTTCTCGCTAATTGTATATCAAACACTTGCGACGGAATAGTGACAATAATATCCCTGGCTACTTTACTTTTATTCGATTGAACCCCTAACTGACTGATATGCTAGAACATTGTCACTCGCTAATTAATTTGTGAGAAATTAGCGAGAAAATTTTTCTCGCTAATAAGTTATTTTTCTTAAGTTCGGGTATTTTGTGACCGCTCATCAATTTTGTCGTTAGTGCATCACTAATTCCTCACAAGTTAGTGACGGATTAGTGACAAAATATTTCTCACAAAAATTCGTCGCTAATTTGTCAAATTCTTGTAGTGGAAATACATATGTAAACACATTAAATTTTTAAAATAACAGAACACACAAATATATATAA
>NC_029794.2:44443022-44487897 GCF_000816755.2 Arachis ipaensis
TTATTGCAGTTTTTTTTATTTTTTATTTTTCTTTGTTTAATTTTTTAATTTTTTATTTTTATTCTTGTTAAAAAGATAAAACAAGAAAAATAATAAGAAGGTGAAATAAAAAGGAGAAAATGAATAAGAAAAAGAAAAAAGATGTTGATGAAGAAGGAGAGGAAGGAGAGATTCGAGTTGTGTAGAATTTATTAGAAAAATAGCATCAGAACATTTTAATTGTGACACAGAAAATTTTTTAATTTTGATACTGAAAGTTCTTAATCGTGACACAAGCTCTTGTTAAGAGGGTGAAATAAAAAGAATGATGAGAATGTAAAACAAGAAGAGGAAGAAAAATAAGAAGAAAAAGGTTTTGACTTGTGTAGAATTCATTAAAAGAATAACAGTGAAACATTTTAATTGTGACACAAGAAAGTTTCATAATTTTGACACCAAAACTTTTAAAAGGTTTCTTGTGTCAATTATAAAAAATTCTTGTGTTATTAATAAAAGAATTCTTGTGTCACTTTTGTTATTGTTAAACTAATGGTAAAGAAAAAGGAGAAGAAATCAAACTAGAAAAAAGGAGGAGGAGCTGAGGAGGAGAAGGAGAAAGAGAAGGAAAGAGGAGGAGGAGATGGAGGAAGATCATGTTGGATTTTTTCTCTCCTTTGTGAGGCCCAAGTCCAACTTTTTAAGGGTGTCTCTTTGAACCCATTATGCCACAACCCTAATCAGATTTTTGGGGTCTTTTGAGAGTGTGAGAGAGTAGCCACCAAGTGAGAGAGAAGAGGAAAAACAGAATTCTCGTTTTTATACAAAGCAGTAAATTTCAAATGGCAGTTTCTCATTAATTCACCGTTGGATTGGCTTGAAATTTAAACTGTGTGTTCCTATCATTTGTTTCTTCATTCTGGTTGGTGAAGATGGTGATTGGAGGTCTACAGTGAGAGAAATGGGCTTCGCAAGAGAGAAAATAGGTTTCTCATTTTTACACAGAGCAGCAATCATTGAACAGAAATTTCTCATTCTTTAACCGTTAGATCGACATGAAATTTAAACTACAGATGATCCTCATTTCATTCTTCATTCTGAACGGTGGAGATTCCAATTGAAAGTCTTCAGAGGGAGAAATAGGCTTCAAACAGCACCTGTGTATTTGGGTATTTTTCATCTTCTTGCTTCTCATTTATAAGTTTCGGTGCTTTGATGTTTTGGCTGGTTATATGCACGATTTTGTGCTTTGTTTGAGACTCTCTTGTATCTCATTTGATTATAGTGGAGCTATTTCATTAGTCTGGACGACCCATGGTTTTAACCTCTTACATTGAGGGGTTTTTCCACGTTAAAATCTCGGTGTGTTCTTATTATTACTTTACTTGTTATATTTGCTTGTTCATAGTTGCTGCCATATTGTGTTGTGAGTGCTTCCATATTGTTCTTGTGTTAGATATTTGTGTTGTTTTTGCTGCTAAGCTCTTTTATACTGGTATAAGAGTTTGTTGGTATTTTTCTGAGCTTGTGATTCTGTGAACAATGAAAGCTAACACTAATACTAGTAGGATTATCACTTTTAATGGTCCTAATTATGATTTGTGAAAGTAAAAAATGAAAGATTTGCTTTATGTCAAACATTTTCATCAACCAGTTTTTGGTACAGAGAAGTCTAATGATAAATTTGATGATGATTGGACTTTATTGCATAGACAAGTCTGTGGATATATTAGGCAGTGGGTTGACGATAATGTGTTGAACCATATTATTGGAGAGACACATGCTCGGACCCTTTGGATTAAGCTTGAACAGTTGTATGCTCGGAAAACTGGGAATAACAAGATGTTTTTTATCAAGCAGTTGTTGGATTTGAAGTATACAGATGGGACATCAATGACAGATCACTTGAATAATTTCCAAGAAATTATGAATCATTTATCTTCCATGGGTATCAAGTTTGATGAAGAGGTTCAATGATTGTTACTTCTTGGCTCCTTACTAGACTCGTGGGAAATTCTCAGAATGTCATTGTCCAATTCTACTCCTGATGGTGTAATATCTATGGATCTTGCCAAGAGTAGTGTTTTGAATGAAGAGATGAGAAGAAAGTCACAAGGTACATCGACTACACATTCAGATGTTCTTGTTTCTGAGTCTAAGGGGAGAAACAAAAGTCGAAGTCCTAAAAGTAGAGATCAAAGCAGAAGCAAGTCTCGAGGAAAGTATAAGAATATTGAGTGTCATCATTGTGGTCAAAAGGGACATGTGAAAAAATTTTGTTGGCAGATAAAGAAGGAGAAAGCCAAGGCAAGTAAAGACAAGAGCACAAATAAAGATGATGGTAACAATGAAGATAAGGTTAATGTAACTTATGATGATTTTCTTCTTGTTGAGGAGTTTGAATCTATTATCCTTGTTGATAATAGCACTAGTTGGGTGATTGATAGTGGTGCTTCTATTCATGTTACATCTAGGAGGGATTTGTTTACTTTTTATACTCCTAGTGATTTTGGTGATGTAAAAATGGTTCATCAAGGTGTTGCAAAATGTGCCGGTGTTGGACAAGTTTGCTTAGAAACCTCCAAAGGTACCAAGTTGACTTTGAAGCGTGTGAAGCATGTTCCAGATATTCGGTTAAACTTACTTTCTGTTGATAAGTTGTGTGATGAAGACTTGGATAGCTCATTCTCTCGTGATAGTTGGAAGCTCACCAAGGGTTCCATGGTTGTTGCTAGAGGTACACGACACTCTACTCTTTATTTAATGTTGCTGAGTTTGTTGATGAAACTAATTTTTGGTATAAGAGATTATGTCATATGAGTGAGAAGGGCATGAATATGTTATCCAAGAGGAACCTTTTATCTGGTTGTAAGGTTGCTTTACAAAAGTGCAACCATTGCTTTGCTGGAAAACAAAATAGGGTTTCTTTCAAGAGTCATCTGCCTTCAAGAAAGCCAGAGATACTTGACTTGATGCATTCTGATGTATGTGGGCCGATGAAGACAAGAACACTTGGAGGGTCTATCTATTTTATAACTTTTATTGATGATTATTCTAGGAAATTATGGGTTTACACTTTGGAGACCAAAGATCAAGTTTTGAATGTGTTCAAGAAATTTCAAGCTTCTGATGAAAGAGAAATCGAGAAGAAGTTGAAATGCATTCGTACTAACAATGGTAATGAGTACTCAGGTCCATTTGATGCTTATTGTAAAGAGCATGGTATAAGATATCAGAAGACTCCTCTGAAGACTCCTCAGTTGAATGGCTTGGCTGAAAGGATGAACATAATATTAGTTGAAAGAGTTAGGAGCTTATTGTCACAGTTTGGATTGGCAAAATCCTTTTGGGGTGAAGCTTTGAGCACTGTTGTTCATGTCTTGAACCGGACACCATGTGTTCCCTTGCAATTTGTAGTGCCAGAGAAGGTATGGTCAAGTAAAGATGTTTCTTATCATCATTTAAGAGTCTTTGGATGTAAAGCTTTTGTTCATATTTCCAAAGATGAGAGATGTAAAGATTAGGCAATGTATTTTTATTGGCTATGGCATAGAAGAGTTTGGTTACAGGTTTTATGATCCTGTTAGGAAGAAGGTGATTCGGAGTAGAGATGTTCTCTTTGTTGAAGACCAAACATTGAAGGATATTGATAATGCAGAGAAGCCAATAGTTCAGCCTAGTGATGATCTTTCTGACTTGGATATTACTTCCTCTATGCCTATAGTAGAAGATGGTAGAGTTGAAGCTCAAAATAATGAGCATGATACAAGTGTAGGTGAAGATGGAACAATTGATCTGATACTTGATGAAGTTAGTGATGATGATCCAGATGAACAACCAGCTTTGGAAATTCCTACAAATGCACTCAGAAGGTCTACAAGAGAGAAAAAGCCTTCGTCAAGGTATTCTCCACATGAGTTTGTTTTGTTGACTGATGGGGGAGAACCTAAATGCTTTGGAAAGGCTGTTGAAGATAAAAGCAAAGCTCAATGGCTTGAAGCTATGCAATAAAAAATGAAGTGCTTACTTGAGAATGATACCTGTGAGTTAGTGAAGCTACCGAAGGACATGCAAGTTTTAAAGAACAAATGGGTATTCAGAATTAAGAATGAAGAATACAATTCTATGCCTCGGTATACGGCTATATTGGTTGTTAGAGGTTTTAGCCAGAGAAAAGGTGTTGATTATGAGGAGATCTTTTCTCCTGTTGTAAGGATGTCATCCATTCGTTCTGTGCTTAGATTAGAAGTGTCTCTTGATTTGGAGATTAAGCAAATGGATGTGAAGACAGCTTTTCTTCATGTTGATTTAGATAAGGAGATCTACATAGAGCAACCGGAGGGCTTTATTGTTAAAGGAAAGGAAGATTTGTGTGCAAGCTTAAGAAGAGTCTTTATGGGTTGAAGCAAGCTCCAAGACAGTGGTACAAGAAGTTTGAATCTGTTATGGGGAAGCATGGTTAACGTAAGACAACTTCAGATCATTGTGTATTTGTGTAAAAATTTTTTGATGATGATTTTATCATTCTTTTACTTTATGTGGATGATATTTTGATTGTGGGCAAGAATGCTTTAAGGATTAATGAGTTGAAGAAACAGTTGAGCAAGTTCTTTGCTATGAAGGACTTGGGTTCTGCCAAACAGATTTTGGGCATGACTATTACTCGTTATAGAGATTCCAAGAAGTTTTATTTGTCACGGAAAAAGTACATAAAGAAGGTACTTCAAAGGTTTGGCATGAATGATGCCAAATGTGTTACTAGTTCTTTTGCTCCTCATTTTAAGTTGAGTACCAAGCAGTGTCCAACCACTGATGAGGAGAAACAAGCAATGGATGAAATTCCTTATGCCTCAGCTGTTGGAAGCTTGATGTATGCTATGGTGTGTACTAGACCAGACATTGCTTATGTGGTTGGTACTGTGACTTGTTTTCTCTCTAATGTAGGTAAAGAACATTGGAATGCTATTAAATGGATTATGAGATATCTCAAACATACAACTAACTTGAGTTTGAGTTTTGGTGGTGAGAAACCTTTGCTAGTTTGCTTTACTGATGCAAACATGGCAGGAGATATTGATTCTCGAAAGTCTACTTCAGGTTATTTGGTTAAATTTGCAGGGGGAGCTATTTCATGGCAGTCAAGGCTACAGAAGTGTGTTGCACTTTCTACCACAGAGGCAGAGTTTATTGCAGCAACTGAAACATGTAAAGAGTTGTTGTGGATGAAAAAGTTTCTTGCAGCACTTGGTTTCAAGCAAGACTGTTATGTGTTGTTGTGTGATAGCCAAAGTGCTATTTATCATGCCAAGAATTCTATTTTTCATGCAAGATCTAAACATATTGATGTTAGGTATCACTGGATACGGGATGTGTTAGATTTCAAGTTGTTGGAACTTGAAAAAGTTCACACTGATGAAAATGGTGCTGATATGATGACAAAAGAATTGTCAAGAGATAAGCTTGAAACATGTTGTTTGATCGCCGGAATGGCGAGGGCCTCCACCTAGTCGAGAAGGGGGAGATTTGTTGGGTTTTTTCTCTCCTTTGTGAGGCCCAAGCCCAACTTTTTGAGGGTGTCTCTTTGAACTCATTGTGCCATAACCCTAATCATATTTTTGGAGTCTTTTGAGAGTGTGAGAGAGTAGCTACCAAGTGAGAGAGAAGAGGAAAAATAGAATTCCCGTTTTTATGCAAAGCAGTAAATTGCAAATGAGAGTTTCTCATTCATTCACCGTTGGATCGGCTTGAAATTGGATCTGCGTGTTCCTATCATTCTTTCCTTCATTCTGGTCAGTGGAGATGTTGATTGGAGATCTACAGTGAGAGAAATGGGCTTCGCAAGAGAGAAAATAGGTTTCCCATTTTTACACAGAGCAGCAATCTTTGAACAAAAGTTTCTCATTATTTGACCGTTCGATCGACATGAAATTTAAACTACAGATGCTCCTCATTGCGTTTTTCATTCTGAACGGTGGAGATTTAAATTTAAAGTCTTCAGAGGGAGAAATAGGCTTTGAACAGCACCTGTGTATTTGGGTATTTTTCATCTTCTTGCTTCTCATTTATAAGCTTTGGTGCTTTGATGTTTTGGCTGGTTATATGCATGGTTTTGTGCTTTATTTGAGACTCTCTTGTACCTCATTTGATTATAGTGAAGCTATTTCATTGGTCTGGACGACTCGTGGTTTTTACCTCTCACATTGAGGGGGTTTTCCACGTTAAGATCTCGGTGTGTTCTTGTTATTACTTTACTTGCTATATTTGCTTGTTCATAGTTGCTGCCATATTGTGTTGTGAGTGCTTCCATATTATTCTTGTGTTATATATTTGTGTTATTTCTGCTTCAAGGCTCTTTCAGATCAGAGGAGAAGATTGTGATGTTGATGATAATGAAGGTGGAGGAGGAGGAAGAAAAAGAAGAAGGACGACAACGAGAATAAGAATGTAAAAAATGCATACATAAAATTAACTTAGTTAAACTTGATTTGAAAATCGAATCAGTTATGGAACTGTTTTAACTATTGATTCACGTTATAGATTTAACCATAGTTTAACCAGTTCAACTGTGATTCAACCGAAATAACCAAATTATACTAAATTTAAATATAAAATTATAAACAAACACATTTAAATATAAATATATTCTAATATAAATCCTAAAAATATATAAATTAAAAGTATCATAATTCTATATAAATAAGATTTTAAAAATTAAATTGTTATGATAAAATATTTTTTCTTTTTTTGATACAAGTGAATAATAAAATTTTTAATGTAAAGAATATAATCACAAAAAAAAAAAAAAGAATGTAACGATAAATTTGGGCCTAGCCTGATATCCAATGAATATAATAAGAAAAGTTCTCTAATAAACCACTATTTTATGGTTTATCTTGTGCTCAATTGAGTGGTTTTTATCAAGTCTTTGCACACTTATTCATACAATTTGCATGGTTTTACAATTTCTTCCTAATTTTGTTCTATAATGGAAAACTTGCTTCTTAAGCCTTTAAATTGTGTATTTTAATTTTCCTTTATACCATTCGATGCCGTGATTTGTGTGTTAAGTGTTTTCAGGCCTTATAGGGTAGGAATAGCTTAGAGGATGGAAAGGAAGCTTGCATAAATAGAAGGAGCACAAGAAATAAAGGAGACAACCAGCGAGGAGCGACGCGTGCGCATACCTGACACGTATACGTGAATTGGAGTTTGCACGATGACGAACGGATTTTTGCTAGTAAAGAATTTCACAATAAATTCCCGTTGTTAGTATAGTTTCTAAACCAACAGAAAATTCTTTCGTACAAATAAATTTAGTTGTCACTAAAGCAAACCCAATAAAATTAATAACCGAAGTATTTAAACCTCGGGTCGTCTCTCAAGGAATTGCAGGGAGTTGTCGTTATTATTGGTTATAGAAGATTATCTTTTTGGGATTTTTAAATAATGAACAAGAAAAATAAATTGCAAGAAAGTAAATTAATAATTAATAAAGCTCTTAGCAAGGTATGAGAACTGGACGTCCTATCCTAGTTATCCTTATCAATTGTGATGAGAATTTTTCATTGCTTTCACTTAGTTAATCCTCTAACTATGAGGAAGGTGAAGTGGATAAATCAATTTGATTACTCAAGTCCTAGTCAACTCCCAAGGAAAGACTGGAGTTAGTGGAATTCAAGTCAATTAGCAACTTTCAATTATCAATCAACAAAGGAGTTTGATAACTCAAGCGTCTCCAATTAATCAATTCAAGCTAAGAATGTGAAAAGCCAAATTAAAATCATAAATCTGAAATACCTCAAATTGCATTAAATAAAGAAATCGAATCTAACATGGAGTTCATAAACCAAATTGGGAAAATAAATAAACTAGAATGCTAGAATAAATAAAAGTAGAAGAGAAACTAAATTAAAGGAACATTGAACCTAGAATTGAAAAGAAATAAACCTAAAACTAAGAGAAATCCTAAAACCTAGAGAGAGGAGAGAGCCTCTCTCTCTAGAAACTACATCTCAAACCTAAAATTTTGTGAATGAAAGTATGATTCAATGTCTGTTGAGTCTTTGCTTGTCCCCTGGCTTTTGTCTGCGTTTCTAGGCCGAAAACTGGGTCCAAACTCAGCCCAAAATTGCCCCCAGTATTTTTTGCGATTTCTGCAGGTAGCGCATGTCATGCGTACGCGTCAGTCATGGGTACGCGTCGATTGACGATATTCCTTGTCACGCGTACGCGTCAGTCACGCGTACGCGTCGCTTGTCTTCTGCGCTAGTCACGCGTACGCGTCAGGTACGTGCACACGTCGTCGTGTAAACTCTCATTCATGCGTACGCGTCAGGTACACGCACGTGTCGCTCCTCGCTGGTTGTCTCCTTCATTTCATGTGCTCCTTCTATTTATGCAAGCTTCCTTTCCATCCTCTAAGCCATTCCTGCCCTATAAAGCCTGAAAACACTTAACACACAGATCACAGCATCGAATGGTATAAAGCGAAATTAAAATACACAATTTAAAGGCTTATGAAGCAAGTTTTCCATTATAGAACAAAACTAGGAAGGAATTGTAAAACCATGCAAATTGTATGAATAAGTGTCCAAATACTTGATAAAAACCACTCAATTGAGCACAAAATAAACCATAAAATAGTGGTTTATCAATCTCCCTACACTTAAACAGTAGCATGTCCTCATGCTAAGCTCAAGGAGACAGAAGGAATGAATGGAGAAAAGTAAGACTCATGAAATGCAACCTATGAATGCAACTATATGCTAAGATAATTCTGTCTACTTGGTTAAAAGTAAATAAGTTCTTCAAGACAAACATAAATCAGATATCACTAATTCAAATCATATAGTAAAGACAAGTAGACTTGTAAGAAGACAGCTCATGAAAGCAGGGAACATAGAATTAAGCATTGAACCCTCACTGGTAGTGTATACGCACTCTAATACTCAAGTGTATAGGGTAATCCACTCTAGTCTTCTCTAGTCATGCCTTTTTAAACTTTGTTCTTCATCTAACCAATCAACAAAAATTTAGTGCACCAATGCAAACATCATGAGGTCTTTTCAAGGTTGTAATGGGGCTAAGGTAAAGGTGAGGATATATGTATGGCTAAGTGAGCTATAAATTGAATCTTTGACTAACCTAAGCTCTCTCCTATACACACACACACTCTATGTAAATTCAAAATCATGCCTAGCTACCTAGAATTCCCACTTTTGCATCACATACTCATGCATCAACTTTTCTTTAACTTTATCACATATGCGTTGATTTTTCATTAACTTAACATTGGGGTAATTTTGTCCCCTTATTTATTTATTTATTTGAATATTTTTGGTTTGATTTTTTTTTATAAAAGTAAACATAACATATCAATGCACATGGATTTTTTTATTTTTCTGGTTTCATATGAGTAGGTACCCAAATTCTCAATATTTTGTCAATGAAACACTGTACACTTTCACCAACCCAAGTTCCCACAGTTCCCCACACTTAATTGACACACAATCTCTATCTTAAGCTAACCAAAGATTCAATTGGGGTGATTACTTATTTTTCCTCTTAAGGCTAATGAGGTGGTAAAATATAGAACAAACGAGGATTAAAAGGCTCAATGTGGCAAACAAATGTGATTGAAAGGGTAGGCTATTTGGGATAAGTGAGCTAATAACAAATGATGGCCTCAATCATATGCAAGCATGTAAATATACTAAACAATGGACATATAGAATGGAACAAAATATAGATTACAATCATAGAGAAGAAAACACACAAGAATAAAATATTATGGTTAAATAATGTAACCATGTAATTAAGCTCAAATCTCACAGGTTGCGTGTTCTTAGCTATAATTCATGTTCCAAATTACAGTCTTCAAACAAGTTTAACACAAATTTTTAATTTAATTTAGTGAAATTTTCAAAAATAGGGTCTTGAAAAGAAACTTATTATTTTTCAACCGAGTAGAACATATGTGCAAACACTTATTATTATGCAATTTATCCTATCTAAAAAAAGAAATAACTTATTGGTGTTAAGAAAAAGCAATTACCTCCGGGAGTCAGGTACTGACTGACCTCCCCACACTTAAAGCTTGGCACTGTCTTCGGTGCTATCAATCAGGAACAAAGGGGGGCTGGTAACAGCATCTCCACAGTCGGGGTCGTCATGGCTCCCGGTGCTGGTAGGTGAGGTGGAGTCCGGAGTGTCTAGTTCTTCCTCAGGTGGGTGGTTGCCAACAATCAGCTCCTTGAGGTATGTAAATCGGTATCTTTTCATTCCTCTCCTCGCCGGTGACTTGTTAGAGGCTTTCTCCATACCCTTCCTGGTGGCCATTCTGAAAAGGAAGAAAAGAAAGGGGCATGAAATCAAATAGCTAGAACCGGGAGGAGGAAAATACAAGTGATAATCAATGCCAAGGTAAAGAAGAATGTCGTAGACACATGGTCGCAACTCCATGTAATTAGGACATCAATGGAAATATAGCATGATATATTAAGGCAATTAAATGCAAGATATTTATCAGCATGCCGGCAAGGGCATGAGTAGCATAGATCAAGCATTAATAGCTCAATTTGATTATCAAATGTAACAAACTAACAACCACATTTGTGTTGACAATTATATTTAATCAATAAAAGATTGCAAGGGTTTTGTGAAAAAAAAAAGGCAGTAGTGTAGAAGAATAGAATAATTAATAATTCACAATGCCATGCGGACTTTTCACAAACACTTGGTATGCATGTAAAATATGTTAGGGAAAGTAAGAACTCCAAACATGCATGCAACCAAAAAATTAATATTTATTTTCAAATCACTCCCTAATATATCCACAAGCTCGAGTATAATAATATAAGATCCAAATAAAGCTCCAACACCAACATAAAAAAAATGCATGAAAAAGGAATGAAAAAGAAACCAAAAGGAATTAAGCTAAGATAAAATTGAGTAGAAAGAAAAATAGTTAAATGCAATAATTAAATGAAGAATGAGAGAGTAAAGGAGAGAGAAGAAAAAGAAACCTGATGAGGAAGATGAAAAGAGGGAAATATGAAGTAAGGGGAGAGAAAGAAGGAAGAAGAAAGAAGAAGAAAGAAGAGAGAAGAAAGAAGAAAAGAAAAAGGAATGAAAAACGGAATGTGACGCACGCGCAGGCATCACGTGTAAGCGTGAAAATTGAGTTGTCCATTCGACGCGTAAGCGTCGCCCACACGTACGCGTGGGTGGTCTGAGAGCGAAATGACGCGCACGCGTCAGGGACGCGTGCGCGTGGGGTGATTTTGTGCCTCTAGCACAGGTCCAGCGCGAGGGCAGCACAAATCTCGGGTCAAACACTCGTTTACACCAATTGCCATATCCACGCGTGGGGTTGAAGTGTGCGCACAGCACACCAGCTGCACGATTCCATCATAACTTTCTGTTCGTTGGATGGGATAGCAAAATTGGGAATCGACGCCCACGCGTGGCTACGCGCACGCGTGGGTTGCCCCTTTTTTTGTGAAGAGTGTAAAAATGCAAGATGCAAATGAATATGCATATATTATGAATGAACACTAATAAAAATAAAATAAAATAAAACTAAGAATTAAAAGAGACGATTATACCATGGTGGGTTGTCTCGCACCTAGCACTTTTAGTTAAAGTCCTTAAGTTGGACATTTGGTGAGCTCCCTGTCATGGTGGCTTGTGCTTGAACTCATCCAGGAATCTCCACCAGTGTTTGTAATTCCAATAGCCTCCGGGATCCCGCACTAGTTGCATAAAGCCTTCAAGCAAGTTAAAGCAAGTGATAAGGCCCCAAGAGTGTTGATTGCTAGAATGAATTCCGGGGTCCCAAACCTTGCTTTTGCACCCGTCTTCTTGTTGATCATCATTTTTCCCCTTGGGTGGTGAGAAATCGGAATTCTCACTGAGACATCCAAACAACTTCCTAGAACCATTCAATTGAGAATTATACCAACCTTTGTACTTCAATTTGGAGCACACAACCATAGTGAACCTTGCATGACAATTCCTACCACTAACCATCTCCCGCTTGCTCTTATAGCCACAAAGAGCTTTAAGTTGCCCATCCGTCTCAAGCAAAGCATATTCAAGTGGGCTAATTAAGCTTAGAGATGAAAGATTTACCCACTTGAATGAAGGAATGGATGGTGATGGCTTTAGGGGAGAGGTCTCCAACAACTTTGGCAAGGTGATTTCCAGCTCCATTCCCTTGAGCTCTTCCTTGACAACTTCTACCTCTTTGCATGCTTCTTCAATTTCAACCTCTTCCTCTTGGTAGCTTTCTCCCAATTCAATCTCTTCTTCATTACTTACCAATGGCATGGGAGGTTGTGCTTCTTCTTCTTTAATCTCCATCTCTTGATCAACCTCTGCAAAGTCTTCAACCATGATATGCCTCGTAGGTTGTACACCCTCCTCAACATCAACATCAAACACCTTGGAAGGAGGCTCTATGACTGGACTTTTCCATGGAGGTTTCGCATCTCCCAAGTCTTCAACCACTTCCTTTTCTTCTATAATTTCGGCTTTCTCCACTTGCTCTAGTACAAAATCAGACTTTTCCTTGATGTCTTCCCTTTCATGACAACTTTCTTCAAGGGTCTCTACTACCTTCACCTTTAGGGCCTCCTCTAGCTTCTTGTGAAGTATGAGATCCATTTCTCCCTAAGACGATCCCTTCTCTCTTGCTCCGTATCACTAGCATAATTGGAATCGTGTTGCTCTTGGATTACTGCATCCACACGGGATATAAGAGCTTGGATAGTAGAGGTTAGACCAGTGAAAGCAGAGGTAAGTGTGGTTTGAAGCTCTATTTTCCTTTGGCGAATAACATTGAGGATGTTGTCATCCAGTGGAGGTTGGGGTGGATAGGGGGGTTCATTATTTTGGAGAAAGGGTTCATAATAGGAAGGTGGTTCTTCTTGGTACGGGTATGGAGATGGTGAATATTGGTGTGGTGGTTCTCGGTATGGTTCACATGGTTCGTATGGTGGTTGGTGTAGTGGATAAGGGTTAGGGTCATATGGAGGTGAATGGTGGAAATGGGCTTGTGAGTGTGATGGATCAAGGTTATGTTGAGGAGGTGGTTCATAAGCATATAGTGGGGCTTGTTGGTAACTACAAGGGGGTCCACCATATCCATCATCTTGGTACGCACCCTGAAATGGCTCTTGACCATAGTAATTTGGTGGGGGTTGGTTGTCACGAAGAGGTCCACCATAACTATTGTCTTGGTATGCATCATATAATGGTTGTTGGTTATAGCGCATTGGAGGGGGTTATTGCCAAGAGGGTTGATCAAATCCTTGTGGCTCCTCCCATCTTTGATTGTTCCAACCTTGATGCATGTTTTCATTATAGCGTCCATTCCCTGCAACATAATTTGAACTAAACTCATAGCCAAAAGGGTGAGAATTCATGGTAACAAAAGAAAATAAAAACAAAAACTAATAAAAATTAAGCAACAAAGTCCTAAAACTAACAAAAACTAACAAATAAGCAAAAAGCAAATATTTACAATAACCAATAATAAGGCACACGTTTGCAATCCCTAGCAACGGTGCCATTTTGACGAACATATTTTTGCTAGTAAAGAATTTCACAATAAATTCCCGTTGCTAGTATAGTTTCTAAACAGACAGAAAATTCTTTCGTACAAACAAATTTAGTTGTCACTAAAGCAAACCCAATAAAATTAATAACCGAAGTATTTAAACCTCGAGTCGTCTCTCAAGGAATTGCAGGGGGTGTAGTTATTATTGGTTATGGAAGATTATCTTTTTGGGGTTTTTAAATAAGGAACAAGAAAAATAAATTACAAGAAAGTAAATTAATAATAAAGCTCTTAGCAAGGTATGAGAACTGGACGTCATATCCTAGTTATCCTTATCAATTGTGATGAGAATTGTTCATTGCTCCCACTTAGTTAATCCTCTAACTATGAGGAAGGTCAAGTGGATAAATCAATTTGATTCCTCAAGTCCTAGTCAACTCCCAAGGAAAGACTGGAGTTAGTGGAATTCAAGTCAATTAGCAACTTTCAATTATCAATCAACAAAGGAGTTTGATAACTCAAGCGTCTCCAATTAATCAATTCAAGCTAAGAATGTGAAAAGCCAAATTAAAATCATAAATCTGAAATACCTCAAATTGCATTAAATAAAGAAATCGAATCTAACATGGAGTTCATAAACCAAATAGGGAAAATAAATAAACTAGAATGCTAGAATAAATAAAAGTAGAAGAGAAACTAAATTAAAGGAACATTGAACCTGGAATTGAGAAGAAATAAACCTAAAACTAAGAGAAATCCTAAAACCTAGAGAGAGGAGATCTCCTCTCTCTCTAGAAACTACCTCTCAAACCTAAAATTATGTGAATGAAAGTATGATTCAACGTTTGTTGAGTCTCTGCTTGTCCCCTGGCTTTAGTTTGTATTTTTGGGCCGAAAATTGGGTCCAAACTCAGCCCAAAATCACCCTTAGCATTTTCTACGATATCTGCAGGTAGCGCATGTTACGCGTACGCGTCAGTCACGCATACGCGTCGATTAACGATATTCCTTGTCACGCGTACGCGTCAGTCACACATACGCGTCGCTTGTCTTCTGCGCTAGTCACGCATACGCGTCAGGTACGCTCACGCGTAATCGTGCAAACTCCAATTCACACGTACGCGTCAGGTACGCACACGCGTCGCTCCTCGCTGGCTGTCTCCTTTATTTCTTGTGCTCCTTCCATTTATACAAGCTTCCTTTCCATCCTCTAAGCCATTCCTGCCCTATAAAGCCTGAAAACACTTAACACACAGATCACGAAATCGAATGGTATAAAGGGGAATTAAAATACATAATTTAAAGGCTTAAGAATCAAGTTTTCCATTATAGAACAAAACTAGGAAGGAATTGTAAAACCATGTAAATTGTATGAATAAGTGTGCAAAGACTTGGTAAAAACCACTCAATTGAGCACAAGATAAACCATAAAATAGTGGTTTATCATTCTCTAATATAGTAATACCAATTCAATAATCTCTTTCTCATTCTTGACATTGTGTCCTTCCCAACTAGGAAGCTCTTTTCTCTCAACAGGAGAGTGCTCTAGAATGCTGGGTTCCTCTCCAAATAGAGAGCATTTTTCAACCTGAAAACCTCACAAACCATATACTCAATCACTACTTATAACATCTGAACCATCAAAAGTCATTGTGAAACCTGAAAGCAACATTGAAAAAAGGATTAGCAACTTGCAGCATGACTACCATAGAAAAAAAAGTCATAAAATTTAACAAGTCAGGAGATTCGGGGTATAAGAAGAACTATTTGAATGTGGTCAGAAAGATAATAAGTGATAAGGAAGTTAGGTTCAAAATATGGAAGAATGATTTATTGAAAATGTGGGAGAACCCAGAGGAAGTTGCAGTCATTGATATTAGGCTGAAGAAGATGTTGTTCAGCTTCAAAGATAAGAAAAGAAGGCTTCAAATTTTCCAAAATGGTCCATGGAATGTTAGAAAAAATCTAGACAACCTCAGATTATCGATGGAGGGAAAATTAACTTTTGAAGTTGATCATAACTTTATGGAATTTTGGATTCAAGTTCTCGGCATCCCACTTGATCATATGAATAAGGAAACTAGAGTCATTATTGGGGGAATGCTGGGGGTTTTGGCTGAGGACCCAAAAGTGGATGGAGTTCTTAGGAGATCATTCCTAAGGATTAGAGTTCGAATCAATATTACCGAGGCACTGCCCACTGATTTCTTATTAGAAAGAGTGAAGCTGCCACCATTATGGGTTTTCTTTAAATATGAGAGGCTGCTAGATAGCAACTGCTTTAATTGTAGAATAATGATGAGCAGATATTTTATACGCTTTTTGGCATCATTTTCATATAGTTTTTGGCATGTTATTTTAAGTTTTATTATATTTTCATAGGTTTTAGTGTAAAATTCATATTTTTGGATTCTACTATGAGTTCGTGTATTTTTTTTAATTTTAGATATTTTCTGGCTGAAATTGAGGAGCTGGAGCAAAAGTCTGATTCAGAGGTAGAGAAAGCATTGTAGATGCTGTTAGGATCTGAACTCTGTGCATTCAAGCATGCATTTTTGGCGCTACAGATATCCGAATGGGGCGTTCTCAATGGCTATGGAAAGCTAACATCCAGGACTTTCCATCAATATATAATAGTCTATACTTTGCTTTATAATTGAAGGCCCAAAACTGGCATTCAATGCCAGCCATCTACCTCAGTCCTGGCGTCCAACGCCCACAGGGAGGTGGCCAGCGTCCAACGCTCATAAAGGTGTCCCTAGCTAGAATTCAGTGCCCTAGAGCCCTGCTAGCATGTGGAGACCACTCAAGCTCAGCCCAAACACTTACCAAGTGGTCTTCAAAAGTGGATTTTCGCACTACAAGCCTTAGTTAATCATATTTCTGTAATTCTTAGTTAGTATATATAGGAGAAGATCAATCTTGTTTTAGAATCTTCAAAATATTTTTCCCATTCGAATCTTTCATTGTATTTCTCTATCAGTATGAGTCACTAAACCACCTAGGTTAAGGTTAGGAGCTCTGTTGAGTTTTATGGATTAATAAAAGTACTACTGTTCTATTTCAATTCGTGTTTGATACTCTCCTAAGATGTATCTTCGTTCTTCATTATTATGAATGAGTTGAACTGGCACAAGGTTATCTCTATTCTACATGGGTTCAGCGAGCGTCTTTCATCGGATATCATTGAACCACTAGCTTGAGGATACGTCTCTTAGACGGCTAATCCACAACTTCGTTTGGGGACTTCTCGAGACATCAGTTCAGCCAAGATATGAGGAGATTAGGGTCTTTGTGGTAAAGTCTAGAACCAAGCCGCAGCATTCTCTGATTCGGAAGATTTGACCTTGTCTGTGGCATTTTGAGTAAGATCACCAAGGGAATGAACTGTAGGAGCTTCACCCTCATTCAGACTGGATACGCACTAACCCTGGTGTTCAGCCTAGAGGAGAATCGGCGACCTCTCAAGAAAGGCGTTGATCACATACAGCCTGCCATAGAAGGAATCATTCACATTTGGAGTAGACAGTGAGACTGGATTAATCCAGAAGAACAAAGAACCTCTGAAGCTAGCCTTAACCATCTTCTTATCATTGCATTCACTATCAACTAAGTAACGTTATCTTTATTTTACTTTCATACGCTTTAAACAAACAAATAACTTTTCTATCTGCTTGACTAAGATTTACAAAATAACCACTGTTCGATCCAAGCCAACAATCCTCGTGGAAACGACCCTGATTCACCTCAGATATTACTTGGACGACCTAGTGCACTTGCTGGTTCAGTTGTATGGAGTGTGGGAATCTGTGCACCAAGTTTTTGGCAACGTTGTCAGGGATTGTTCGAGTTTGAACAAACTAACGGATTATTTTGTTGCTTAGATTATGTATCGTCTTTAATTTTGTTTGAGTCTTTTTATTGTCTTTTTCGAAAAAATAAAAAAAATAAAAAATTTTTCAAAAATCTTTTCTTTTCTTTATTAATCTTTATCTTTTGTTTGAGTTTTTTTTTCTTTTTCTTGTTAGAATTTGAATTTCTTGAGTCTTTTTTTCCAAAATTTTTCAAAAATAGTGTCTTTTGTTTGAGTCTGGTGTCAAATCTTAATTTTGGTGTCCATTGTGTGTTCATCTTTTTCTTTGAATTTTCGAGTTTTGTTCTTGGTGCTCTTCTTGATCTTCAAATTGTTCTTGTTTTTCTTCTTGTTTTGATCTTTAAAATTTTAAGTTTGGTGTCTTTAGGTGTTTTCCTTTAAAATTTTCGAAAACTTAAATTGTTTAGATTTAAAAATTTTTAAGTTTAGTGTCTTTTGTTTATTTTTCTCTTTCTTCATTAATTCAAAAAATCAAAAAAATATCTTTTCTATCTTTTTACTTTAATTTTCGAAATTTGCAACAAATTTTTCAAATTTTAATTTCAAAATCATTATCTTATCTTATCTTAAGTTTTAAATTTCAAATTCAAATATTTTCAAAATCAAATCTTTTAAAAAATCATATATTTTTCAAATTACTATCTTATCTTTCTATCTTTCTTTAAAATTAAAAAATCTTATCTTATTTCAAATTCAAATTTTAAAAATTCAATTTCAAAATTCAAAATTTAAATTTTAAATTTCAAATTTCAAAATCAAATCTTTTTCAAAAATCAAATTCCAATTTTTATCTCATTCAAATCTTTTTGAAATCTTTTCAATTACTTATCTTATCTTTTCTAATTTCAAATTTTAAAATCAAATCTTTTTCAATTCTTTTCTCATTTCTATCTTATCTTTTCTAATTTTAAATTTTAAATTCAAATCTTTTCTAATCTTCTATCTTATCTCAATTTCAAATATTAATTAGTTACTTATTTTCTCTTTCTTCTTTTTCAAAACTTCCTAACTAATTCTTCTCTCTCCTATTTTCGAAAATTCCTGTTCTAATTCTCTATGTTCTTTTTTGAAATTCATATTTTAATTTTCAAATCTTTTTAGTTAATTAGCTTTTCATTTTTGAATTCAATCAATAAATAAAATATCTTTGTTTCTTATTTCTCTTTTTATTTCCAATTTTTGAATTCTTCTACTCCTCATAGCCGAATTCTTTCTCCATTCTCTCTATCATCATTCTTCTTTCTTGTTCACATCTCACAGAGAATTCTCTGTACTGCGACATAGAGACTTCTTTTCTTCTTCTTTTTTTGCTTTTTTTTTCTTGTTTATGAGTAGGAACAGAGACAAAGAACCTTTCTTTAATCCTGATCCTGAACCTGGGAGGACTCTAAGGAGGCGTTTACAACAAGCTAAAGTACAACACTCCGGAAGAAACCTCTTAGAGATTTTCAATCCAGAAGCTAAAAACATGGCAGCCGAGCCTAATAATGAAGGAGATGCTAGAAAGGTTCTTAGTGACTACACCAGACCAACCTCTGATTTCTATGGAAGAAGTATCTCCATACCTACCATTGGAGGTAACAACTATGAGCTTAAACCTCAGTTAGTCTCTCTAATGCAACAGAATTGCAAGTTCTATGGACTTCCACTGGAAGATCCACATCAATTCCTTTCTGAATTCTTGCAAATCTGTGACACTGTTAGGACCAATGGAGTGAATCCTGAGGTCTACAGACTTATGCTCTTTCCTTTTGTGGTTAGAGATAGAGCTAAGATATGGTTGGACTCTCAACCTAAAGAAAGCCTAGACTCTTGGAAAAAATTGGTCAATGATTTCTTGGCCAAGTTCTTTCCACCTCAGAAGATGAGCAAAATCAGAGTGGAAGTTCAAACCTTCAGACAAAAAGATGGTAAATTCCTCTATGAAGCTTGGAAAAGATACAAGCAACTGATCAGGAGATGTCCTTCTGACATGCTCTCAGAATGGTCTATCTTAGGCATCTTCTATGATGGTCTTTCTGAGATATCCAAAATATCATTGGACAACTTTGCAGGTGGATCACTCCACTTGAAGAAAACACCTGCAGAAGCAAGAGAACTCATTGAGATGGTTGTAAATAACCAATTTATGGACAATTTTAAGAGAAACCCCGTGAATAATAGGGAAGCTCAGAAGAAAGGAGTTCTTAAAGTAGACACTCTGAATGCTATATTGGCTCAGAACAAGATCTTGACTCAGCAGGTCAATATAATCTCTCAACATTTGATTGGAATGCAAGCTGCAGCTGGCAGCACTCAAGAAGCTTCCTCTGAAGGAGAAGCTTATGATCCTGGACAACCCATAATGGAGGAGGTGAATTACATGGGAGAACCCTATGAAAACACTTACAACCTTTCATGGAGGAATCATCCTAACCTTTCATTGAAGGATCAACAGAAGCCTCAGCAAGGCTTGTATAATAATCAAGGTGGAAGAACCCATAATAGGTTCGACAACAAGCCACCATTCCCATCTTCCCAGGAACATATTGAGACTCCTAAGCAGAGCCTTTTTTACTTAGTCACTATAGTCTCCAACCTTTCTAAGACCACTCGTAGTTTCATAACTGAAACAATGTCCTTCATCAGAAATTTGGAGGTACAATTTGGTCAACCGAGCAGGAGAATCCCTGAGACTCCTCCTAACACTCTTCCTAGTAACACTGAAGTAAATCCAAGAGAAGATTTCAAGGCCATCACTACTGAAGCAGAGGCCGAACCTGAAGGGAGCAATCTGGTGTTGAACGCCAATGATGAGATCCCTCTTGGGCATTCAACACCTACACTGGTACAAGAGCTGGCATTGAACGCCAGGAAGTAAATCCCTCCTGGGCGTTCAACGCCCAAAATGACAGAGAATCTAGCATTGAATGCCAGTGAAGATGTCCCCACTGAGCATTCAACACCTAAAAGGCTACAAGAGGTAAAGTTAAAGGCCAGTAAGGACTTTCTGGTGCATGAATCCCCATACTTCGTACAACTGTACCAGCAAGTGCATTGGGTCGTCCATGTAATACCTGAGCGAGTCAGGGTCGATCCCACAAAGATTGTGGTTTGAAGCAAGCTATGGTTATCTTGTAGGTCTTAGTTAGGCAAATCAAGAAGTTGTTGGTTTGAATTGTGAGATCTGAACTAGGTTGATATGTGATGAGCGGATAATTTATACCATTTTTGGCATTGTTTTTAGGTAGTTTTTAGTATGTTTTAATTACTTTTTATTATATTTTTATTATTTTTTATTCAAAAATCACATTTCTAGACTTTAATATGAGTTTTTGTGTTTTTCTGTGATTTCAAGTATTTTCTGGCCGAAATTGAGGGACCTGAGCAAAAATCTGATTCAGAGGCTGAGAAAGGACTACAGATGCTGTTGGATTCTGACCCTCCTGCACTCGAAGTAGATTTTCTGGAGTTACAGAAGCCTAATTGGAACGCTCTGAATTGCGTTGGAACGTAGATATCTTGGGCTTTCCAGCAAAGTATAATAGTCCATACTTTTCCCGAGATTTGATGGCCCAAACTGGCGTCCAAACGCCCACCAGAGACCATTTTCTGGCGTAAAACGCCAGAACTGGCACCAGAACTGGAGTTAAACGCCCAAACTGGCACCCAAGCTGGCGTTTAACTCTAACAATGGCCTATGCACGTAAAAGCTTCAATGCTCAGCCCAAGCACACACCAAGTGGGCCCCAAAAGTGGATTCCTGCACTATCTGCACTCAGTTACTTATTTTTTGTAATCCCTAGTAACTAGTTTAGTATAAATAGCACTTTTTACTATTGTATTAGAGAGCTTATGCCATTATTCACATTTGGAGGCTGGCCACACGGCCATGCCTAGACATTTTTCTCTTATGTATTTTCAAAGGTGGAGTTTCTACACCTCATAGATTAAGGTGCGGAGCTCTGCTGTTCTTCATGAATTAATGCAAGTACTATTGTTTCTCTTTCAATTCACGCTTACTTCTTCTCCAAGATATACTCTCATACTTAATTCAGTTAAGTCAGAATGAAGGGGTGACCCATGACAATCACTCACTATCTTCGTTACTCGCTTAGCCAAGATCCGCGTGCCTGACAACCACAAGCGGTCTACATGATGTTCAACGTAGTCATTGGACGACAGCCGGAGTATATTCTCTTGGGTCTCTAATCCACAGACCGAGTCCAGGGATTAGAACTTTCGTGGTATAGGCTAGAACCAATTGGTAGCATTCTTGAGATCCGGAAAGTCTAAACCTTGTCTGTGGTATTCCAAGTAGGATCTGGGAAGGGATGACTGTTACGAGCTTCAAACTCGTGAATGTTGGGCGCAGTGACAGTGTGCAAAAGGATAGAGAGATCCTATTCTGACGCTAGTGAGAGCCGACGGATGATTAGCCGTGCGGTATCTGTACATGGTATTTTTCATCCGAGACGAGAAATCCGACAGTTGATTAGCCATACAGAAACCGTACTTGGTATTTTTCATCCCAGAGGATCATACAGCTTGCCATGGAAGGGAGCACGCATGATTGGAAGAAGACAATAGGAAAGCAGAGGTTCAGAAGCAACAAAGCATCTCCAAACGCTTATATGAAATTCCCACCAATGAATTACATAAGTACCTTTATTTTATTTTATGTTTTATTTATCTTTTAATTATCAAAACCTCATAACCATTTGAATCCGCCTGACTAAGATTTACAAGATGACCATAGCTTGCTTCAAGCTGACAATCTCCGTGGGATCGACCCTTACTCATGTAAGGTATTACTTGGACGACCCAGTGCACTTGCTGGTTAGTTGTGTGGAGTTGTGAAAAGTGTGATCACAATTTCGTGCACCAAGTTTTTGGCGCCGTTGCCGGGGATTGTTCGAGTTTGGACAAATGATAGTTCATCTTATTGCTTAGATTGGGTAATTTTTTTTATGTTTAAGCTTTTCATTTTTTTAATTTTATTTTCGAAAAAAATAAAAAAATGTGTTTTCAAAAAATTCAAAAAAAAAAAGAAAAAAAAAAATATGTTCTTCAAATTTTTTAAGAATGAATTCTAGAGCTTCTTGAGATATGTTGAAGCTTGGCTGGCCATTTGGCCATGTCTAATTCTTTTGGACCGAAGCTTTAGACTAACATTGCATGAATCCTGGAATTCTTATTAAAAAGTTTGTATCTCTTTATTTTCTTTTTCCAAAATAATTTCGAAAAATACAAAAAAATTTAATAAAACCTTAAAAGCCAAAAAAAATTTGTGTTTCTTGTTTGAGTCTAGTGTCAAATTTTAAGTTTGGTGTCAATTGCATTTTTTTTAATTTTCTTAAAATTTTCGAAAATTCATGCATTGTGTTCTTCTTGATCTTCAAGTTGTTATTGATGATTCTCTTTGTTTGATCTTTAATTTTTCTTGTTTTGTATTTTTTGTTGTTTTTCATATGCATTTTCGAATTCATAGTGTCTAAACATTAAAAATTTCTAAGTTTGGTGTCTTGCATGTATTTCTTTTCTAAAAAATTTTCAAAAATATGTTCTTGATGTTCATCATGATCTTCAAAGTGTTCTTGCATGCATTATTTGTTTTAATCTTAAATTCTTATGTCCTGTGTCATTTTGTTGTTTTTCTCTTTCTTCATTAATTTAAAAAAATAAAAAATAATATCTTTCCCTTATTTTACTCATAAATTTTGAAATTTTGGGTTGATTTAGTCAAAAATTTTTAAATTTAGTTGTTTCTTGTTAGTCAAGTCAAAATTTCAATTTAAAAATTTTATCTTTTCAAATCATTTTCAAAAATAAAATCTTTTTCATTTTTCTTCTTAATATTTTCGAATTTTTTCTTTTTAAAATTGATTTTTAAAATCTTTTTCTTAATTTTATTTCATAATTTTTGAAATTATTGCTAACAATTAATGTTTTGATTCAAAAATTTCAAATTTGTTACTTTCCTGTTAAGAAAGGTTCAATCTTTAAATTCTAGAATCATATCTTTTAGTTTCTTGTTAGTCAAGTTATCAACTTTAATTTTCAAAATCAAGTCTTTTTAAATTTCTTTGTCAAATCTTTTTCAAAATAAATTTCAATCATATCTTTTTTAAAATTTAATTTCAAAATCTTTTTCTAACTTCTTATCTTTTCAAAATTTATTTTCAAATCTTTTTCAATTAACCACTTGATTTTTTTGTTTTAATTTTAAAAAAGTTTACTATTTCTTATCTTTTTCAAAACCACCTAACTACTCCTCTCTCATTAATTTCAAAAACAACTAACCACTTTTTCAAAATTCTTTTTAATTAACTAATTGTTTTAAACTCTAATTTTATTTTATTTCTTTTCTTAGATTTCGAATTCTAACTTAATTAATTAAATAAAAATAAAAATATTTTTCTTGTCCCTCTTTTTAAAACAATTTTGAAAACTCTCTCTCTCTCATCTCTTTCTATTTATTTTATTCGTTTACTAACACTTCTCTTCTACTCATAATTCGAACCCTCTCCCTCTCTCTGTGTTTGAATTTCTCTTATTCTCTCTCTACCTCATTCTTCTATTCTTCTATTCTTATACTCACATAAAGGAATCCCTATACTGTGACATAGATGATTCCTCTTCTTTTCTGTTCTCTTCTTTTTCATATGAGCAGGAACAAGGATAAGAATATTCTTGTTGAAGCTGATGCTGAACCTGAAAGGACTCTGAAGAGGAAACTAAGAGAAGCTAAAGCACAACACTCTGGGGAGGACCTTACAGAAGTTTTCGAAAAAGAAGAAGACATGGCAGCCGAAAACAACAACAATGGTAGAGATACAAGGAAGATGCTTGGTGACTTTACTACACCAACTTCTGACTTCTGACTTCTGACATGCTTTTAGAATGGAGCATCCTATGTATATTCTATGATGGTCTTTCTGAATTGTCCAAGATGTCATTGGATCACTCTGCTGGTGGATCTCTTCATCTGAAGAAAACACCTGCAAAAGCCCAAGAACTCATTAAGATGGTTGTAAATAACCAGTTCATGTATACTTCTGAAAGAAATCCTGTGAATAATGGGATGACTCAGAAGAAAGGAGTTCTTGAGATTGATACTCTGAATGCCATATTGGCTCAGAACAAAATATTGACTCAGCAAGTCAATATGATTTCTCAGAATCTGACTGGAATGCAAGCTACATCCGGCAATGCTAAAGAAGCCTCCTCTGAAGGAAAAGCTTATGACCCTGAGAATCCTAGAATGGAAGAGGTGAATTATGATGCGCATAAACTTGATATGCTACGATTTAGGAAATTGCACGATCGGCAAAATTCCTTCCGGCAAGTGCACCGGTTATCGTCAAGTAAAAACTCACAATAGAGTGAGGTCGAATCCCACAAGGATTGGTTGAGTGAGCAATTCGGATTAGAAGTATGTTCTAGTTGAGCGGAATCAATATTTAGATGAGAATTGCGGAATGTAAAATTGCATGAATTAAAGAGCGAGAAGCTAAATTGCTGAAATTAAAAGGGATAGGGGTGATTGCATGAATTTAATTGCAGAACGTAAAGAGAAAGTGGTAAATCAGGAATGGGGAGTTCATTGGGTGTTAGGAGATATTGAGATCTCCGAATCAAAACAACTTTTATCCCTTCCTCAACCAATTCATTCATTGAATTTTGCTTGGCAATATTATATGATTGGATCCCAATCCCTTGGCTCACCAATTCTCTCTAAAAACAAACAAATTCCCAATCCCTTGGTTTAAATGTTCATAAGAAGAGATGATGCTCGATCACTGATTATACCACACAGTTTCATGAACCACAATTTGGTAGGATTACATGTCACAATATCCATCCAAACCCCAATCCAATTCACTGTGAGAAAGCTTCTCTAGCATGAATCCTCCATTCCTTTCCCAAGGTTCCGAAGGATTCCAATTATGGGTAGTTTCTTTCCCAAGACAACTACCTAATGGAATTAGATCGAGAAGCTTTTTAACAAAATTCAAGAGAAAAGATTGAAGAAGAAGATAAAACTATTATTGATTCATTGAATTTTATGTGATATTCAAGCTTCCTTTATTGATTTTGTTGCTTCCTTGCCTAGCCTCTTCTTCCCTGAAATCATCCAAACAACTGCATCAAAGTCTTGCAAAATTTCATGAGAAATCTTTCATTCATAGCATTCAAGGAATATAACTAAAAACTCATGGAATTTGCATCAAAATCTTCATGTTTGAATGATTTAAGACAAGCATGACTATTTGGCCCAAATGATTACTTAAGGCTCAAGAAAATGCATAAAACAACTAAAAATAACAGAAAAATGCTAGTGAAACTAGCCTAAGATGCCTTGGCATCAAATTACATGGGAGAATCCTATGGAAACACTTACAATCCTTTATGGAGGAATCATCCTAATTTCTCATGGAAGGATCAACAGAAGCCTCAACAAGGCTTCAATAATAATAATGGTGGGAGAAATAAGTTTGGCAATAGCAAGCCTTTTCCATCATCTTCTCAGCAACAGACAGAGAATTCTAAGCAGAGCTTCTCTGACTTAGCAACCATAGTCTCTGATCTATCTAAGACCACTCTCAGTTTTATGACTGAAACAAGGTCCTCCATCAGAAATTTGGAGGCACAAGTGGATCAGCTGAGTAAAAGAGTTACTGAAATCCCTCCTAGTACTCTCCCAAACAATACAGAAGAGAATCCAAAGAGAGAGTGCAAGGCCATCAATATACCCAAAGTGGCCGAACCTATAGAGGAGGAATAGGCAGTGATTTCCAGTGAGGAAGACCTCAATGGACGTCCATTGACCACTAAGGAGTTCCCTAATGAGGAACCAAAGGAATCTGAGGCTCATATAGAGACCATAGAGATCCCATAGAACTTAATGCTGCAGTTCATGAGCTCTGATGAAGATTCTTCCTCTGAAGAGGATGAAGATATTGTTGAAGAGCAAGTTGCTCAGTATCTAGGAACAATCATGAAGCTAAATGCAAAGTTATTTGGTAATGAGACTTGGAAAGACGAACCCCCATTGCTCATCAATGAACTGAATGCCTTGGTTCAACTGAAATTACCTCAGAAGAAACCAGATCCCGGGAAGTTCTTAATACCTTGTACCATAGGCACCATGACCATTGAGAAGGCTCTGTGTGACCTGGGGTCAGGAATAAACCTCATGCCACTCTCTGTAATGGAGAAACTAGGGATCTTTGAGGTACAAGCTGCAAGAATCTCACTAGAATCGGCAGACAAATCAAGGAAACAGGCTTATGGACTTGTAGAGGATGTCTTAGTGAAGGTTGAAGGCTTGTACATCCCTGCTGATTTCATAATCCTAGACACTGGAAAGGATGAGGATGAATCCATTATCCTTGGAAGACCCTTTCTAGCCACAACATGGGCTGTGATTGATGTGGACAGAGGAGAGTTAGTCATTCAATTGAATGAGAACTACCTTGTGTTTAAGGCTCAAGGATCTTCTTCTGTAACCATGGAGATGAAGCATGAAAAGCTTCTCTCAATACAGAGTCAAACAGAGCCCCCACACTCATCTTCTAAGTTTGGTGTTGGGAGGCCATCATTAAGCTCTGAGTCTCTGTGAAGCTCTCTAAGAGCTCACTGTCAAGCTATTGACATTAAAGAAGCGCTTGTTGGGAGGCAACCCAATGTTATTTAATTATATTTATCCTTATAGACATTTGTTTTCCATTGTCATGTTATGTTTTCTTTAGGTATATGATCATGTGGAGTCACAAAAATAGCTGCACATTAAAGCAGAATCAAAAATAGCTCATCCTAGAGGACAGGCTTACTGGCGTTTAAGAATAGCAAAATGGGCGTTTAACACCCAGTCTGGCAGCATTTTGGGCGTTAAACGCCAAAATTGGCAGACAGACTGGCGTTTAACGCCAGAAAAGGGTGTATGATGTCTGGCTGGCGTTAAACACCAGAATCGGCAGACAGACTGGTGTTTAACACCAGAAAAGGGTGTCTGGCCGACGTTAAACGCCAGAAATGGGCATCAGCCTGGCGTTTAACGCCAGAAAAGGTAGCAGAGATGGCGTTAAATGCCAGAAATGGCATATGGAGGGCGTTTAAATGCCAGAATGGTGCAGAGACCAGAATTCCTTGACACCTCAGGATCTGTGGACCCACAGGATCCCCACCTACGCCAACTCTCTTCTTCTCTCCTCTCTACACCTTTCCATAACATTCTTCCCCAAATACCCTTGACTAATCACATCAATATCTTTTCTCCAAACACCATTCACCTATCAAATCCTACCTTCTTCCCTACAATCTCTTCACCACTCACATCCATCCATTACTCACCAAAAACCCATCATAAAACCCCACCCACCTCACCATTCAAATTCAAAACATTTCCCTCCCAAACCCAACCCATTCATACACGACTTCCCTCTCTCTTACCCTATAAATACCCCTTCTTACCACCTTCCATTTCACACATCATAAACACTTAAACCCCCTTGGCCGAACCCAAAACACCCCTCTATCTCCTCAATTTCTTCTTCTTCTTCTCCTCCTTTCTTTCTTCTTTTGCTCGAGGATGAGCAAACATTTTAAGTTTGGTGTGGGAAAAAGCTCTACTTTTTGTTTTTCCATAACCTTTAATGGCACCTAAGGCTGGAGAAACCGCTAAAAAGAGGAAAGGGAAGGCAATTGCTTCCACCTCTGAGTTATGAGAGATGGAGAGATTCATCTCAAAAGTCCATCAAGACCACTTCTATGAAGTTGTAGCCAAGAAAAAGGTGATCCCCGAGGTCCCCTTCATTCTCAAAAAGAGTGAATATCCGGAGATTCGACGTGAGGTTCGAAGAAGAGGTTGGGAAGCTCTCACCAACCCCATCCAACAAGTCGGAATCTTAATGGTTCAAGAGTTCTATGCTAATGCATGGATCACTAAGAACCATGATCAAAGTGTGAACCCAAACCCAAAGAATTGTCTCACAATGGTTCGGGGAAAATACTTGGATTTTAGTTCAGAAACTGTAAGGTTGGCATTCAACTTGCCAATAATGAGAGGAGATCCTCATCCTTTCACTAGAAGATTCAACTTTGATCAAAGGTTGGACCAAGTCCTCATGGACATCTGTGTGGAAGGAGAACAATGGAAGAGAGACTCAAAAGGCAAGCCGATTCAATTGAGAAGGCCTGACCTCAAACCAGTGGCTAGGTGATAGTTAGAGTTCATCCAACGCTCTATCATTCCCACTAGCAACCGGTCTGAAGTAACTGTGGATCGGGCTATCATGATCCATAGTATCATGATTGGAGAGGAAGTAGAAGTTCATGAGATCATATCTCTAGAACAATACAAGGTGGCTGACAAGCCCTCCACTTTGGCAAGGTTAGCTTTCCCTCATCTCATCTGTAACCTATGCAATTTAGCAGGAATTGTCATAGAGGAAGACATCCTCATTGAAGGAGACAAGCCCATCACTAAGAAGAGGATGGAGCAAACAAGAGAGCCCACTCATGGACCTCAACAAGAGCATGAGGAAATTCCTCATCAAGAAATCCCTGAGATGCCTCAAGGGATACACTTTCCTCCACAAAACTATTGGGAGCAACTAAACACCTCTTTAGGAGATTTGTGTTCTAACATGGATCAACTAAGAATGGAGCACCAAGAGCACTCCATCATCCTCCATGAAATCAGAGAGGACCAAAAGGCCATGAGAGAGGAGCAACAAAGGCAAGGAAGAGACATAGAGGAGTGATGAGAAACAGAAGCTGGTGAATTAAAAATTATTAAAATGGTTACGTTGCAAGTATAGTTCTTAACTCACCGAAAATCTGCCTATCAATTTAGAAGTATGTCACAGAGAGTTTGAATTAAAAATTACTGGGAGTTTTAAGTCCCAGGTCGTCTCCCAACGAGTTGCAGAAAAGTGTGCTATCTTATTAATCAGATGTTCAAAGAAGTTGAGTTAAGTAAATTGGAATTTAAATTTAGGAAGTTTAATTAATATGAATAAAAGCCTTGACTGGGAGTTGATTAGTTGGAATCTCTATTATGGATGGAATGATTTTAAGATTGATTTATAATTAATGGTTGCTCTGCTTGGTTATCCTTTACTATGTAAGGAAAAGTCAAACAAGTTAGAATGCCAGATCTGTTCACAAGTTGCAACCCACTTAGTTCAAAGGGATTGGCATTGGTGACAGGATAACAATCCAACGATTAACCCAATTACAAATTTTCTTTCAATCCTTCCAACTCAAGAGTTCCTTTTTAATCAACTCCCCATCAAGTAAAGAAACTACTCACGCATTGTAAATAATAAATCCATAACACATGAAAGGGGATTAAAAGAAGACATGATTATTAGAATTGAAATTGAATTAAAAAGAAATAATCCTTGCATTAAACAATCATAAGAGTATCTGAATGACAAAATTGAACAAAGCAAAGGACATGGAAGAATGAAACCAAGTTAAGAAAACAAACTAGAATGACGAAGTCTTGATGAGGAAACAACTCTTCTCAATGTTCCAATGCTAAGATCAATTGAAAATTAAAATTCTAAAACCTAGAGAGAAAAAAACCTAAGAGAGTAAAAAACTAGATCTCCAATTGTCTCCGAATGAATGTGTTTTTGTTTCTGCATATTATCTGACTCTAGTCTACTGTTCCGGGCCGAAAACTGGGTCGAAATAGGGTCCAAAATTGCCCCCAGCGAACTCTGTAGATTATGCATATCGCACATGTCACGCGATCGCGTCATCCATGCGGACGCGTCATTCGCGTTTTTCCTTGCCACGCGTTCGCGTCGTCCACGCTACCGCGTCGCCTGAGCTTTTCCAATCCTTGCGGCCGCGTGAGCCATGCGGCCGCGTCACTGTGATTTGCTCACCTTCACGCGGTCGTGTGAGCCATGCGACCGCGTCACTTCTCGCTGATTATCTCCTCAAATTCTTGTGTTCCTTCCATTTTTGCTAGCTTCCTTTCCAATCTCCAACTCATTTATGCCCTGTAAAGTCTGAAACACTTAACACACAGATCACGGCATCGAATGGAATAAAGGCGAATTAAAAGATATATTTTAAAAGAAACTTATTGTCTTTTCAGTCAAGTAGAACATGCATGCAACTATCCTAACCTATGCAATTTATTCTATTCTATAAAGGAAAGAAAATCTAACTAAAATATCCTAATTATTGGTGCTAGCGAAGAGAATTTACCTCCGGAAGTCAGGTACTGACCGACCTCCCCACACTTAAGGCTTTGCACCGTCCTCGGTGCCATCTGTCAGGAATAGGGGTGGGCTGGTAGCAGTATCTCCATCATCGGGACCGTCATGGCTCCCTGTGCTAGTAAAGAAAGTGGAATCCAGGGTATCTGAGTCTCTGAAGTGTACCTTGAGTAGCTCCTTGAGGTGTTTGAATCAGCGCTCGTTACGGCGCTCTCTCATCTTTGCTTTATGTTCTTGCTGATCCAACCATTCGAGTATCTGCTGGAGCAATTTCTCAGTTGTAGATGCTTGTGGCCTGCTGGAATAGGGGGAAGACTCAGAGCTTGCTGAATGACCTCTTCTGTGATGGGGACTTGCTTCTGCCGGACGTAAATAGACTGCAGGGTCGGCATGTAGAAGTTGGAGTAGAACTCAACTACCCAAGAAAGATTGACCTGCCTTGGCTGTCTCCGTAGAAAACCCCATTGTCTTCGCTCAATTTGCGGCTCAACAAAGGTGGCAATATTGGACGGGGGGATAAGAAGGTATTCATTGTTATAGTTCCTTTATGCCAGGATAGGGAACATCTGCTCACAGTAGCGATTGGAAAATTGCGCAGCGTCCTTTGCTGGAAAGGCTTTCTCCTTTTCGTCAACCTTTATTATCCTCTTGACTCATTTTGTTGAGGGCTTGACTACGGTGGAAGAAGGCTCTGCTACTAATGCTCTTTTAGTTCCTCTTCTTGCTGGTGGTTTGGAAGTTGCTTTCTCCTTTCCTTTCTTGGTGGCCATCCTGAAAGAAGGGAATAGAAAGAAAATTAAATTTAAAGAGATATATAGCAAGGACGGAAAAGAGGGTGATGGATGCACATTAAGATATGCTGACATTATCACATGCTCGCGAGTACATGTGAGAAGCCAACAATGGAAAATAGCTAGTGCACATAAAGACAAATGAATGCAAGGTGTTTATTGGCATGCTGGCAAAGGGCATAAGTAGCATAGACCAAGCAATACTTTGTAACAAACCATCACGTTTGTATTGACAATTAAATTCAATTAATATAATAATAAGGAGAATTTGTAAAAAGCAAGCATTGAATAGTAGAGTAAAGTAATGTAGAAAAGTGCATAGGGCTATATAGGCTTTTTCACAAACACATGGCATGCATGGTAAATAAGATATAAAAAGTATGAAATTGAACATACAAGCAATCCCTTAAAAATAATAATAATTGTCAAATAAATTGTAACAAGTCACAAGCATATAATGAGGGATAATGACTCAAAAAAAATTTCTAGCACCATGTAAAAAGGGAAAGAAGAAGATGAAAAATAAAAAAATGAAAAGAAAAAGAAAAGAAAAAGAAAATAAAAATATATATAATATAATAAGAATGATGGAAAAGAGAAGAAGGAAGAAGAAAGTAAAACCTTGTTAATGGTGGTGAGAGGGATAGAGAGTGAAAGGTGAGATAGAAGGGGGAAGGGGGAAGGAAGAAATAAGGAGGGAAAAGAAAAATTAGGATTTGGGGGAGAGGAAGATAAGATATGTGGCAATTCTAGGTTGAGCTGTGCGGCGCATGCGACGCGGCCGCGTGGGGCACGCGTTTGCGTGGGTGCGCGTCGGGTAAGAAGACGCGATCGCGTCGGTCACGTGGTCGCGTGACCCATGTTACGCTGCTGGCGCGAGTGCAGCCTCGCTCCAGCACAACTCTTTGTTCATTTTAATTTAATTGCCAAATTGGGGTGACGCGGCTGCGTGGGTCACGCGACCGCGTGAGGGTGCGTCAGAAAATAGATGACGCGGCCGTATTGGTGACGCGGTCGCGTGACAAGGATTGTGCCTCCAGTACCAATCCAGCATCACGCTCGCACAAAATGTTGATGTGCACCCCTTTACGTCGAAAACTCAGGGCACGCGGCCGCGTGGGGCACGCGGTCGCGTGGGAGGCCATGATTCCCATGCAACGTGAACGCGTCAGGGACGCGGTCGCGTGGGTCGATTTGTGCCATTGGCACGCTTCCAGCCACGCTCCAGCCAGACTCTCTATTCATTTATTTGTTTTCTCCACCCTCTTTGCGATGCGGACGCGTCGCTGATGCGATCGCGTCGCGTGGCAAAAAAAAATTTTTTTTTTTAAAAAGAAATATAAAGACATGTAAATGAAAGAGCACGAAAGCACTAATAAAGAGAAGAGTTATGAAAGAAGAAACACTAATAGTGAAGTAAAGAATGATCTTACCGCGGTGGGTTGTCTCCCACCAAGCACTTTGCTTTAACGTCCGTAAGTTGGACGCTCCACTAGCTCAATCTGCTGTGATGTGGGGATCTTCCAAGTGGAAGATCTCAAGCTCTTTATTTTTCTGCACCTTCTCACCATGGTACAGCTTCAGGCATTGGCCATTAACCTTGATAAGTTCAGAGTTCGAAGGATGGCTTAGGTGATAAACTCCGTATGGTTCAGCCTTCTCTATTCTGTATGGACCTTCCCATTTTGATCTCAACTTACCAGGCATGAGCCTTAGTCGAAATTTGTAAAGGAGAACAAAATCTCCAGGTTGGAACTCTTTCTTCTTGATATGCTGATCATGTACAGCCTTCATCCTTTCCTTGTATATTCTGGAGTTCTCATAAGCTTCTAGGCGAAGGTTCTCCAGTTCCTGCAGTTGCAACTTCCTTTCAGCTCCGGCATTCTCAATTCCCATGTTGCACTCCTTAACTGCCCAGAAGGCTCTGTGTTCTATTTCAACTGGGAGATGACAAGCTTTTTCATAAACCAAGCGGAAGGGACTCATCCTAATGGGTGTCTTGTATGCTGTTCTATATGCCCACAGTGCATCTTGTAGCCTGGTGCTCCAGTCTTTTCTATGAGGCTTTACTATCTTTTGCAAGATACGCTTAATTTCTCTGTTCGACACCTCGGCTTGCCCATTAGTTTGGGGATGGTAAGCTGTTGCAACTTTATGGATTATCCCATGCTTCTTCATCAATCCTGTTAGTCTCCTGTTACAGAAATGGGTGCCTTGATCGCTCACGATCGCTCGTGGTGATCCAAAGCGACATATAATATGGTTTCTCACAAAGGAAACAATAGTGTTAGCATCATCAGTGCGGGTATGAATTGCTTCCACCCATTTGGAAACATAATCCACAGCTAATAATATATAAAAATATCCACTAGAATTTGGAAATGGACCCATGAAGTCAATGCCCCAAACATTAAAAATTTCACAGAAGAGCATATATTGTTGAGGTATCTCATCCCTCCTGGATATATTACCAAATTTCTGGCATGGGGGGCAAGATTTACAAAACTCAGCAGCATCTCTAAAAAGAGTAGGCCACCAGAATCCACAGTCTAAGATCTTTCTAGCTGTTCTTTGAGGGCCAAAATGCCCTCCACTCTCAGATGAGTGACAGGCCGCTAAAATGGACTGGAATTCTGATTGAGGCACACAACGTCTAATTATCTGGTCAGCGCCACATCTCCATAAATATGGGTCATCCCATATATAATATTTAGACTCGCTTTTCAGCTTGTCTCTTTGATGTTTAGAAAAATGTGGAGGAAATGTGCGGCTAACTAAATAATTAGCAACAGGTGCATACCAAGGGGTCACCTCAGATACTGCTTGCAGGTTGTCAAAAGGAAAATTATCATCTATAGGAGTAGAATCATCCTTAATATGTTCAAGGCGACTCAAGTGGTCCGCTACTAAATTCTGATTACCACTTCTATCCTTTATTTCTAAATCAAATTCTTGTAACAGCAGTATCCAACGTATAAGTCTTGGTTTGGATTCCTTTTTTGCTAATAGATACTTTAGAGCTGCATGGTCCGAATACACTACTACTCTAGTACCAAGTAAATAAGCTTGGAATTTATCCAGAGCAAAAACAATAGCAAGAAGCTCTTTCTCAGTAGTAGTATAATTGGACTGGGCAGTGTCTAAAGTCTTAGATGCATAGGCAATAACAAAAGGGTCCTTACCTTCACGCTGAGCCAGCGCTGCTCCTACTGCATGGTTGGAAGCATCGCACATGATTTCAAACGGCTGGTTCCAGTTTGGTCCTCTCACAATTGGGGCTTGAGTTAGAGCAGTCTTCAGCTTATCAAATGCTTGTTTGCAATCCTCACTAAACTCGAACTCAATATCCTTCTGCAGTAATCTGGATAAGGGAAGTGCCACCTTACTAAAGTCCTTAATAAATCTCCTGTAGAAACCTGCATGGCCAAGGAACGAACGGACTTCCCTCACAGAAGAGGGGTAAGGTAAACTAGAAATAACATTCACCTTTGCTAGGTCTACAGAAATGCCATTATTAGATACCACATGTCCTAACACAATCCCTTGTTTTACCATAAAGTGGCATTTTTTGAAATTCAATACAAAGTTTGTATTAACACATCTATCTAATACTCTAGATAATCCCTCTAAGCAAAGGCTAAAAAAATCACCATAAACGCTAAAATCGTCCATAAAAACTTCCATACAGTCCTCAATAAGATCAGAGAAAAGACTCATCATGCACCTTTGGAAGGTAGCTGGTGCATTGCACAAGCCAAAAGGCATTCTCTTATAAGCATAAGTCCCAAAAGGACATGTAAAAGTAGTCTTTTCCTGATCCTCAGGAGCTATATGAATTTGGAAATAACCTGTGTAACCATCTAAAAAGCAATAATGTGATTTACCTGACAGGAGATCCAGCATTTGATCAATGAATGGAAGTGGGTAGTGATCCTTACGAGTAGCTTGGTTGAGACGCCTGTAATCAATGCAGACTGTCCAAACATTCTGAACTCTAGTTGCTATGAGCTCTCCATGCTCACTATTCACTGTAGTGACTCCAGACTTCTTGGGCACCACTTGTACTGGGCTTACCCATTCACTGTCTGAGATGGGATATATGATACCTGCTTCCAATAGTCTGGTCACTTCCTTTTTGACAACTTCTAAGATGGTGGGATTCAATCTTCTTTGGGGTTGAGGGACAGGTCTTGCTCCCTCTTCTAAAAATATTCTGTGCTCACATACTTGAGGGTTGATTCCCACTATGTCTGCCAAACTCTACCCAATTGCCTTCTTATGCTTCCTTAGTACATCAAGTAACTGCTCTTCTTGTTGAGAAGTCAGTTCCCTTGCAATAATAACCGGAAGCTTCTGCTCATCCTCAAGATAAGCATATTTGAGATGTGGAGGGAGAGGTTTCAATTCTAACTTTTGATCATGGGTGGGCTCTGGATTATCTGGGGCTTGTGAAAATGGCGAAGTGCTCCCATTGTCAGTTAAGAGGGTCCCCACACTTGGACCTTGTCTAGTGTGCCTCTCTTCAAACTCTTCCTTTTGAACTTCACCCACACTTTCGTCTATGACATCAGACTGGAAGATAGAACGATCTTCTGGGGGGTTGTCAATGACTCCATTCAGATTGAAGATTACTATGCGGCCATCTATTTCAAAGGAGTATGTTCCTGAAAAAGCATCCAATTTGAATTTTGATGTCTTCGGGAATGGTCTTCCAAGTAGGATTGATGATGGCTTATCTGAATCATTGTGGGGTATCTCCAAGATATAAAAATCAGTGGGAAATGTGAGCCCTTTAATGTTCACCAAAACATCTTCAGCAACTCCAGCCACTGTAATAATGCTTTTATCTGCTAACACAAAATGAGCTGCCGACCTTTTTAAGGGAGGGAGCCTCAAAACATCATATATAAACAAAGGCATTATACTGACACATGCTCCTAAATCACACATGCAATCATAAATTACTACACCACCAATAGTACAACTAACTATGCAAGGACCTGGATCACTACATTTTTCAGGTAATCCTCCCATTAAAGTAGATATAGAACTACCTAAAGGAATAGTTTCTAATTCGTTAATTTTGTCTTTATGGATACATAAGTCTTTTAGAAACTTTGCATATTTAGGTACCTGCTGAATAACATCAAAAAGGGGAACAGTTACCTCAACCTTTATGAATATCTCTACCATTTTAGGATCGGGTTCCAGCTGCTTCCTGGGCTTCCTTGCAAGTTGTGGAAATGGAATTGGAGTGGTGTTTTCTGTGGTGCCTGCACTTTTTGGTGCTTCCTCCTGTGGTTGAGCTATCTCTTCTTCAGTTATGTCCTGTATATTCTCTTTCTCTTCAACATCTTCGATTTCTACCACCTCTTCAGCTGAGGCGTATTCTGGTGAGCTTGGTTCCTCCTGATTCCTCTCCTTCAGTGTGGTTCCGGACCTCAGAGTGATGGCATTAATGCCTCCCTTTGGGTTGGGTAATGGTTGAGAGGGGATTTTAGTGGTGCTTGAAGGTTGGTTATTGGAATTTTGTGCTGATCCAAACTGTGTCATAAAAGCTTGCATAGTAGAGGTGAGACCATTCAGATTGGCATTAATACTATTCATGATGTTGTTTTCCATGGTCTGTTGTCTTTTCTCAAAAGATTGTAGTAGATCTTCATTAGAAGATAACGAAGAATGAGTAAATTGAGAGGTCTGCTGCTGATTATTCTGTGGTCCTTGGTTCTGCCTCAGGTGAGGTGCTCTGTAAGGTTGATTTTGCTGCCTGTTGTTGTTATTGTTCCACCTCTGATTTCCCTGATTATCTCTTCCTCCTCTGTTATTGTTGTCCCTCCAATTCTGCTTTGAATTGTCCTGCCATCCATGGTTATTATTTCCACTTTGATTGTACCTTTGGTTGGGGCGGTCATAGAAGTTGTGAGTGGATGCCACCATGTTGTCTTCTTGTTGGAGCTGCGGGCATTCATCAGTGTAATGGCTATAATCAGCACAGATTCCGCAAATTCTTTGTGGGACTAGTTGTTGGTTTTGTTGTGGTGGAGGAAGTTGAGCTTGCTGAGCTTGTTGATTCAATTGCATTTGTTTTAGCAAGTTGGTCATTTCACAGATGCTTTGAGTTAGAGCAGTAGTCTCTCTGCTAGAAGATACTTCTGCAACAGCTTTTGAACGGCCTTGCTTTTGTCTGTGGTTCCTAGTGGATTCAGCTAAATCACTGATCAATTGCCAAGCTTCATCAGTGGTCTTGTACTTCTTCATAGACCCATTGCTAGCACTTTCCAGTGTGGTCTTATCTTGGGGCCTCATACCCTGTGTAATATAGCTGAATAGCACGATCTTGTCAATCATGTGGTGGGGGCATACTTCCAGAAGATTATTGAAGCGCTCCCAGTATTCAAAGAGAGTCTCATTGTCATCCTAAACAATTATGGAGATATCCTTCCTTAGCTTATCAGTAACTTCAGATGGAAAGAATTTCTCCAGAAACTCCTTTCTGAGTGTATCCCAGTTGGATACATTTGCTAGAGGTTGAGTGTAGTACCACTCTCTTGCTTTTCCCTTAAGAGAAAATGGAAAAGCTTTCAGCAGAATTGAAGTTTCATCAGTGCCATCACGCCTGACAGTAGAACAGGCTGCCTGGAAATCTCTCAAGTTCTTGATAGGCTCTTGAGCAGGTAGGCCATGAAACTTGGGCATTAAATTTAGCAGTGCGGGCTTTATTTCAAAATCTGTAGCTACCGCTGGATGATGCGCTTGAAACGGTTGCATTGTAAAATCAGGGGCTCCTTCCTCCTGGATGGTAACTCTCCTAGCTGCCATATTTTCTGCGCGTAAAACAACCGAATCAGTAGAACGGGGGCTGGTTTCTTCCTCAGATTCACTTTCAGATCCGCCCTCAGAGCGGGCTAACCGATGCTGTTCTCGCCTTATTCGTGAAATTGTCCTTTCAATTTCAGGATCGAATATTAGCAAGCGTGGATCAGGAAGTGAACGCGTCATTTGACGGAAGAAACATGCAGCTCATAGTAGCAAAATAAATAAAATGCAAATAAATAAATTCTAATGAATAAAATTAGCACTCTATTGCAACTCCCCGGCAACGGCGCCAAAAATTGATGAGACGCAGAAGCTGGTGAATTAAAAATTATTAAAATGGTTACGTTGCAAGTATAGTTCTTAACTCACCGAAAATCTGCCTATCAATTTAGAAGTATATCACAGAGAGATTGAATTAAAAATTACTGGGAGTTTTAAGTCCCAAGTCGTCTCCCATTGAGTTGCAGAAAAGTGTGCTATCTTATTAATCAGATGTTCAAAGAAGTTGAGTTAAGTAAATTGGAATTTAAATTGAGGAAGTTTAATTAATATGAATAAAAGCCTTGACTGGGAGTTGATTAGTTAGAATCTCTATTATGGATGGAATGATTTTAAGATTGATTTATAATTAATGGTTGCTCTGCTTGGTTATCCTTTACTATGTAAGGGAAAGTCAAACAAGTTGGAATGCCAGATCTGTTCACAAGTTGCAACCCACTTAGTTCAAAGGGATTGGCGTTGGTGACAGGATAACAATCCAACGATTAACCCAATTACAAATTTACTTTCAATCCTTCCAACTCAAGAGTTCCTTTTTAATCAACTCCCCATCAAGTAAAGAAACTACTCACGCATTGTAAATAACAAATCCATAACACATGAAAGGGGATTAAAAGAAGACATGATTATTAGAATTGAAATTGAATTAAAAAGAAATAATCCTTGCATTAAACAATCATAAGAGTATCTGAATGACAAAATTGAACAAAGCAAAGGACATGGAAGAATGAAACCAAGTTAAGAAAACAAACTAGAATGACGAAGTCTTGATGAGGAAACAACTCTTCTCAATGTTCCAATGCTAAGATCAATTGAAAATTAAAATTCTAAAACCTAGAGAGAAAAAAACCTAAGAGAGTAAAAAACTAGATCTCCAATTGTCTCCGAATGAATGTGTTTTTGTTGGATTCTAACCCTCCTGCACTCGAAGTGGATTTTCTAGAGCTACAGAAGCCCAATTGCACACGCTCTCAATTGCGTTGGAAAGTAGTAATCTTGGGCTTTCCAGCAATGTATAATAGTCCATACTTTGCCCGAGATTTGATGGCCGAAACTGGCGTTCAAACGCCCACCATGGACCCTTTTTCTGGCGTAAAACGCTAGAACTAACAACAGAACTAGAGTTAAACGCCCAAACTGGCACCCAAGCTGGCGTTTAACTCCAAGAATAGCCTACGCACGTGAAAGCTTCAATGCTCAGCCCAAGCACACACCAAGTGGGCCCCGGAAGTGGATTTCTGCACTATCTGCACTCAGTTACTTATTTTCTGTAATCCCTAGTAACTAGTTTAGTATAAATAACACTTTTTACTATTGTATTAGAGAGCTTATGCCATTATTCACATTTGGAGGCTGGCCACACGGCCATGCCTAGACATTTTTCTCTTATGTATTTTCAAAGGTGGAGTTTCTACACCTCGTAGATTAAGGTGCGGAGCTCTGCTGTTCTTCATAAATTAATGCAAGTACTATTGTTTCTATTTTAATTCACGCTTACTTCTTCTCCAAGATATACTCTCGTACTTAATTCAGTTAAGTCAGAATGAAGGGGTGACCCATGACAATCACTCACTATCTTCGTTACTCGCTTAGCCAAGATCCGCGTGCCTGATAACCACAAGCGGTCTACATGATGTTCAACGTAGTCATTGGACGATAGCCGAAGTATATTCTCTTGGGTCTCTAATCCACAGACCGAGTCCGGGGATTAGAACTTTTGTGGTATAGGCTAGAACCAACTGGCAGTATTCCTGAGATCCAGAAAGTCTAAACCTTGTCTGTGGTATTCCAAGTAGGATCTGGGAAGGGATGACTGTTACGAGCTACAAACTCGCGAATGTTGGGCGAAGTGACAGTGTGCAAAAGGATAGAGAGATCCTATTCCGATGCTAGTGAGAACCGACAGATGATTAGCCGTGCGGTAGCTGTACCTGGTATTTTTCATCCGAGACGAGAAATCCGACAGTTGATTAGCCATGCAGAAACCGTACCTGGTATTTTTCATCCGAGAGGATCATACAGCTTGCCATGGAAAGCACGCATGATTGGAAGAAGACAATAGGAACGTGGTGCACGAATTGTAAATCACACTTTTCACAACTCGTACCACTAACCAGCAAGTGCACTGGGTTGTCCAAGTAATACCTTACGTGCGTAAGGGTCGATCCCACGAAGATTGTCGGCTTGAAGCAAGCTATGGTTATTTTGTAATTCTTAGTCAGGAGATCAATGATAAGAGTGATTATATTTATGAAGAGTAAAAAGCATAAATTAAATAGTACTTGTTATGCAGTAATGGAGAACAGATTGAGGTTTTGGAGATGCTCTGTCTTCTGAATCTCTACTTTCCTACTGTCTTCTTCTTCACGCACGCAAGTCTCCTTCCATGGCAAGCTGTATGTTGGTGGATCACCGTTGTCAATGGCTACCATCCGTCCTCTCAGTGAAAATGGTCCAAATGCGCTGTCACCGCACGGCTAATCATCTGTCGGTTCTCACTCATGTTGGAATAGGATCCATTGATCCTTTTACGTCTGTCACTACGCCCAGCACTCGTGAGTTTAAAGCTCGTCACAGTCATCTCCTCCCAGATCCTACTCGGAATACCACAGACAAGGTTTAGACTTTTCGGATCTCAAGAATGGCCGCCAATAATCCTAGCCTATACTACGAAGACTCTGATCATGAACCAAGAGGCTAAGAGATACACACTCAATCTAAGGTAGAACGGAAGTGGTTTTCAGGCACGTGTTCATAGGTTGAGAATGATGATGAGTGTCACGGATCATCACATTCATCACGGTTAAGTACAAGCGAGTATCTTAGAATAGAAACAAGCGTTATTGAATAGAAAATAGAAGTAATTGCGTTAATTCATCGAGACACAACAGAGCTCCTCACCCCCAATCATGGAGTTTAGAGACTCATACCGTAGAGATACAATGTAAAAGTGAAAATGTCATGAGGTACAAAATAAATCTCTAAAAGTTGTTTAAATACTAAACTAGTAACCTAGGTTTACAGAAAATGAGTATCCTATGATAGATAGTGCAGAAATCCACTTCCGGGGCCCACTTGGTGTGTGTTGGGGCTGAGACTTGAGCTTTACACGTGCCTAGGCTGTTTCTGGAGTTAAACGCCAGGTTGTAACCTGTTTCTGGCGTTTATCGCCAGAATAAGACAGAGAACTGGCGTTGAACGCCAGTTTGCGTAGTCTAAACTAGGGCAAGGTATAAACTATTATATATTTCTGGAAAGCCCTGGATGTCTACTTTCCAACGCAATTAAGAGCGCACCATTTGGACTGCTGTAGCTCGAGAAAATCCTCTTTGAGTGTAGGGAGGTCAGAATCCAACAGCATCTGTAGTCTTTCTTCAGCCTCTGAATCAGATTTTTGCTCAGGTCCCTCAATTTTAGCCAGAAAATACCTGAAATCACAGAAAAATACACAAACTCATAGTAAAGTCCAGAAATGTGAATTTTGCTTAAAAACTAATAAAAATATACTAGAAACTAACTAAATCATACTAAAATCTATCTAAAAACATTGTCAAAAAGCGTATAAATTATCCGCTCATCACAACACCAAACTTAAGTTGTTGCTTGTCCCCAAGAAACTGAAAATCAAATAGGATAAAAAGAAGACAATATACTATAAATTCCAAAATATCAATGAAACTTAGCTCCAATCAGATGAGCGGGACTAGTAGCTTTTTGCCTCTAAACAGTTTTGGCATCTCACTTTATCCTTTGAAGTTCAAAATGATTGGCATCTATAGGAACTCAGAATTCAGATAGTGTTATTGATTCTACTAGTTTAGTATGTTGATTCTTGAACACAGCTACTTTATGAGTCTTGGCCGTGGCCTTAAGCACTTTGTTTTCTAGTATCACCACCGGATACATAAATGCCACAGACACATAACTGGGTGAACCTTTTCAGATTGTGACTCAGCTTTGCTAGAGTCCCCAATTAGAGGTGTCCAGGGTTCTTAAGCACACTCTTCTTTTTACTTTGGACCTCGACTTTAACCGCTCAGTCTCAAGTTTTCACTTGACACCTTCACGCCACAAGCACATGGTTAGGGACAGCTTGGTTTAGCCGCTTAGGCCAGGATTTTATTCCTTTTGGGCCCTCCTATCCACTGATACTCAAAGCCTTGGATCCTTTTTATTACCCTTGCGTTTTGGTTTTAAGGGCTATTGGCTTTTTGCTCTTGCCTTTTGGTTTAAAGAGCTTTTGGCTTTTTCTGCTTGCTTTTTCTTTTTCCCTTTTTTTTTCGCCATTTTTCTTTTTTTTTTCTCTTTTTTTTTGCAAGCTTTTGTATTCACTGCTTTTTCTTGCTTCAAGAATCAATTTTATGATTTTTTAGATTATCAACAACATTTCTCCTTTTCATCATTCTTTCAAGAGCCAACAATTTTAACATTCATAAACAACAAATTCAAAAGACATATGCACTGTTCAAGCATTCATTCAGAAAACAAAAAGTATTGTCACCACATCAAAATAATTAAACTAGTTTCAAAGATGATTTCAAAATCATGTACTTCTTATTCTTTTGTAATTAAAATATTTTTCATTTAAGAAAGGTGATGGATTCATAGGACATTCATAGCTTTAAGACATAGACACTAGATACTAATGATCATGTAATGAAGACACAAACATAAATAAAGCATAGAGAATGAAAACAGAAAAAATAAATAGACAAGGAGATTAAGGAACGGGTCCACCTTAGTGAGGGTGGCGTCTTCTTCCTTTTAAAGAACCAATAGTGCTCTTGAGCTCCTCTATGTCTCTTCCTTGCCTTTGTTGCTCCTCCCTCATAGCTCTTTGATCTTCTCTAATTTCATGGAGGAGGATGGAATGCTCTTGGTGCTCCACCCTTAGTTGTCCCATGTTGGAACTTAATTCTCCTAGGGAGGTGTTAATCTGCTCCCAATAGTTCTGTGGAAGAAAGTGCATCCCTTAAGGCATTAGTGGTTATGGACAAACAAAAAAGCAATGCTTTTCCACACCAAACTTAAAATGTTTGCTCGTCCTCGAGCAAAAGAAGGAGGAAAGAAGGAGATGGAAATGTGTGGTGGGTTCTGCCAAGGGTGGGGGAAGTGTGTATGAAAAGGTGTGGCAGGTGGGGATCCTGTGGGATCCACAGATCCTAAGGGGTCAAGGACTTATCATCCCTGCTCCATTGAGGCGTGCAAAAACGCCCTTAGTGTGCAATCCTGGCGTTTAACGCCAGTCTGCTGCTTATTTCTGGCGTTAAACGCAAGCTTTTCTCCCTTTCTTGGCGTTAAACGCCAACTTGATGCTCTGTTCTAGCATTAAACACTAGTTTGGTGCTTGTTTTTGTCGTTTAACACCAGCTTGATGCTTCTTTCAGGCGTTAAACGCCAGTCTGATGCTTCTTACTGTGTTTAAATGCCAGTAAGCTCTTCCTCCATGGTGAGCTATTTTTAATGCTATTTTTCATTTTGTTTTTGATTTTTCAGTTGTTTTTGTGACTTCACATGATCATCAACCTAAAGAAAACATAAAATAGCAATGGAAAATAAATAGATATAATTAAATAACATTGGGTTGCCTCCCAACAAGCGCTTCTTTAATGTCAATAGCTTGATAGTGAGCTCTCATGGAGCCTCACAGATAATCAGAGCAGGGTTGGGGCCTCTCAACACCAAACTTAGAGTTTGGTTGTGGCCTCCCAACACCAAACTTAGAGTTTAAATGTGGAGGTTTTGTTTGACTCTATATTGAGAGAAGCTTTTCATGCTTCCTCTCCATGGTTACAGAAGAAAAACCTTGAGTCTTATAGTTTGCAATGTTTGCAAACCACAGAGCTTTCTGAATAGCAAACAATTGCTCATCCGGAAAGGTTTTAGAGATCTCAGTAGGAGGGAGGGATGCTCCTACTACTGGTTCTATCCTGGACAGGTGATCAGCTACTTGATTCTCTGTCGCTTTTCTGTCTCTTATTTCTATATCAAACTCTTGCAGAAGCAACACCCATCTTATGAGCCTGGGCTTTGAATCCTGCTTTGTGAGTAGATATTTAAGAGCAGCATGGTCAGTGTACACAATCACTTTTGATCCTACTAAGTATGATCTAAACTTGTCAATGGCATAAACCACTGCAAGCAGCTCTTTTTCTATGGTTGTGTAATTTTTCTGGGCATCATTTAAAATATGGGAGCCATAATAAATGACATGCAGAAGCTTATCATGCCTCTGCCCCAGTACTGCACCAATGGCATGGTCACTGGCATCACACATTTGTTCCAAAGGTAATGTCCAATCTGGTGCAGAAATAACTGGTGCTGTGACCAGCTTAGCTTTCAGGGTCTCAAACGC
>NC_029794.2:44488121-44505726 GCF_000816755.2 Arachis ipaensis
GGAAGTGATCCTTCCTAGTGGCTGTATTGAGCCTTCTGTAGTCAATACACATACGCCACCCTGTAACTGTTCTTGTAGGAATCAGTTCATTTTTTTCATTATGAACCACTGTCATACCTCCCTTCTTAGGGACAACATGGACAGGGCTCACCCAGGGGCTATCAGAAATAGGATAAATAATCCCAGCCTCTAGTAACTTAGTGACCTCTTTCTGCACCACCTCCTTCATGGCGTGATTTAGCCGCCTCTGTGGTTGAACCACTGGCTTAGCATCATCCTCCAATAGGATCTTGTGCATGCATCTGGCTGGGCTAATGCCCTTAAGATCACTTATGGACCACCCAAGAGCTGTCTTGTGTGTCCTTAGCACCTGAATTAGTGCTTTCTCTTCCTGTGGCTCTAAAGCAGAGCTTATGATTACAGGAAAAGTGTCACCTTCTCCTAGAAATGCATATTTCATGGATGGTGGTAGTGGTTTGAGCTCTGGGTTTAGGAGGTTTCTCCTCTTCCTGAGGAGTTTTCAGAGGTTCTTTTATTTCCTCTGGTTCCTCCAGATCAGGCTGAACATCTTTAAAAATGTCCTCTAGCTCTGATTCGAGACTCTCAATCATATTGACCTCTTCCACCAGGGAGTCAATAATATCAACGCTCAGGCAGTCTTCTGATGTGTCTGGATGTTGCATAGCTTTGACAACATTCAACTTAAACTCATCCTCATTGACTCTCAGGGTTATCTCCCCTTTTTGGACGTCAATGAGGGTTTGTCCAGTTGCTTGGAATGGTCTTCCTAGAATGAGAGTTGCACTCTTGTGCTCCTCCATTTCCAGCACTACAAAGTCAGTAGGGAAGGCAAATGGCCCAACCTTGACAATCATGTCCTCAATTATGCCTGATGGGTATTTAATAGAGCCATCAGCAAGTTGGAGACTTATCCGGGTTGGTTTGACTTCTTCAGTTAAACCAAGCTTTCTGATAGTGGATGCAGGTATTAGGTTGATGCTTGCCCCAAGATCACATAAAGCTGTCTTGGTGCAATTTCCCTCTAATATGCATGGTATCATAAAGCTCCCGGGATCTTTAAACTTTTCTGGGAAGCTTTTCAGAATGACTGCACTGCATTCTTCAGTGAGGAGAACTCTTTCAGTTTCTCTCCAATCCTTCTTATGACTCAAGATCTCTTTCATGAACTTGGCATAAGAAGGTATTTGCTCAAGTGCCTCTACAAACGAAATCTTTATTTCAAGAGTCCTGAGATAGTCTGCAAAGTGGGAAAATTGCTTATCCTGCTCTGCTTGGCGGAGTTTATGAGGATAAGGTATTTTGGCTTTATATTCTTCAACCTTAGTTGCTGCAGGTTCATTTCCTACAGAGGCAGGTTGAGAAGCCTTCTTGAGGGAGTTATTATCAGCACTTGCAGGTGTCTGATCCCTCACTGGCATTTGAACGCCAGAACTGAACATGGATTGGGCGTTGAACGCCAGATTCTCACCCTTTTCTGGCGTTTGAACGCCAGATTTATTCCTCTCTGGGCTCTTACTATCCTCAGAAGGATTTTGGGTAGCAGGTTGCTCATCCTCTGTCAGCTGTTCTTTTCTTGGCTTTCTGCTGCTTTGAGTTGAGGTATTTAATGTTTTTCCACTTCTTAATTGAATTGCTTGGCACTCTTCTGTTATCTGTTTTGATAATTGCTGTTTTGTCTGATTCAATTGTGATTTCATATCCTTGTTAGCATTTTTGGTTTCTTGTAGCATCTCCTTAACTTCTGCTAACTGCCTTGTTATAGAAGATAGTTGCTGATTGAGTTCAGCAACTTGTTCCTAAGGACTAAAGTCAGCTGATACTGCCTTGGCTTCTTCTTTCATGGAGGACTCATTACTTATGTACAGATGCTGATTTCTAGCAACTATATCCATAAGCTCTTGAGCCTCTTCAATAGTTTTTCTCATGTGTATAGATCCACCAGCTGAGTGGTCTAGAGATATCTGAGCTCTTTCTGTAAGCCCATAGTAGAAGATGTCTAATTGCACCCACTCTGAAAACATTTCAGAGGGGCATTTCCTTAGCATCCCTCTGTACTTCTCCCAGGCATTATTAAGGGATTCATCATCCTCTTTTTTAAAGCCTTGGATGTCTAGCCTTAGCTGTGTCATCCTTTTTGGAGGGAAATATTGATTCAGGAATTTGTCTGATAACTGTTTCCATGTTCTTATGCTTGCTGTAGGTTGGTTATTTAACCACCTTTTAGCTTGATCTTTTACAGCAAACGGAAACAGTAACAACCTGTATACATCCTGATCTACCTCCTTGTCACGTACTGTGTCAGCAATTTGTAAGAATTGTGCCAGAAACTCAGTAGGTTCTTCCTGTGGAAGACCAGAATACTGGCAATTTTGCTGCACCATGACAATGAGCTGCGGATTTAGTTCAAAACTGCTTGCCTTGATAGGAGGTATACAGATACTACTCCCGTATGCAGCAGTAATGGGGTTAGCATATGACCCCAGAGTCCTTCTGGACTGTTCATTTCCACTTTTGTCCATGATGGAGAAAGGGAGATGATGCGGATTGCAAATAAAATTTTTTTTTTGAAAACCGAAATTAAAATAAAATAAAATGAAATAAATGAAAAATTGACTATAATTTCGAAAATTTGAAGAAAAAGAAATAAAAGAAAATTGAAAATTACATTAATTAATTAAAAAGATTTGAAAAAGATGTGGGTGAGGATTTTCGAAAAAAACGCAGAGAGAAATTGGTTAGGAAGTTTTGAAAAAGATATGTCTTAAAATTAAAGATACTTGTAAGAAAATAAAATAAAATAAAATAAAAAAAGAAAAGATATGAAAAAGATTTGATTTTAAGATTTGAGATTAGAAAAGACAAGATAAGCTAGGTAAGAGAAGATAAGGAATTTAAATTAAAAAGCTTTGAAAATTAAATTTTTAAATTTGAAAATTAAATTTTGAAATTTGAAATTTGAAATTTTAAATTTGAAATTTTGAATTTTGAATTTTGAATTTTGGAAGTTGAAATTTGAAATTTGAAATAAGATAAGATAAGTTTTTGAAAAAGATATGATTTTTTTTTGAAAAAGATTTGAATTTTAAAATTTTAAAACTTAAGATAAGATAAAATGAAAATTTTAAAATAAAATCTGAATTTTTAAAAGGAAAATTCGAAAAATCAATTAAAATAAAGGGAAAAGATATTTTTAAATTCAATGAGGAAAGAGAAAAACAACAAACTGACACCAAACTTAGAATTTTTAGATCAAAATAAAGAAAAACGAGTAAGAAAACTTTGAATGTCAAGATGAACACCAAGAACACTTTGAAGATCAAGATGAACACCAAGAACAATTTTTGAAAATTTTTAAGAAAATAAAAACACAAAGAACACCAAACTTAAAATTTTTAGAAAACCAAAAATAAATTTTCGAAAATTAAAGAAAAATAACAAGAGAACACCAAACTTAAAAGTTTGACACAAGATTTAATCAAAGAAAAATTATTTTTGAAAAATTTTTAAAAGGAAGATACCCAATTACCAAGAACATAAGCACAACGCTCTAGCCAACTGAGCTATAAATTTAAAGTGTTTTAAAAAAAAGGTATTTAATGTATATAAATTTTTTTTATGCTGATGATTTGAAAACGCACAAGAAAAACAAGAAAATACACAGAACAGGAAAAACTAAAGATCAAACAAGAAAAATAGCAAGAACAACTTGAAGATTAAGAAAGAACAGTGAACACAAATTCGAAAATTTAAAAGAAATAAAAACATGCAATTGACACCAAACTTAAAATATGAAACTAAACTAAAACAGAAAAACTTAATTATTAGTTTATAAAAATTTTCGAAAAATTTAAAAGAGAAAATAAGGATTTACAAAAAATTTCAACCAAAAACAATAATAGAAGACGCAATTTTAGTGACTCTAAACTAAAAAGATAATTTTTTCCTAATCTAAGCAACAAAATAAACCGTCAGTTGTCCAAACTCGAACAATCCCCGGCAACGGCGCCAAAAACTTGGTGTACGAATTGTAAATCACACTTTTCACAACTCGTACCACTAACCAGCAAGTGCACGGAGTCGTCCAAGTAATACCTTACGTGAGTAAGGTTCGATCCCACGGAGATTGTCGGCTTGAAGCAAGCTATGGTTATTTTATAATTCTTAGTCAGGAGATCAATGATAAGAGTGATTATATTTATGAAGAGTAAAAAGAATAAATTAAATAGTACTTGTTATGCAGTAATGGAGAACAGATTGAAGTTTTGGAGATGCTCTGTCTTCTGAATCTATGCTTTCCTACTATCTTCTTCTTCACGCATGCAGATCTCCTTCCATGGCAAGCTGTATGTGGGTGGATCACCGTTGTCAATGGCTACCATCCGTCCTCTCAGTGAAAATGGTCCAAATGCGCAGTCACTGCACGGCTAATCATCTGTCGGTTCTCACTCATGTTGGAATAGGATCCATTGATCCTTTTGCGTCTGTCACTACGCCCAGCACTCGTGAGTTTGAAGCTCGTCACAGTCATCCCCTTCCAGATCCTACTCGGAATACCACAGACAAGGTTTAGACTTTCCAGATCTCAGGAATGGCTGCCAATAATCCTAGCCTATACCACGAAGACTCTGATAATGAACCAAGAGGCTAAGAGATACACACTCAATCTAAGATAGAACGGAAGTGGTTGTTAGGCACGCGTTCATAGGTTGAGAATGGTGATGAGTGTCACGGATCATCACATTCATCACGGTTAAGTACAAGCGAGTATCTTAGAATAGAAACAAGCATGATTGAATAGAAAACAGAAGTAATTGCATTAATTCATTGAGACACAACAGAGCTCCTCACCCCCAATCATGGAGTTTAGAGACTCATGTCGTAGAGATACAATGTAAAACATGAAAATGTCATGAGGTACAAAATAAATCTCTAAAAGTTGTTTAAATACTAAACTAGTAACCTGGGTTTACAGAAAATGAGTAAACTATGATAGATAGTGCAGAAATCCACTTCCGGGGCCCACTTAGTGTGTGCTGGGGCTGAGACTTGAGCTTTACACGTGCCTAGGCTGTTTTTGGAGTTAAACGCCAGGTTGTAACCTGTTTTGGGCGTTTACCTCCTACTTGTAACATGTTTCTGGCGTTTATCACGAGAATAGGGCAGAAAACTGGCGTTGAACGCCAGTTTGCGTTGTCTAAACTCGAAAAAGGTATGGACTATTATATATTGCTGGAAAGCCCTGGATGTCTACTTTTCAACGCAACTGAGAGCGCGCCATTTGAACTTCTGTAGCTCTAGAAAATCCACTTTGAGTGCAGGGAGGTCAGAATTTAACAGCATCTGCAGTCCTTCTTCAGCCTCTGAATCAGATTTTTGCTCAGGTCCCTCAATTTCAGCCAGAAAATACCTGAAATCACAGAAAAATACACAAACTCATAGTAAAGTCCAGAAATTTGAATTTTGCTTAAAAACTAATAAAAATATACTAAAAACTAACTAAATCATACTAAAAGCTATCTAAAAACAATGCCAAAAAGCATATAAATTATCCGCTCATCAGAAAGCAGAGGTTCAGAAGCAACGAAGCATCTACAAATGCTTATCTGAAATTACCACCAATGAATTACATAAGTACCTTTATTTTATTTTATGTTTTATTTATCTTTTAATTATCAAAACCTCATAACCATTTGAATCTGCCTGACTAAGATTTAGAAGATGACCATAGCTTGCTTCAAGCCGACAATCTCCGTGGGATCGACCCTTACTCACGTAAGGTATTACTTGGACGACCCAGTGCACTTGCTTGTTAGTTGTGCAGAGTTGTGAAAAGTGTGATCACAATTTCGTGCACCAATATGTTTAGAATGATATTCTTAAAACTTAGATGGATGAGGCTTGGAGTTGCTTTGTCCTTCTGGATTAACTTTGGTCTTACTGTCTTCTTCAATTGTGAATGATTTCTTCTATGGTAGGCTGTATGTGATTGACGCTGGTTTGAGAAACCACCAATACTCCTCAAGATCTGAACCCCAGGGTTAGTGTGGATCCATTCTGATTGAGGGTGAAGCTCCTGCAGTCCACTCTCCTTAATGATCCTACTCAAAATGCCACAAACAAGGTCGAATCTTCCAGATCGAAGAATGCTGTGCCTTTGGATTCTAGCCTCAACCACTGAGACCCAAATATCCTCGTAAATTGGCTAAACTAGTGTCTTGAGAAGTCCCCAACGAGGTCATGGATTAGCCATCAGAGAGATGGATAATCAAGTTGGCAGTTTAATGCTTTCCACTGAAGTATGCACACGAACCCAAGTAGACACGGGTGGTTGTTAGGCACGTGATCCTAGTAAGATGAACAGAGCTGGTTGCCACAGGCCATCCCATTCACCATGTTGAAGAACAAATATACATGTTAGAATTAAATCAAACACGGATTGAAGAGAAACAGTAATATTTTATTAATTCATAGAACTCAGCAAGGCACCTCCCCTCAACCTAGGAGGTTTAGAAACTCATACTGATAGGAAATACAATGGTGGAATTTGAAAATATGGTGTAAAGTGGCCGAAGATCCTTAACAAAACTTTAAATACTAAACTAATGACTACTAAGGGTAAAACAGTCTTTTTAGTGCTAAAATCCACTTTTGTGGCCCACTTGGTGAGTGTTTGTGCTGAGCTTTGATGAGATCCACGTTCTATGAGTCCTCTAGGGCATTGAACACTGGCTAGGAGGTCCTCTTTGGGCATTTGGATGCTGGTCTCTTCTCTTTGGTCACTAGACGCCTGAAAGGGGGCAGGAGGCTGGCGTTGGATGCCAGTTTTGGGCCTTCTAATATGAAGCAAAGTATAAATTATTATACATTGCTGGAAAGATTTGGAAGTCAGCATTCCATAGCCATTGAGAACGCTCCATTTGGACTTCTGTAGCTCCAGAAAAGCTCTTTCGAGTGCAAGGAGGTCAGATCCGGACAACATCTGTAGTGCTTTCTCTGTCTTTGAATCAGACTTTTGCTCCAGCTCCTCAATTTCAGCCAGAAATTACCTGAAATTGCATAAAACATACAAACTCAAAGTAGAATCGAAAAATGTGAATTTAACACTAAAACCTATGAAAACTTAATGAAAACTAAATAAAACATGCTATAAACTATATGAAAATAATGCCAAAAAGCGTATAAAATATCCGCTCATCACAAGACCAAACTTAAACTATTGTTTGTCCCCAAGCAACTAAAAACACAGTAGGATAAAAAAAGAAAAGTAAGATACAATAAATCTCAGAGTTTCTAATGAAGCTCGGTTTCAATTAGATGAGCGGGACTTAGTAGCTTTTTGCTTCTGAATAGTTTTGGCATCTAATTATCCATTGAAACTCTGAATGGTTGGCATCTTTAGGAACTTAGAGTCTAAATGATATTATTGACTCTCCTAGTTTAGTTCTTTTTTATTCTTGAACACAGCTTTTAGAGTCTTGGCTGTGACCCTAAGCACTTTGCTTTCTAGTATTACCACCGGATACATAAATGCCACAAACACTTTAACCGGGTGAACCCTTTTGGATTGTGATTTAGCTTTGATAGAATCCCCAGACAGAGGTGTCCAGATTTCTTAAGCACACTCTTTTTGCTTTGGATCACGACTTTAACTGCTCAGTCTCAAGCTTTTCACTTGACTCTTTAACGCCACAAGCACATGGTTAGGGATAGCTTGGTTGAGTCGCTTAGGCCAGGATTTTATTCCTTTAGGCCTTCCTATCCATTGATACTTAAAACCTTGGATCCTTTTTACCCTTGTCTTTTGGTTTAAAGGGTTATTGGCTTTTTCAATCTGCCCTCCTTTTCCTGCATTTTTGGGCAGTAATGGATTTTTCTCTTTATATCTTTTTTTTTCGCTATTTTTTTTTTTTGCAGCATGCTTTTTCTTTTTTTTTCTGCTTTTTCTTGCTTCAAGAATCAATTTTTGGATTTTTCATATTATCAATTATATTTTTCCTTTTTCATCATTCTTTCAAGAGCCAACATTCTAAAATTTCAACTTTAAATATGCACTGTTTATTCATACATTCAGAAAAAAAAAAGCAATGCCACCACATTAAGATAATTGAACTACTCTTATTATAAACTTGAAATTCATGTATCTCTCAATTCTTTTCAATTAAAATTTTTCTTTTAAGCAAGGTGAGAGATATATGGAATATTTTATAACTTTCAGACATAAATGCAATTGGTCATGCAATAAGAACAAGAGAACAAACAATACAACATAAAAGAAAATAGAAAAAAATAGCAAAAGAAAAGGAGATAAAGAGAACGAATCCACCTTTAATGGCGGCAGGTAGTGCTCCTCCTTGAGGATCCAATGTAGTGCTTGATCTCTTCAATGTCACTCCTTTGCCTTTATTGTTCTTCCCTCATAGCCCTTTGTAGAAGTAGTAGAAGTCAAAAAGTAAAGCTTTTGCAACACCAAACTTAAGAGTTTTGCTCATCCTCGAGCAAACATGATAGATGGGGAGTCTGTGGGACCCACTAGTCCTGAGAGACTAGAGAATTTAGATTCCCTTCCCTCTGCACTGGCGTTGAACGCCCAGGGTCTCCTCCCTAGCTGGCGTTCAACTCCAAAAACACTTCATCCAAAGTGTTATGTTTTCATTGCTGAATATTTCTGTCTCTGTTCTGACTACTGCACATGATTATGAACCTTTAAAAAAAGGTTTAAAGAAAAATAAAACTAAGGAATTAATAGAAATAATTAATGAACGTTGGGTTGCCTCCCAACAAGCGCTTCTTTAATGTCTTTAGCGGGACTTCACTGTACTTAACTTAGTATCAGTGTTGAGCCTCCTAGCTCTATATCTCCTTCAAGGTATTGCTTAACTCTCTGTCCATTGATGGTGAACCTGTTTTCAGGATTTTTACCTTGAAGTTCTATGTGCCCATAAGGTGATACACTAGTAATCATATAGGGTCCTTTCCAACGGGATTTGAGTTTCCCAAGAAATAATTTGAGTCTTGAGTTAAAGAGTAGAACCTTCTATCCTAGTTCAAAGACTCTGAAAGATATTTTCTTGTCATGCCACTTTTTTTCTTTTTCCTTATAGATCCTTGCATTTTCAAATGCAGCTAAGCGAAACTCATCCAACTCATTTAGTTGGAGCAGCCGTTTCTCTCCTACTACTTTAGCATCAAGGTTAAGGAATCTAGTAGCCCATAATAGGCCTTATGTTCTAGTTCCACTAGCAGATGACAGACTTTCGCATATACTAGCTGATATGGTGAGGTTCCAATGGGGATTTTAAAAGCTGTTCTGTATGCCCACAGAGCATCATCAAGCTTTTTAGCCCAATCTTTTCTAGAGGTATTTACTGTCCTCTCTAGGATTCTCCTTAGGTCTCTATTTGAGACTTTAGCTTGTCCATTTGTTTGGGGATGATACGGTGTTGCTACTTTATGGCAAACTCCGTAACGGCTTGACGATCGGATTTTCTCTCGGTAAAGAAATTCACAAATATATTATCTCGTTGTAAGTATAGTTTCTAAACCAACAGAGAACCCTTTCGTGCAAAAGTTTTGGTTGTCACAAGTAACAAACCCCTTTAAAATTTATAACCGAAGTATTCAAATCTCGGGTCGTCTTCTCAAGGAATTGCAGGGATGTATGTTCTTATTATTGGTTATGAGTTTTGTAAATTGGGGGTTTTTGAAATAAGAAGTAAGTAATTTAATTGACAAGAAAAATAAATTAATAATAATAAAATCTCTTGGCAAGGTATAAGAATTTGGAATTTCTATCCTAGTTATCCTTATCAGATGTGATGAAAATTGAGTTTTAATCCCACTTAGTTAACCTTTACTAAAGCAAAGGAAAGTCAAGTGGACTAATTAGTTTGATCCTCAAGTCCTAGTCGATCCCTGTGGGAAGACTAGCTTTAGAGCGATCTAGATCAATTAGTAATCTGCCAATTTCAACCACTGTGGAGTTTGACAACTCAAGTGTTACCAATTACTTAACTAAACCCAAAAGGAAGAAAATATCTAAATTAAATTGAAAACATCATAAATAGAATAAAGCAATCATAAATCTGAAATACCTCAAATTACGTTTAAACATAAATTCAAATCTAACATGGAAAGGTTTATAAGCTAAATTGAAAAGATAAATATCAATTAATGTAATAAAATAAAAGTAGAAAAATAAATTAAAAGAACATTGAACCTGTGATGAAGAAGAAATAATCCTAAATCCTAAAACTAAATCCTAAGAGAGAGGAGAGAGCCTCTCTCTCTAAAAACTACATCTAAATTATGAAAAGTGAATAATGGAAGACATCTGAGTTCTCTGATGAGTGGATGTATTCTCCCACTTTATAGCCTGTAATCTGTGTTTTCTGGGCCGAGAAGTGGGTCAGAAATTACCCAGAATTCGCTGGTTTCGAATTCAAACACGCTGGTTTTTTGCCACTGCGATGCGTCCGCGTGGATCACGCGTTCGCGTCACTTATCGTCAGGGCAACTATGACAAATTATATATCAAATCAAAGCCCCGAACTTAAGCTTTCCAACGCAACTAGAACCGCATCATTTGGACCTCTGTAGCTCAAGTTATGACCGTTTTAGTGCGAGAGGGTCAGGCTGACAACTTTGCAGTTCCTTCAACTTCTTGTATTCCTTCCACTTTTGCATGCTTCCTTTCCATCCTCTAAGCCATTCCTGCCCTGTAATCTCTGAAAACACTTAACACATATATCACGGCATCAAATGGAAATAAGAGAGGATTAATATTAGCAATTATAAGGCCAAAGAAGCATGGTTTCAATCATAGCGCAAAATCAGGAAGGAAAATGTAAAACCATACAATTAGTATGAATAAGTGAGCAAGGACTTGATAAAAACCACTCTATTGAGCACAAGATAAACCATAAAATAGTGGTTTATCAACTCCCCACACTTAAACATTAGCATGTCCTCATGCTAAGCTCAAGAGAAGCTGTAAAGGAGTGAAGAGGAATGGTAAAATGTATGAAATGCAACCTATGTATATGAATGTAACTACATGAAAAATATTTCTACCTACTTTGTTAAAAGTGAATAAGTTCTTCAAGACAAATACAACCCAAATTCCACTAATTCAAATCGTACAATAAAAAGCAAGTAAACTTCTAAGAAGATAGCTCATGAAAGCAGGGAACATAGAATTAAGCACTGAACCCTTACTGGTAGTATATATCACTCTAACTCTCAAGTGTCTAATACACATGCAATCTATTATGCAATGCAACAATGAACTAATGAAGAAAATAAGACATTGGTGTTGAAAAGAGAATAACTAACCCATGGAGATCGGTAGCGACTTCCCCACACTTAAAGGTTGCACCGTCCTCCTTGCATGCTAAGATGTACAAGTGGACGGGCTGCTCCATCTGATACTTTTCTCCAAAGATTGTGCAGGTGGACTTGTTTGTCTTCCCATTAAGAAGCTTTTTCTCTCCCTTTCTGGTGGCCATCCTGAAAGAAGAGGGAAAAGAAGAAAAGTGACCCAAAATAAAGATAGAAAATAAATAAAATATGGGTGTTAATGCCAGATAATAAGAGTCTCAATTACATGGTAGCTACAACATGCAAATGAGAAAACAGTAGAAGTACATGGCAAATCAAGAGTGCAAAAATTTGTACAAATGGGGAAGAGAGTGTGGATAATGCAAAATAGTGTAAGTGCATATCAATGCAAAAGGAATATCAGTATTATAAAAATTAGCATTGACTTATGAATAATAATATCCAATTAGAATAAAATAAGTCATGAAGCACCAGAATAATTCAAAAAGATGTAACAGTTGAATGAGAAAATTTTAATACCAATGAAAAAATAATAATTTTAGAAAAGAAAATAAAAATATACCCAAAATTAAAATGCAATGGATGAAAGTATGCAAATAAATTAAATAAAATAGAATGGAAGTGAAGAGGGATGAGAAGTTAAAAAGATGAAGTAAGAAAGAAAGAAGAAAGAAGAAAAGATAGAAAAAATTAGGATTAGAAAAGAAAAGATAAGATAATTGGCGCTGATCAGGATAAGTTGTGCGACGCGGGCGACGCGGGCGCGTGGGTTACGCATTCACGCAACTCTCTGTTTTAAATGCATTTTGCCAAAAATCTGGGTGATGCGGTAGCACGGTTGACGTGATCGCGTGAATGGCCATACTTTGTAAAACGATGCGGACGCGTGGGGCACGCGTTCGCGTGGGGCATGCGTTCGCGTGGGGCACGCGTTCGCGTGGTGGGTCTTGTGCTTCTAGCACGGTTCTAGCCCCACTCCATCACAACTTGCTGCCATACACCCGTTTTACGTCGATTTTTAGGGTCACGCATTCGCGTGGGTGACGCGGATGCGTGGGCATGTTTGTGCCAAAGGCACGCCTCCAGCCACGCTCTTGCGTGACTCTCTGTTCAATTCTCTTTTTTTCAAAACGCACTGGTGACGTGGACGCGTCAGCGATGCTGCCGCGTCGCGTGGGTTTTTTTTTTTTTTGTGTAGAATGCAAAACGCAATGCTAATGTGGATGTTATAAATAATTCCAGGTTCAATGAAATAAAATAAAACTTAAAAATAAATAAAACGAAATAAAATTAAAAATTGAAAAAGGAACGATCATACCATGGTGGGTTGTCTCCCACCTAGCACTTTTAGTTAAAGTCCTTAAGTTGGACATTTGGGGAGTCCTTTGTTATGGTGGCTTGTGCTTGTACTGATCCTTTAATCTCCACCAATGTTTGCAATTCCAGTATCCTCCGGGGTCCCAAACTATGCGCAGAAAGCCTTCAAGCAAGTTAGAGCAAGTGACAAGGCCCCAAGAGTGTTGATTGCCAGAATGAATTCCGAGTTCCCAAACCTTACTTTTGCACCCGTCTTCTTGTTGATCATTAGTGTTCCAACCGGGTGGCAAGCAATCTGAATTCTCACTAAAGCGGCCAAACAACTTCCTAGATCCATTCAGTTGAGCTTTACACCAACCTTTGCATTTAAACTTTGAGCTTTCCACCATATTGAATCTTGCATGACGACTCCTACCACTAACCATCTCCCTCTTACTCTCAAAGCCACAAAGAGCTCTAAGCTGACCATCTGTTTCAAGCAAAGCTTATTCAAGTGAGCTAATTAAGCTTAGAGATTTTCTCTCGGTAAAGAAATTCACAAATATATTATCGCGTTGTAAGTATAGTTTCTAAACCAACAGAGAATCCTTTCGTGCAAAAGTTTTGGTTGCCACAAGTAACAAACCCCTTTAAAATTTATAACCGAAGTATTCAAACCTCAGGTCGTCTTCTCAAGGAATTGCAGGGAGGTATGTTCTTATTATTGGTTATGAGATTTGTAAAGTGGGGGCTTTTGAAATAAGGAGCAAGTAATTTAAATGACAAGAAAAATAAATTAATAATAATAAAATCTCTTGGCAAGGTATAAGAATTTGGAATTTCTATCCTAGTTATCCTTATCAGATGTGATGAGAATTGAGTTTTAATCCCACTTATTTAACCTTTACTAAAGCAAAGGAAAGTCAAGTGGACTAATTAGTTTGATCCTCAAGTCCTAGTCGATCCCTGTGGGAAGACTAGCTTTAGAGCGATCTAGATCAATTAGTAATCTGCCAATTTCAACCATTGCTGAGTTTGACAACTCAAGTGTTACTAATTACTTAACCAAAGCCAAAAGGAAGAAAATATCTAAATTAAATTGAAAACATCATAAATAGAATAAAGAAATCATAAATCTGAAATACCTCAAATTACGTTTAAACATAAATTCAAATCTAACATGGAAAGGTTTATAAGCTAAATTGAAAAGATAAATATCAATTAAAGTAATAAAATAAAAGTAGAAAAATAAATTAAAGGAACATTGAACCTGTGATGAAGAAGAAATAATCCTAAATCCTAAAACTAAATCCTAAGAGAGAGGAGAGAGCCTCTCTCTCTAAAAACTACATCTAAATTATGAAAAGTAAATGGTGGAAGACATCTGAGTTATCTGATGAGTGGATGCATTCTCTCTCTTTATAGCCTCTAATATGTGTTTTCTGGGCCAAGAACTGGGTCAGAAACAGCCCAGAATTCTCTGGTTTCGAATTCAAACAAGCTAGTTTTTCGCCACTGCAATGCATCCGTGTGGATCACGCGTTCGTGTCATTTATCGTCAGGGCAAATATGGTAAATTATATCTCAAATCGAAGCCCCGGATGTTAGCTTTCCAACGTAACAAGAACCGCATCATTTGGACCTTTGTAGCTCAAGTTATGACCGTTTTAGTGTGAGAGGGTCAGGCTGACAGCTTTGCAGTTCCTTCAACTTCTTGTATTCCTTCCACTTTTGCATGCTTCCTTTCCATCCTCTAAGCCATTCCTACCCTTTAATCTCTGAAAACACTTAACACACATATCACGGCAACGAATGGTAATAAGAGAGGATTAATATTAGCAATTATAAGGCCAAAGAAGCATGGTTTCAATAATAGCGCAAAATCAGGAAGGAAAATGTAAAACCAGCAATTAGTATGAATAAGTGGGCAAGGACTTGATAAAAACCACTCTATTGAGCACAAGATAAACCATAAAATAGTAGTTTATCAACCTCCCCACACTTAAACATTAGCATGTCCTCATGCTAAGCTCAAGAGAAGCTGTAAAGGAGTGAAGAGGAATGGTAAAATATATGAAATGCAACATATGTATATGAATGCAACTACATGCAAAATGTTTCTACCTACTTGGTTAAAAGTGAATAAGTTCTTCAAGACAAATACAACCCAAATTCCACTAATTCAAATCGTACAATAAAAAGCAAGTAAACTTGTAAGAAGATAGCTCATGAAAGCAGAGAACATAGAATTAAGCACTAAACCCATACTAGTAGTGTATATCACTCTAACTCTCAAGTGTCTAGGGTCAATCACTCTACTCTTCCCTAGTCATGCTTTCTCAACCTTGTTCTTCATCTAACCAATCAACAAATATTTAGTATACCAATACAAACATCATGAGGTCTTTTCAGGGTTGTATGGGGCTGAGGTAAAGGTAAGGATATATATATATATATGGCTAAGTGTGCTAACAAAGTGAATCCTTATTAGTCTAAGATCTCACCTAACATATACATACTTTATATAATTTAAAATGCTTTACCTAGCTACCCAAATTTTTCCCACTTTTGTATTACATGCTCATGTATCAAACTTATTTTTGAATTTTGTCCCATGTGCATTGATTTTTTTTTATTTTGCATTTGGGGCAATATTATTTTTCTCTCTTTTTTTTGTATCCCCTTATTTAATTACTTAATATATTTTTTTAATGCACATGGTAATTTAATTATTTTGATTTCACATGAGCATGCTTCCCAAATTTTCAAATAACTTATTCAATTTAATTTTCCTTTTTTTTCTATCATCCCATGTTCCCATAAAATTCTCCATACTTAAATTATTTTTTTGACATCTTTGACATCTTTGGACGCCTGGTTCTTAGATCATAGGGGGCTGGCCACACGGCCATGCCTGGACCTTCACTTATGTATTTTCAACGGTAGAGTTTCTACACTCCATATATTAAGGTGTAGAGCTCTGCTGTTCCTCAAAGATTAATGCAAAGTACTACTGTTTTCTATTCAATTCTTCTTATTTCGTTTCTAAGATATCCATTCGCACCCAAGAACGTGATGAAGGTGATGATTATGTGTGACGCTCATCATCCTTCTCCCTTATGAACGCGTGCCTGACAAACACTTCCGTTCTACATGAATTAAGCTAGAATGAGTATCTCTTAGATCTCCTAACCAGAATCTTCGTGGCGTAAGCTAGAATGATGGCGGCATTCAAGAGAATCCGGAAGGTCTAAACCTTGTCTATGGTATTCTGAGTAGGATTCGATGATTGAATGACTGTGACGAGCTCCAAACTCGCGAGTGCTGGGCGTTAGTGACAGACGCAAAAGGAGGGTGAATCCTATTCCAGCACGATCGAGAACCGACAGATGAATAGCCGTGCCGTGACAGGGTGCGTGAGCATATGATTCACTGAGAGGAGGGGATGTAGCCACTGACAACGGTGATGCCCTTGCATACAGCCAGCCATGGAAAGGAGTAAGACTGATTGGATGAAGATAGCAGGAAAGCAGAGGTTCAGAGGAACGAAAAGCATCTCCATTCGCTTATCTGAAATCCCTGCCAATGAATCTACATAAGTATCTCTATCCCTTTTATTGTTTATTTTAATCTAATAAAGTATCATGTTTAAATCCGCCTGACTGAGATTTGCAAGGTGACCATAGCTTGCTTCAAGCCAACAATCTCTGTGGGATCTACCCTTACTCACGTAAGGTTTATTACTTGGACGACCCAGTACACTTGCTGGTTAGTTGAACGGAGTTGTGTCCACACATAGTAAAGAGCCATAATAATGATTCCATACAATAACAAAGAGTACTACATTAATGTGATCACAATTTCATCCACCAAGTTTTTGGCGCCGTTGCCGGGGATTGTTTGTGTTTGGACAACTGACGGTTCATCTTGTTGCTCAGATTAGGTAATTTTCTTTTTGTTTTCTTTTCAAAAAAAATTTTTCAAAAATATTTCAAAAAAATTTCTCCCTTGTTTTCGAAAAAATTTTAAAATAAAAATGTTTTCAAAAATAAATTATTCTATGGCTTCAAAATTTTTAAGAATGAATTCTAGTGTTTCATGAAATATGTTGAATCATATCTGGCTGTAAAGCCATACCCAAACTACTTTGGGATTGGTATTCAACTAATCACTCCAGCCCATGTAATTATATGTTGCATCCTGGCTGGCTGTAAAGCCATGTCTAATTCCTGGACTGAAGCTTTAGACTAACATGGCAAGATTCCTGGAATTCATATTAAAAATTTTGGAATCCTTTCTTTTTCATATAATTTTCGAAAAATATAAAATAAAAATTCAAAAAAATTAGAAAATCATAAAAATAAAAAATATTTTGTATTTCTTGTTTGAGTCTTGAGTCACATTATAAGTTTGGTGTCACTTGCATATGCATCTTGCATTTTTTCGAAAATTTCATGCATTCATAAGTGTTCTTCATGATCTTCAAGTTGTTCTTGGTAAGTCCTCTTGTTTGATCTTGATGAATTTTTGTTTTGTGTCTTTTCATGTTTATCATATGCATTCTTGAATTCTTAGTGTCTAAGCATTAAAGAATTCTAAGTTTGGTGTCTTGCATGTTTTCTTTGCATTAAAAATTTTTCAAAAATATGTTCTTGATGTTCATCATGACATTCAAAGTGTTCTTGGTGTTCATCTTGACATTCATAACATTCTTGCATGCATCACATGTTTTGATCTAAAAATTTCATGCATTGTATTTTTTTTGTGTTTTTCTCTTGCATCATAAAAATTTCAAAAAAAAAAAAAAATATCTTTCCCTTTTTCTCTCATCAAATTCGAAAATTTGGATTGACTTTTTCAAAAATTTTTAAAAATCAAAGTTGTTGCCAATGAGTCAAATCAAACTTTCAATTTGAAAATCTTATCTTTTTCAAAAATCAAATCTTTTTCA
>NC_029794.2:44534667-44545047 GCF_000816755.2 Arachis ipaensis
TCCAGCATGATCGAGAACCGACAGATGATTAGCTGTGCTGTGACAGAGCATGTGAGCATCTTTTTCATTGAGAGGAGGGGATGTAGCCACTGACAATGGTGATGCCCTTGCATACAGCCAGCCATGGGAAGGAGTAAGACTGATTGGGTGAAGATAGCAGGAAAGCAGAGGTTCAGAGGAACGAAAAGCATCTCCATTCGCTTATCTGAAATCCCTGCCAATGAATCTACATAAGTATCTCTATCCCTATTTTATTATATAATATTCGAAAACACCATTATCACTTTATATCTGCCTGACTGAGATTTACAAGGTGACCATAGCTTGCTTCATACCAACAATCTCCGTGGGATTCGACCCTTACTCACGTAAGGTATTACTTGGACGACCCAGTGCACTTGCTGGTTAGTTGTATCGAAGTTGTGACAATTACGAATTGAGATCAGAGCACCAAGCTTTGGAGCCATTACCAGGATTTGTTCGAGCCTGGAGATCACAATTTCGTGCACCAAGTTTTTGGCGCCGTTGCCGGGGATTGTTTGTGTTTGGACAACTGACGGTTCATCTTGTTGCTCAGATTAGGTAATTTTCTTTTTGTTTTCTTTTCAAAAATTTTTCAAAAATCTTTCAAAAATTCTTCTTTGTTTTCGAAAAATAAAAAAAATAATAAAAATGTTTTCAAAAATAAATTATTCTATGGCTTCAAAATTTTTAAGAATGAATTCTAGTGTTTCATGAAATATGTTGAATCATATCTGGCTGTAAAGCCATACCCAAACTACTTTGGGATTGGTATTCAACTAATCACTCCAGCCCATGTAATTATATGTTGCATCCTGGCTGGTTGTAAAGCCATGTGTCAATTCTTATACTCAAGAAAAGAGCTTCTTTATCTTTCTTAGCCAATTGGCTGTTGAATGTAAGGAATGTCAGGCGTGTCATGTCTGAGTTACATACTAAAGCTTGGCTGGCTATTAAGCCATGCCTGACCCTTTGATTGGAGCTTTAGAGCATAAGATTCCTGGAATTCATATTAAAAATTTTGGAATCCTTATTTTCTTTTTCAAAATTATTTTTCGAAAAACATAAAATAAAAATCCAAAAAAATAGAAAATCATAAAAATCAAAAATATTTTTGTGTTTCTTGTTTGAGTCATATCATAAGTTTGGTGTCACTTGCATATGCATCTTGCATTTTTTCGAAAATATCATGCATTCATAGTGTTCTTCATGATCTTCAAGTTGTTCTTGGTAAGTCTTCTTGTTTGATCTTGATGATTTTTTGTTTTATTTCTTTTCATGTTTATCATATGCACTCTTGAATTCTTAGTGCCTAAGCATTAAAGAATTCTAAGTTTGGTGTCTTGCATGTTTTCTTTGCATTAAAAATTTTTCAAAAATATGTTCTTGAAAGCGCTTGTTGGGAGGCAACCCAATTTTTATTTATTCTCATGATTTTTCATGTTTTATTAGGTTCATGATCATGTGGAGTCACAAAATAAATATTAAAAATTGAAAACGGAATCAAAAACAGCAGAAGAAAAATCACACCCTGGAGGAGCATCTGTCTGGCGTTCAAACGCCAGAACAGAGCATAGTTCTGGCGCTGAACGCCCAGAATGGGAGCATCCTGGCACTGAATGCCCAGAACAAGCATGGTTCTGGCGTTCAACGCCAGAAATGGCAGCAAAGGGGCGTTGAACGCCCAAAATGGGCACCAACCTGGCGCTGAACGCCCAGAGTTGTGTGCAAGGGCATTTTACATGCCTAAATTGGTGCAAGGATGTAAATGCCTTGACACCTCAGGATCTGTGGACCCCACAGTATCCCCACCTACCTCCTCATAATCCTAGTTTTTATTTCCACATCTTTTTCTTCATCTATTCCTTCTTCTTTTGCTCGAGGGCGAGCAACATTCTAAGTTTGGTGTGGTAAAACAATTATCTAAAGGATCTATAGCTCAGTGGTAGAACATTTGACTGCAAATCAAGAGATCCCTGAGATACCTCAGGGGATACATTTTCTTCCACACAATTATTGGAAGCAACTAAGGGTGGAATATCAAGAGCACTCCATCATCCTTCATGAAATCAGAGAAGATCTAAAAGCGATGAAGGAGAAGCAACAAAGACAAGGAAGAGACATGTGATGAGCGGATAATTTATACGCTTTTTGACATTGTTTTTAGTATGTTTTTAGTAGAATCTAGTTACTTTTAGGGATGTTTTTAATAGATTTTGTCTTAAATTCACATTTCTGGACTTTACTATGAGTTTGTGTGTTTTTCTGTGATTTCAGGTATTTTCTGGCTGAAATTGAGGGACTTGAGCAGAAATCAGATTCAGAGGTTGAAAAAGGACTGCTGATGCTGTTGGATTCTGACCTCCCTGCACTCAAAGTGGATTTTCTGGAGCTACAGAACTCGAAATGGCGCGCTTCCAATTGCGTTGGAAAGTAGACATCCAGGGCTTTCCAGAAATATATAATAGTCTATACTTTGGCCAAGAATTGACGACGTAAACTGGCGTTCAACGCCAGCCTTCTGCCCAAATCTGGCGTCCGGCGCCAGAAGAGGATCCAAAACCAGAGTTGAACGCCCAAACTGGCACAGAAACTGGCGTTCAACTCCACAAATGGCCTCTGCACGTGTAACACTCAAGCCCAAGCCCAAGCACGCACCAAGTGGGCCCCGGAAGTGGATTTGTACATCAATTACTTACTCATGTAAACCCTAGTAACTAGTTTATTATAAATAGGACCTCTTACTATTGTATTTGACATCTTTGGACGCCTGGTTCTTAGATCATAGGGGGCTGGCCACACGGCCATGCCTGGACCTTCACTTATGTATTTTCAACGGTAGAGTTTCTACACTCCATAAATTAAGGTGTAGAGCTCTGCTGTTCCTCAAAGATTAATGCAAAGTACTACTGTTTTCTATTCAATTCTTCTTATTTCGTTTCTAAGATATCCATTCGCACCCAAGAACGTGATGAAGGTGATGATTATACATCTCACATCTCAAAGCCTCCTCACAGTTGTGTTTCTTCCATTACATTACATTCCTTGTCTCCCCCTCTTCCTCCACTCACACAGGGATCCCTATACTGTGGTATAAAGGATCTCTATTATTATTATTATTATTTTTCTGTCCATTCTTCCTTGTATGAGCAACCCTCTCTGTAATAGAGAAACTGGGAATCTATGGGGTGCAAGCTGCTAAAATCTCACTAGAGATGGCAGACAGCTCAAGAAGACAGGCTTATGGACACGTAGAAGATGTATTGGTAAAAGTTGAGGGCCTTTACATCCCTGCTGATTTCATAGTCCTGGATACTGGAAAATAAGACATTGGTATTGAGAAGAGAATAACTAACCCATGGAGATCGGTAGCGACCTCCCCACACTTAAATGTTGCACCGTCCTCGGTGCATGCTAAGATGTACAAGTGGACGGGATGCTCCAACTGATACTTTTCTCCAAAATTAAAATGCAATGGATGAAAGTATGAAAATAAATTAAATAAAATAGAATGGAAGTGAAGAGGGATGATAAGTTAAAAATATGAAGTAAGAAAGAAAGAAGAAAGAAGAAAAGATAGAAAAAAAATTAGGATTAGAAAAGAAAAGATAAGATAATTGGCGCTGATCAGGATGACTTGTGCGACGCAGATGACGCGAGTGCGTGGGTTATGCATTCGCGCGGATAGCGCTTCTATGAAGTGACGCGGACGCGTGGTCACGCGTTCGCGTGGAGTGATTTGTGCCATTAGCGCGAGGGCAGCCTCGCGGTCACGCAACTCTCTGTTTTAAATGCATTTTGCCAAAAATCTGGGTGACGCGGTAGCGTGGTTGACGCGATCGCGTGAATGGCCATACTTTGAAAAATGATGCGGATGCGTGGGGCACGCGTTCGCGTGGTGGGGCTTGTGCTTCTAGCGCGGTTCTAGCCCCACTCCATCATAACTTGCTGCCATACACCCGTTTTTCGTCGATTTTTAGGGTCACGCGTTCGCGTGGGTGACGCGGATGCGTGGGCATGTTTGTGCCAAAGGCACGCCTCCAGCCACGCTCTCGCGTGACTCTCTGTTCAATTCTCTTTTCTTCAAAACGCACTGGTGACGCGGACGCGTCAGCGACGCTGCCGCGTCTCGTGCGTATTTTTTTTTTTTTGTGTAGAATGCAAAATGCAATGCTAATGTGGATGTTATGAATAATTCCAGGTTCAATGAAATAAAATAAAACTTAAAAACAAACAAAATGAAATAAAATTAAAAATTGAAAAAGAAACGATCATACCATGGTGGGTTTCTCCCACCTAGCACTTTTAGTTAAAGTCCTTAAGTTGGACATTTGGGGAGTCCTTTGTTATGGTGGCTTGTGCTTGTACTGATCCTTGAATCTCCACCAATGTTTGCAATTCCAGTATCCTCCGGGGTCCCAAACTAGGCGCAAAAAGCCTTCAAGCAAGTTAAAGCAAGTGACGAGGCCCCAAGAGTGTTGATTGCCAGAATTAATTCTGGGGTCCCAAATCTTGCTTTTGCACCCGTCTTCTTGTTGATCATTAGTGTTCCAACTGGGTGGCAGGCAATCTGAATTCTCACTAAAGTGGCCAAACAACTTCCTAGATTCATTCAGTTGAGCTTTACACCAACCTTTGCATTTAAACTTTGAGCTTTCCACCATATTGAATCTTGCGTGATGACTCCTACCACTAACCATCTCCCTCTTACTCTCAAAGCCACAAAGAGCTCTAAGCTGACCATCTGTTTCAAGCAAAGCATATTCAAGTGAGCTAAATAAGCTTAGAGATTTTCTCTCGGTAAAGAAATTCACAAATATATTATCGCGTTGTAAGTATAGTTTCTAAACCAACAGAGAATCCTTTCGTGCAAAAGTTTTGGTTGTCACAAGTAACAAACCCCTTTAAAATTTATAACCGAAGTATTCAAACCTCGGGTCGTCTTCTCAAGGAATTGCAGGGAGGTATGTTCTTATTATTGGTTATGAGTTTTGTAAATTGGGGGTTTTTGAAATAAGGAGCAAGTAATTTAAATGACAAGAAAAATAAATTAATAATAATAAAATCTCTTGGCAAGGTATAAGAATTTGGAATTTCTATCCTAGTTATCCTTATCAGATGTGATGAGAATTGAGTTTTAATCCCACTTAGTTAACCTTTACTAAAGCAAAGGAAAGTCAAGTGGACTAATTAGTTTGATCCTCAAGTCATAGTCGATCCCTGTGGGAAAACTAGCTTTAGAGCGATCTAGATCAATTAGTAATCTGCCAATTTCAACCACTGCTGAGTTTGACAACTCAAGTGTTACCAATTACTTAACCAAAGGCAAAAGGAAGAAAATATCTAAATTAAATTGAAAACATCATAAATAGAATAAAGCAATCATAAATCTGAAATACCTCAAATTACGTTTAAACATAAATTCAAATCTAACATGGAAAGGTTTATAAGCTAAATTGAAAAGATAAATATCAATTAAAGTAATAAAATAAAAGTAGAAAAATAAATTAAAGGAACATTGAACCTGTGATGAAGAAGAAATAATCCTAAATCCTAAAACTAAATCCAAAGAGAGAAGAGAGAGCCTCTCTCTCTAAAAACTACATCTAAATTATGAAAAGTGAATAATGGAAGACATCTGAGTTTTCTGATGAGTGGATGCATTCTCCCACTTTATAGCCTCTAATCTGTGTTTTCTGGGCCGAGAACTGGGTCAGAAACAGCCCAGAATTCGCTGGTTTCGAATTCAAACATGCTGGTTTTTTGCCACTGCGACGTGTCCGCGTGGATCACGCGTTCGCGTCACTTATCGTCAGGGCAACTATTGCAAATTATATATCAAATCGAAGCCCCGGACGTTAGCTTTCCAACGCAACTAGAACCGCATCATTTGGACATCTGTAGCTCAGGTTATGACCGTTTTAGTGCGAGAGGGTCAGGTTGACAGCTTTGCAGCTCCTTCAACTTCTTGTATTCCTTCCACTTTTGCATGCTTCCTTTCCATCCTCTAAGCCATTCCTGTCCTGTAATCTCTAAAAACACTTAACACACATATCATGGCATCGAATGGTAATAAGAAAGGATTAATATTAGCAATTATAAGGCCAAAGATGCATGGTTTCAATCATAGCGCAAAATCCGGAAGGAAAATATAAAACCATGCAATTAGTATGATTAAGTGGGCAAGGACTTGATAAAAACCACTCTATTGAGCACAATATAAACCATAAAATAGTGGTTTATCACGGCTTAAAACAGAATCCAACTGTCTATTGTAGAAATGAGTACCTCTATCACTAATTAGTGTCCTAGGGACACCAAATCTGCTGAAGATATTCTTTTGGAGGAACTTCATCACTACTCTGGTGTCATTAGTGGGTGTTGCTATTGCTTCAACCCATTTAGACACATAATCTACTACTACAAGGATGTAGGTGTTTGAGTATGAAGGTGGGAAGGGTCCCATGAAATCTATACCCCAGACATTAAACAGCTCAATCTCTAGGATTCCTTCCTGAGGCATGCCGTGACCATGAGGGAGATTGCCAGCCCTTTGGAAACTATCACAATTACAGACAAACTCTTTGGAGTCCTTAAAGAGAGTGGGCCAGTAGAAGCCACTTTGGAGAACCTTGATGGTTGTCCGCTCACCTCCAAAGTATCCTTAATAGTCTGAGCTATGGCAGTGCCATAGGATTCTCTGTGCCTCTTCTTCAGACACATTGTCAGATTATTCCATCCGAGCATCTCTTGAAGAGATATGGTTCATCCCACAAGTAGTACTTTGTATCATGCATGAGTTTCTGGGCTTGCTGCCTGGTAAACTCCTTGGGAATGAAGCTTATAGCCTTGTAGTTTGCAATGTCTGCAAACCAAAGTGTTGTCTGGGTGGCAAAGAGTTGCTCATCTGGAAAGGATTCTGATATGTCAGTGGAGGAAGGAGAAGTCCATGCTATTGGTTCAATCCTAGACAAGTGGTCAGCCACTTGATTTTCTGTGCCTTTTCTGTTTCTAATTTCTATATCAAACTCTTACAAGAGTAATACCCATCTTATGAGTCTGGGCTTAGAGTCCTACTTAGTGATAAGATACTTTAGAGCGGCATGGTCAGTGTAGATAATGACCTTAGATCCTACTAGGTAGAATCTGAACTTATCAATGGCATAAACCACTACAAGTAGCTCCTTTTCTGTAGTAGTGTAGTTTTTCTGCGCATCATTTAGTACATGACTAGCATAGTAAATGACATGCATAAGCTTGTCATGTCTCTACCCCAAAACTGCACCAATGGTATGATCACTGTCATCACACATTAGTTCGAATGGCAAGTCCCAATTGGGTGCAGAGATGATACGAGCAGTGACAAGCTTCGCTTTCAGGGTTTCAAAGGCGTGCAGACATTCTTGGTCAAAGACAAATGGGACGTCAGTGGCCAAGAGATTACACAGGGGTTTTGCAATTTTCAAAAAATCTTTTATGAACCTCCTGTAGAATCCTGCATGTCCTAGGAAATTTCTGATCACCTTGACATTAGCAGGTGGTGGAAATTTTTCAATCACTTCCACCTTGGCTTGATCTACTTTTATTACCTTGCTTGAAATCTGATGCCCAAGAACAATGCCTCCAGTCACCATAAAGTGGCATTTTTTCCAGTTTAGAACTAGGTTTGTCTCTTGGCATCTTTTCAGAACTAAGGTCAGATGATCAAGGCAAGAGCCAAATGAGTCTTCAAAGACAGAGAAGTCATGCATGAATACTTCAAGGAACTTTTTTACTATATCAGAGAAGATGGATAACATACATCTTTGAAAAATGGCAGGTGCATTGCACAGGCCAAATGGCATTCGCGTGTAGGCGAACACGCTAAATGAGCATGTGAATGATGTCTTCTCTTGATCCTGTGGATCCACTGCTATTTGATTGTATCCAGAATATCTATCCAGAAAATAATAAAAAGCATGCCCTGCTAGTCTTTCTAGCATTTGGTCAATAAATGGTAAAGGAAAGTGATCCTTCCTGGTGGTGTCATTGAGTCTTCTATAGTCAATGCATATACGCCACCCTGTAACTGTCCTTGTATGAATCAGCTCATTCTTTTCATTATGAACCACTGTCATGCCTCCCTTCTTGGGAACGACTTGGACAGGGCTCACCCATGGGCTATCAGAAATAGGATAAATAATGCCAGCCTCCCAGAGCTTAGTGACTTCTTTCTGCACTACTTCCTTCATATTCGGATTTGGTCGCCTTTGTGGGTTCACCATTGGCTTGGCGTTATCCTCCAGCAGGATTTTGTGCATGCATCGGGCTGGGCTGATGCCTTTAAGGTCACTTAAAGTCCACCTAAGGGCGGTCCTATGTGTCTTAAGCACTTGAATTAGTGCTACTTCTTCCTGTGGCTCTAAGGTAGAGCTTATGATCACAGGATAAGTATCTCCATCTCCCAGAAATACATATTTCAGGGAGGATGGTAATGACTTGAGCTCAAGCTTTGGAGGCTTCTCCTTTTCCTTAGGAGTTTCCAAAGGATCCTCCAAGTCAGGCTGTTCATTTGTAAGGATGTAATTCAGCCCTTCCTTGAGACTCTCAGACATGTTTACTTCTTCCACTAGGGAATCAATAAGGTCAATGCTCATGAATTCCTCTGGGGTGTCTTGATGCTGCATGGCTTTTACAGCATTCAGTACGAACTTTTCCTCATTGACTCTCAGGGTTACTTCCCCTTTTTCAACATCAATGAGGGTTCATCCTGTAACTAGGAAGGGTCTCCCTAGAATCAGGGATGCACCCTTGTGCCCTTCCATGTCCAACACCACAAAGTCAGTGGGAAAAGCAAAGGGTCCAACCCTAACAATCATGTCTTCAATCACGCTTGATAGTATCTTAAAAGAACCATCAGCAAGTTGAAGGCATATGCAGGTTGGTTTGACTTCCTCAGTCAAGCAAAGCTTCTTTATTAATGAAGCAGGTATTAGATTGACGCTTGCTCCAAGGTCACATAGAGCTGTCCTTGTGCAAGCATTACCCAGAGTGCATGGTATCATAAAGCTTCCAGGATCCTTAAGTTTCTCTAGTAAGCTTTTTTGAATGATTGCACTGCACTCTTTAGTAAGGAAGATTGTTTCTGTCTCTCTCCAATCATTCTTATGACTTAAAATGTCCCTCATGAACTTAGCATAAGAAGGTATTTGTTCAAGAGCCTCTGCAAAAGGGATCTTGATTTCTAGTGTTCTGAGATAATCCACAAAGTGGGCAAACTGTTTATATTTTTCCTCTTGACTAGGGGTGTAATCGGTTTGGTTTGGTTCAGTTTTGGACCGAAAACTAACCGAACTAACTTGATCGGTTCTACAATGATACCAACCATTCGGTTTGCTGCTTTCTGAATAACTGAACCGAACCAAACTGAACCAACAGCAGTTTGGTTCGGTCGGTTTTTCGATTTTTTATACCTAATAATTAGAATTTAAATTACCATAAAATAATGTTTAAAACCGTCAATAAACTAGAATAACAAGAGTATATCACATCCAAATTCAATACAAATTCAACTTAATTAAACATAAAACAAAAACAATTAAAAATGTCCAGCAAAACAACAAAAATAAACACACTTTAAAACATACTAAAAACCGAAATAGTCACTTTAAACCAAATAAAAACCAAACAGCCACCATGCTTAATCTGAATCCACACAAGACTCATCATCATCTTCCCTGGTTGGTGCAATTTCTACAAAAATAAAACAAAAAAAAGTCAATATAGATTATAAACATAAACATAATATAGATTATAAATTATAAACATAAACCATGAAAGGAACTACAAATTTCTTTTTTGCATACCTAATTCAAGTTTCTCAAACTCCTCAATAAGCTCCTCAAAATTAGTTGTCATTGGAGAAGCACGAAGCCAATATATATAAACATAACAATGAAAAATTAACATTTTAACTCATCAACAGCACCAAAAGTATTGTTTCCAGCAACAAATTTAACATTTAAACTTGTGAAAAAATATTGTTTCTAACATTTAAGTCACAACAACAAATTGTGAAACATATTAATTATTAAATAACAAATTATGAAACAAGATAACAAATTAAAGGCGCACATATATATGCACAAAGAAATACAAAGAAAAGGCACACATATATAAGTCACGTGAAAACAAAGAAAAGGCAGACATATACATGCAGCCATATAAAATCATATAAAATAAAAGTCACATGTGAAAACAAAGAAAAGGCACTCATATTTACTGTATCTTCATAATGGATATTATTTCAAAGAAAAATACAATTACTTCTTGAGTTTGAGTTGGCTTATATATATATATATATATATATATATATATCAT
>NC_029794.2:44545106-44552276 GCF_000816755.2 Arachis ipaensis
ATATATATATATATATATATAGAGCATAATTTGGGAAAAATCTATTTTCTGTGTTTTACTAGAAGCAAATAGATATTTTCTTTCGATTTAGATTTTACGGTTTGTATTGGATATAACTTTTCTTTTTCTTTTAAAGTTTCAAAAGCTTATCTTAACACTATAAATAAACCAGACACTCCAATCTTGCAACATAAACATAAAGCATATGAGGTAAGATCAATTCTAAAACCATGTCCATAATATAGTTTTATATGAAGAATAGTAGTAACAAATATGAGCTCCTATAACGACTTAGACACCATGTCAGCAAACAAATTAACAAAATAATTAAAGCTATTTAGTAAAACTAAGAAAAATTGTTAACTTTTTATTGAATAAAACAGAGACCAGAGTTTGGTAAACAAGATGAAAAGAACAGATAGTAACCCACTTTTTATCATCACTCACCAAGTATAGATTTCAGTAAAAGCAACAACAATAAAAATTCTGCAGAAAAATTTCAATCAAAGTCATCTTTTAATTAGGCACAAACTAGCAACAACAATCAGAGACAATAATTTTAATCAAACTTGTCTTCCTAATTAAGCACAAACCAGTAACAACCCTCAGAGACAAATTAGAAATCAAACTCATCTTCTTAATTAAGAAGTGACCAGCAACAACAATCAGGACAAATTAAACTTGATATACTATGGAAATATAATAATTTGTGAATTTAACTAATCCAACTAATTAATTAAAAAAATTTGAAAATCAAATTCTAACCTCCGAAGAAGACATTGTTCAAGTGCTTTTTGCAGGAGAGGGCTCGGCGACCAGAGTGCTGCTCGGCGACTGGAGTGTTGCTCCGCTTAGGGTTTCTTACCACGACTTAGGGTTTGTTACGACGGCTTATGACTGGATGACAGCATGGACTCAGGACTGCATGAGGATGCGAACTGGACGATGCTCCTGGCTACACGATGACGCTACTCTTTGCTACTACGCCTGTGAGCCTGCGACGGAGATGAATGGATGACTTGCGATAGCTTCGAGCGATGATNCCTCATTCTCTTAGGCATGGCCGAATGGAGGAGAAAGAATGGAAGATGGAAGTGGGCTGTGTGAGGAGTGAGGACTGAGGGTGACTGGGTGGCTGTGGAAGTGAAAGGAAAAGAGACTGAGGGCCATTAGATTTAGGGTTTTATACCTAGGTTAAATCAGTAAGGGTAATTGGGTAAATTAATAAAAAAAACCACTATGCAACATCTTTTTCGGTTCAGTTTGGTTCAATTCGATTTCTACAATACCAATCGAAAACCGAACCAAAATGATCAGTTTAATTCGAAAAAACCAAAAAAACTGAATTTTTTCGTTTTTCATTCGGTTGTTGTAATTTTTGGTTCGATTTTGCGGTATTTTTTGGTCCAGTTTGGTAATTTACACCCCTACTCTTGACAGAGTTTCTGAGGAAATGACATCTTAGCCTTATACTCATCAATCTTGGTTGACGAAGGTCCAATGCCATGTGTGTTGGAAGGGGGTTACTAGCTTTCTTAGGAGGGTTGTGATCAGTATGTGACTGGCCTCCTTTGCTTCGGCATTCAACACCCATATTGCCGCCCCCTTCCTAGCGTCAGGGATAGATTTCCCTTCTTGGCGTTGAATGCCAATGACATTCTTCTTTGGGCATTCAATGCTTTTAGAGACATCTTGGACATCAGTCTGGTGTCCCTCTGTTGGCTTATTGTACTGAGGTTGGGTGTTTACGGATTTTCTACTCCTCAGTTGAATAGCCTGACATTTCTCTGTTATCTGCTTAGATAACTACTATCTTGTTTGACTCAGGTGGGCTTCTATATTCCTGTTAGAAGCTTGAGTTTCTTGCAAAGGCTCTTGCAATTCTAGTAATGACTGTGCAAGGGCGTGCAGTTGCTGAGTCAATGGGCCATCTGGCTCTGGAGGGTTAGGTTCAGTAGATATAGCCTTAACCTCTCCTTTCACAAAAGTCTCAGCAGCTGAGTACAGATGCTGATTAGTAGCAACTGTCTCAATAAGCTGTTGAGCCTCTTCAATGGTCTTTCTCATATGTATGGAACCACCAGTAGAGTGGTCCAAAGACATTCTAGCCTTGTCTGAAAGTCAATAATAGAAGATGTCTAATTGTACCCATCCTAAAAATATTTCAGTGGGACATTTTCTTAGCATGCTTTTATACCTCTCCCAGGCATCATAAAGAGATTCACTATCTCCTTGTTTGAAGCTTTGGATATCCAGTCTCAGCTGGTTCATCTTTCTTGGAGGGGAGTATTAATTTAAAAACATGTCTACTAAATGGTTCCACATTTTCAAGCTAGCTTTGGGCTGGTGATAAATCCCATTTTTAGGGTTTATCTTGTGCTTAATTTAGGAAATTTTATGACTTTTTACCCACATTTATTCAATGAAATAGCATGGTTTCATGATTGTCTCCTAATTTGTGCTTAAGTGTGAAAACATGCTTTTTAGGCCCTTAATTGTTAATTTTGATGCACCTTTGATTCCACAAGATGCCTTGATATGTTTGTTAATGAATTCAGGATGGAAAGGCTAGGAATGGATCAAAGGGATAGAGAGAAAAAGCATGCAAGAGGAGAAATCATGGAAAATCAAGGATTGGAAGAAATTCACTCCACACGCACGCATGGCATATGCGTACGCGTGAAACGATGAGGTCACATGGTGACATGTACGCGTATGTGACGCGTACACGTGGAACACAAATTGCCAAGCGACGCGCACGTGTGACCCACGCGTACGCGTCGACGCTCGCACGTGACTCACTTAAAGGCAAAACACTGGGGGCAAATTCTGGGCTTCCCAGGCCCAGATCCAACTCATTTCTGATGCTATTTAACCCAAGGAATAAAGAGAGATCAACAGGCTAGACACATTAGTTTAGTTTTGGAGGAAAAGTTAGTTTCTAGAGAGAGAAGTTCTCTCTTCTCTCTAGAATTAGGTTAGAGGTAGATTAGGATTTCTTAGATCTAGGTTAATTTCATGCTTTGATTTACTTTTCCTTTTGTAATTCTTGTTCTTCTACATCTCCTCTCTCTAGTTTAGCATTTAATTCTTGTAATTCTTTACTTTTATGTTGATGCACTCTTGTTCCTCTTATTTCTCTTTTAATGCAATTTATGATTCATGTTCCTTTATTGTTGAATTACTTTGTTGTTGTTTAATTCCTTGCAATTAGTAGATGTAGATTTATAATTCTTGCAATTTGATTTTACCTTCCTTTTATGCATCCCAAGTGTTTGACAAAATGCTTGGTTGCATTATAGAGTAGGTTTTTCTCCTCTTGGCCTAGGTAGAGTAATTAGTGACTCTTGAGTTATCTAATTCTTTTATTGATTGAATTAGAAGTTGCTAATTAACTTGAATGCCACTAAAGCTAGTCTTTCATCATGATTAGGCTAGGACTTGTGGAATCAAGTTAATTCATCCACTTTACTTTCCTTCATAGTTAAAGGTTAACTAAGTGGGAGCAATGGACAATTGTTGTCATAATTGAGGAGGATAATGAGGATAGGACTTCTAGTTCTCATACCTTGCCAAGAGCTTTGTTAATTGTTAGTTTATTTCTTTTGCCATTTATATTTCTTGTCTATTATCTCAAAAACCCCAAACATACTTCATAACCAATAATAAGAACACTTTGTTGCAATTCCTAGGGAGAACGACCCGAGGTTTGAATACTTCGGTTATTTATATAGGGGTTTGTTACTTGTGACAACCAAATTTTTTTATGAAAAGATTATTGTTGGTTTAAAAACTATACTTGCAACGAGAATTCATTTATGAAATTCTACAGCATCAAAACTCCATTCATCAGCTGGTTATCCAACCACCTCTTTACTTGGCCCTTTACAGCAAAAGGAAAGAGTAATAGTCTGTAGACATCTTGGTCTACTCCCTCATTGTGTACTGTGTCAGCAATCTTTAAGAAATCTACCAGAAACTCAGTAGTTCTTCCTGTGGAAGTCCAGAGTACTGGCAGTTTTGCTACACGAAGGTAATGAGTTGAGGGTTTATTTCTCTAAAAATAAAGGTTAATTAATTAAAAGAAATTGAAAATTAATTAGTAAATTTCGAAAAAAGAAGAGAGAGAAATAGAAGAAGAAATTCAAAAATTAGAAGAGAGAGGAGTTAGTTAGGAAGTTTTGAAAAAGAAGAGAGAGAAAACAAGTAACTAATTAAAAAATATTTGAAAACAAGATAAGATAGAAGATTAGAAAAAAATTGATTTTAAAAATATTTGAAAAAGTCAACAAGATAAGAGAAGAATTAAAAAGATTTGAAAAAGATATAATTTTAAAATTTAAAAGAAGATAAGATAGGAAAAGATAAGATAAGTTAGGTAAGAAAGATAAGATAAAGAGGTTAAGAGAAGATAATGTTTAAATTAAAAAGATTTGAATTTAAAATTTAAAATTTGAAATTTGAAATTTAAATTTTGAATTTTGAATTTTTGAAGTTGAAACAAGATAAGATAAAAATTTGAAAAAAAGATTTGAATTTTGAAAAGGTTTAATTTTTTAAATTTGAAATTTGAAATTTAAATTTGAATTTTGAAATAAGATAAGATAAGATTTTGAAAAAGATAAGATTTTTGCTTTTGAAAAGATTTGATTTTGAAAATTTTAAAACTAAGATAAGATAAGATAAAAACAAAGAGACACCATCTTAAAAATTTTAAGATCAAAATAAAAAGAAAAACAAGAACACTTTGAAGATCAAGAAGAACACCAAGAACAAAACTCAAAAAATTCAACGAACACAAGAACATGCAAAAGACACCAAACTTAAAATTTTTGAAAAGCAAACATACAATTTTCGAAAATTACAAAAGAAAAATACAAGAAGACACCAAACTTAAAGATTGACACAAGACTCAAATAAAAAACAAAGATTAAACAAAGAAAAGAAAAAAAAAATTTGAAAAAGTTTTTAATTTTTTTCGAAAATAAAGAAGAAGAAAATAAAAGGAAAATCTAACAAAATCAAAGATAATACCTGATCTAAGGAATAAGACAATCCGTCAGTTTTCCAAACTCAAACAGTCCCCGACATCGGGGTCAAAAACTTGGTGCACGAATCCCCATACTTTGTACAACTGTACCAGCAAGTGCACTGGGTCGTCCAAGTAATACCTGAGCGAGTCAGGGTCGATCCCATGAGGATTATGATTTGAAGCAAGTTATGGTTATCTTGCTGGTCTTAGTCAGGCGAATCAAGAAGTTGTTGGTTTGAATTGTGAGATCTGAACTAGGTTGATATGTTTAGAATGAAAATCTTAAAACTTAGATGGATGAGGCTTGGAGTTGCTTTGTCCTTCTGGATTAACTCTAGTCTTACTATCTTCTTCAATTGTGAATGATTTCTTCTATGTCAAGCTGTATGTAATTGACGCTGGTTTGAGTAGCCACCAATACTCCTCCAGATCTAAACTCCAGGGTTAGTGTGGATCCATTCTGATTGAGGGTGAAGCTCCTGCAGTCCACTCTCCTTAATGATCCTACTCAAAATACCACAGACAAGGTCGAATCTTCTGGATCAGAGAATGCTGTGCCTTTGGGTTCTAGCGTCTACCACCGAGACCCTAATCTCCCCATAAATCGGCTGAACTGGTGTCTCGAGAAGTCCCCAAGTCGTGGATTAGCTGTTTGAGAGATGTATAATCAAGCTGGCGGTTTAATGCTTTCCACTGAAGTATTCACACGAACCCAAGTAGACACAGATGGTTGTTAGGCACGTGGTCCTAGTATGATGAACAGAGTTGGTTATCACAGGCCATCCCATTTACCATGTTGAAGAACGAATATACATCTTAGAATTAAACCAAACACAGATTGAAGAGAAACAGTAATACTTTTATTAATTTATAGAACTTAGTAGGGCTCCTCCCCTCATTTTAGAAACTCATACTGATAGGAAATACATTGGTGGAATTCGAAAATATGGTGTAAAATGGCCGAATATCCTTAACAAAGAGTGATCTTCTACTTTAAATACTAAACTAATGACTACTAAGGGTAAAACAATCATTTTAATGCTAAAATCCACTTCTGGGGCCCAATTGGTGAGTGTTTGGGCTGAGCTTTGATGAGATCTACGTCCTATGAGGCCTCTGGGGTTTGAACGTTGGCTAGGGGGTCCTCTTTGGGCGTTTGGATGCTGGTCTCTTCTCGTTGGGCGCTGGACGCCCGAAAGGGAGCAGGAGGCTGGCGTTGGACACCAATTTTGGGCCTTATAATCTGAAACAAAGTATAAACTATTATACATTGATGGAAAGCTCTGGAAGTCAGCTTTGCATAGCCATTGAGAATACTCCATTTGAACTTCTGCAGCTGTAGAAAAGCTCTTCCAAGTTCAAGGAGGTCAGATCCGGACATCGTCTGCAGTGCTTTCTCTGTCTCTGAATCAGACTTTTGCTCCAGCTCCTCAATTTCAGCCAGAAATTACCTAAAATCGCATAAAAACACACAAACTCAAAGTAGAATCCAAAAATGTGAATTTAACACTAAAACCTATGAAAAATTAATGAAAATTAAACAAAACATGCTAAAAACTATATGAAAATAATGCCAAAAAGCGTATAAAATATCCGCACATCACTTTCCTACTATGTATTCAACAACCACTGATGAAGTCCCTATCCAAGAATTAAAGGAAGCCAAGGCTCATGTAAAGACCATAGAGATACCTTTGCAAGCACTCTTGCAATTCATGAGTTCTGATGAATACTCATCTTCTAATGAGGATGAGGAAACTAGGAAAGAGCTAGTTGCTCGGTACCTAGGGACTCTCATGAAGCTAAATGCCAAGTTATTTGGAGTAAAGAAATTGGAGGAAGAACCTCCAGTGCTTACCAAAGAACTCAATGCATTGGTTCAGCAACAACTGCCTCAAAAACCTTTCGGATCCCAGGCACTTCCTAATTCCTTGCACTATAGGCACCTTGACCTTTGAGAAGGCTCTGTGTAACCTAGGGTCAAGAATAAATGTCAAAAATTTAATGACTGAAAGTAAATGACGGAAAACTTAGATTGCAAGGAACTTAAATGATATTGAAGATAAATTGCAAGGAAATAAGGTGTAAGAATGTAAAGTGCAGAAATTAAATTGCAAGTAATGTAGAGCAGAATATAA
>NC_029794.2:44552770-44559616 GCF_000816755.2 Arachis ipaensis
AAAGAAATTGCAAAGAATTAAATGACAAGAAAATTTAAGAACTAAAGAAAGGAAAGCAATTAAAATGACCGAAAGTAAATAATGGAAACTTAGATTGCAAGAAACTTAAATGACATCAAAAGTAAATTGTAAGAAAGTAGAGTGCTGAATTGTAGAGAGCGGAGAAGTAAATTGCAAATAATTGAAACTGAATCTAAATAGCAGGAATGTTAAATTGCTTGAATGTAAAAGGGAATTGGGTAATAGGTATTCAAAATAACTAAAGAACAAAAGAAATAAGAATTAATGATGGGAGAGATCATTAGGGATCAGAGATGCAAATTCTCATGAATTGATGTTGATCAATTCCTTCTCAATCATGGGTATAGATCCATGGCAGATTGTAGGTAATTGAGTTCCTATCTCTTGGTAACTCAATTTCTCTCAGCACAACCAATTGCCACTCTCATGATCCAATTGTTCATGAGAAGAGATGAAGCTCATTAACTAATCCTTCAAGCCACACAATTTCCAGGATCTCAACCAAGAGTGGTTACATCTCACATACCAACCCAAAGTGTATAAATCAAAGAAATCATGAAAGGATAAACTCTAAACTTAATTATGTGACTCCTTTCTCAAGTTCATCTCAAAATTCATATAGATTCAACCCCTCTCTCGATGGTGATTGAATCTTTGAAGAACAAGAGTTTCCTCTTGGATGAACCACTTGAATTAAGAAGGAGAAGAAAAGTTATCAATTCATTCAAATAAACAGAGCTCTTCCCCCTAATGAAAATGGAGTTTAGTGAATCATAGCTCAAATTTCAACAACAATTGCAAAGATGAAAATTAAACTAAGTGTAGAGAAGAAATGAAGAAGAAGTATTCCTTTAAAATTGAAATTCAAAGTTGCAAGAAAAACAAAATAGAAGACCGGTGAGAAAAAGTAAAAAGTAAAAATGCTAGTGTAATAGAAAAAATACTAGTGTAAAAATGTCTAAGTGTCAAAAGTTTCAAAAAAAATCCCCCCTTTTTAACTACAAATTTCTTCTCTATTTATACTAGTCCTAAGAGCTATTTAGAGATTCATCAATTGGGTTAGCAATTTGGGCTTTGTCCTTTTTGATTTGGCTGGCTCATTAGAGTGAAGTTGCTAGCCTTTATGAGAAACAGAGGAGGCAGAGCAAGTTGGCATCAATTCTGGCCCAATGAGGGGCGTTACTAGCAAACACGCCAGTACAAACACATGTTGGCAACGTGCTGTTGAATTTCCTGGGCTGGGAGCTGAGGACTAGGCGTTGCTGCCCAAGTTATTGCCAAACACTTGACTCTCTTCTTCTTGGACTCAACTTTTGATGCTTAAAGTTGCCTATGGTTTGAGCTTCAATCTTCTACTTTAATATAGACTATTATACATGATTGGAAAGCTCTGAATGTCTGATTTCCAATGCAACTGGAAGTACCTCAATTGGATCTCTGTAGCTCAAGTTATGCTCCATTGAAGAGGGTAAGGTCAGCCTGCCAAAATCGCAGGCGTTTTTGGTGAACACGCCAGTGCCAACGTGCTCAGATTATGAAGCTCTAAATGAAGCTAGATTTTGAAGCTTCAAATGAATGCCAACCCCATACTATGATATATGGTTGGAAAGCTCTTGATGTCTACTTTCCAATGCCACTGAAATCACTTCCTTTGGAGCTTTGTAGCTTAAGTTATGCATCCTTGAAGGAGGCAAGGTCAGGCTGCCATGGTTGGGGCTCTTCACTTTTCATGCTTGATGTTGCCTGAACTTTGAGCTTCAGTCCTTTGCTTCAATATGGACTATTATACATTATTGAAAAGCTCAGAATGTCTTATTTCCAATGCACATAGGGTCATCTCAATTGGATCTTTCTATCTCAAGTTATACTCCATTGAAGAAGGCAAGGTCAGGCTGCCTTGGCTGGGCATTTTTGGTGAAGTTGTTGGCAAACACGCCACCAAAAATGTGCTCGACCTCCTCTGGCTCAATTCCTTAGCCTTGGCATTATTGTGGGCATTGCCAGGGAACACGCCAGTTCAATTTCAATGCAGCAACACCTTCGAGCTCTTCCTTGGCTCAATTTCTTGGCCTTGCGTTGCCAAGGAACATGCCAACTCTCTTCAACGTTGGCAATGCCCAAGATCACTTTCCATGGCTACCTTACAGTGGCCAGCGTTGTTGCTTGCGTTATTGATGAACACGCCAGTTCATCCTCTGCTGGGCAACGCTTCTCAAGCTCTTCCTTGCTCTTCTCCAAGATCCTGGCGTTGTTGCCAGCGTTGTCAAGGAACATGCTAGCCTTCCCCTGTTTCCTTGCCAAGATTGATGTATCTTCAAGCCTTCTTGCTCCCATTCTTGCTCCATTGCCTTCTTGCTTCATTACCTAACATAAACCAAAGAATCTTCCTCAAACTCTTGCCATCTTTTGCAATAAATTTCAAGGGAATCATTCACATCAATTTGTTTATAAACTCCTTGAATCATTTGCATGGATTATGCCAAATTTCACCTAGTTCTTGGTTCATGAATGCATGGAGATGAAACTCATTAAAATGCTTGTTTATTTCGAAGAAAATGAATGAAACTAAGCTAAAACTACTTAAACTAACTAGCTAATATAGCAAAAATGCAAACACATCACAACACCAAACTTAAACCTTGCTTGTCCTCAAGCAAGAAAAGAACTTTGCAAAAAGATTTCTCTCAATCGGAACGGGTTGAGGAGTAGCTTGTAATGCCTTAGTGAGTGAAGTGATTAGTTGACAGTGGGGTGAACTCTGAATTATATGCTCATACAAGGATTCCAGTGCTTATTAGTCCCTACATTTTGGAAGTCTTAGGTCTTAGGACTTTCATTCAAATGATATCATGGAAATCTCTCTATAGGTAATCACCTTGAAACAGCTTATAGTTGCAGTGTCTTGGCCTTGACTCTTAGTGTCATGTCTCAAAGTGGCTCTTTAGATAAGCTTTCAATCAATACTCCCAAACCAGTTGGTTTTAAGGTATTAGGTGTTGAAGCACCCCTTAGGATTTACTTGCTCAAGCCTCTCTCTTTGACACAATTCTACCACAAGTATTTAACTAGGATAATAACTCTTTGAGTTCTTATTTCTTTCTTTTTTTTTCCTAGTAATTGATGCTCAGAGCCTTTTGCCATGTTCTTTTATTTTTTTTTCTTTTGTTTTTTTTTATTTTGTTTTCTTTTGCTGCTTCTTGGATCAAAAGATGTTTGAGAATCTCCATAATACTTCTTTGAACTCTATTTCCTGCCTATGAGCTCCCATGCAGGTTTTCACAAACATGCAACCTCAATACACAATCATACAACTAGAACCACCACTACTCTTAATCTGTTGCTTGCCTCAAACAAATTTTTGACTCCTCAATCATTCTTTTCAAAGAAATGTTTTCTGTTTGCAATTTATAGATCTTGAGTGTAAGCAAATTCTCAAGTGTATGGTGCTATAATGTATTTAGCATCTTAGTTATTGAACTTTTAAAGAGATTATGCTAAATAGACAAGCAGGGGTGCAATATTGGTTTCAATCATAACAGTTTTAAATAAAAGACAATCACTTAACAATACAACCTTTTGGAGTTCACTTGCTTTACTCCTTATCATCATCATTGTTGGTCTTTACATCCTTCTTTGCCTCTTTGGTTGATGATGCTTAGTCCTTCCAAAAATTGAAGTGACTGCCTATAATGAATTTTGAAAGTTGCTTGTCCCCAAGCACTTGAAAGATGGTTAGCATGCAGGTATGCTTATGAATTTCTGAACTACAAGTGGTGTCTAGACACCAAATTTAGTTCTTTGCTTACTTCTATATGCCAAATAGAGCGTATCTTTCATGCCTATATATTACCTCATGTGCTTTAATCCTATGAAGAAATAAAGTGCAGAACTAAAAGGTAAACAAATGAAATGCAGGCTTAGTCAATTTCTATGATTGTTTGGGATTTCTGATTATTCATAATTGTCTCAAGGGTTACTTTGTTTTCCATGAATGTTGGTTGAACACCAAACTTAGTACCATGCATTCACCCTTAATTTTTTTTCTTTGTTGATACAATCACATTGGTGTGGAACACCAAACTTAATTCCTTGCAATACATAGAAGTTGAACTAACCATTTATTCTGAGAAGAGTATGAAAAAGTAGTTACCTAAGGTTGGGTTGCCTCCCAACAAGCGCTCTTCTATCGTCATTAGCTTGATGGTTGTCCCTCTTTAGGGAGGATGATGATCATAGTGCCTTAATCCTTCCCCTCTCACCGTGAGCTTTCTTCCAGTATCCTTCTTGATGATTTCCACATGTTCAAGTGAGAGGATTTTTTTCACTGTGTAATATCCAGAAAAGTGTGGAGATGTTTCCATTGGTTGGTAAGTTAGCATCACTTTATCCCCTGGTGAAAAACCTTCAGTGGGGACTTTCTTGTTTCTCCATCCTCTTAGCACTTTCTTCTTAGGGCTCTTTTCTTTTTCAGGAGGTAGTTCAGGTTTTGGAGCCTCAATTTTTAGAATGTCCTTGCTGAGAATCTCAAATGCACGCTTTGGTTGTAGCTTCTCCTCTATTCTTTGAGCTTGTTGCAACACTTCTACCTCTTCCTTTCTTTTCCAGTATGAGCTTAGGTGCATTGGAAGTATTTCATCAGGTGCATCTTTTAAGTTTGGGTCTATGGAATCAATCTTCATACACTCTTCCTCTTGGGTGGAATCTTGCAAATTCTTGAAGACATGGAATACTATATGCTCTTCATGCACCCTTAGCATCAATTCTCCTTTTTTAACATCTATCAATGCCCTGGCAGTAGCTAAGAAAGGTCTCCCTAGGATGATGGGAGAGTTGTTATCTTCCTCTATGTCTAGAATGACGAAGTCAGTTGGGAGGAAAAATTTATCCACCTTCACTAATACATTCTCCACAACCCCAAGTCCTTGCTGAATGGATTTGTTCGCCATTTGAAGGGCTATTTTTGTGGGTTTCAATTCATGAATCTGAAGCTTCCTCATCAAAGATAGAGGCATCAGATTTATGCTTGCACCAAGGTCACAAAATGCTCTCTCAATCATCATGTTGCCTATGGTGTAGGGGATATGAAAGCTCCCTGGGTCCTTCCTCTTTCTTGGCAACCCTCTCTGGATGATGGCACTACACTCCCTGTTCATCACAACCATTTGTCCCTCTTTCAAAGATCTTTTCTTTGTCAACAATTCCTTCATGAACTTAGCATATAGGGGCATCTGTTCAAGTGCTTCAATGAAAGGGATGTTGATGTGTAGTGTCTTGAATATCTCCAAGAATTTGGAGTATTGCTTCTCTTTGTTCTCTCCCTTGAACCTTTGAGGGTATGGAATCATTGGTTGATATGATTTCACTGCCTCCTTCTTAGCTAATTTATCACTTTGTGTAGAGGTTTCTTGCTCCTGCTTTTGTTCCATCACCTCCTCTTTTAAGCCTTCTTTGTTGTGCTCTTCTTGAGTGATGGCTTCTGTCTCCACCTTCTTTCCACTTCTCAAAGTGATTATTTTGCACTCCTCCCATTTTACGGCTTTTTCTGTGTCCTTTGGATTGGAGATTGTATCACTTGGGAGAACATTGGTTGGCCGTTCAGCTTGTTTGGCCAATTGTCCCAATTGTCATTCAAGGTTCTTCATGGTGACTTCATGTCTCTCTTGTCCTTTGAGCAAAATCTCTTGCCCCTTGGCTAAACCTTGAGTGGTCTGGGCAAGTGACTGTGTGTTTTGGGTAAGGGCTTGCAAGGCTGCTTCAAGACTTGAGATCCTGGTTTCATGATGGTCAATGGATAGTATGGTAGGGTATAATTGTTGTGGCTGGAAGTTGTTTGGAGCATTGAGGTGGGCATTTTGTGAGTTGAATGGTGGTGTGGAGAAGTTATTTTGGTGAATTTGTGAATTATTGTGGGGTAGTTGACATGTGTTTTGTGGTTTCTTGTATTGGTTAGTGTTATTAGATGAATGATTTTGGTTGTTTGTGTTGCGGGAATGGTTGGAGTTGTTGTTCTTTTGCTAATGATTTTGATTCTCACCCCACTTTAGGTTAGGGTGGTTCCTCCAGGATGAGTTGTATGTGTCCCCATGGAATTCATTCTGAGAAGAATTTGAAGCATTCTGCATGTATTGAACTTGTTCTTGTTGCTGCTCAACATTGCCTACTTCACCTTGGCCCCATTCCTCTTGCTTCTCTTCTTAGTCTTCGGAGGGTTCTCTCGTCTTCAGGATTAAAAGAAGTGGATACTCCTCTCATTGCTTCTGACATACAACACACACAAACCAACAACACAAGTAAAGCACTCTATTGCTAGAGTGAAGTTAAAGTTAGTGAAACAAAGTATCAAACAGTTAGTGGGATTTAACAAAGAAAAGAAAAATGCTTAATATAAACTACCATTCACTTAATCATTGTTGATCATTACCAATCCCCGGCAACGGCGCCAAAAACTTGATATGCAAAAAATTTAAGATTTCACGTTTAACCGGCAAGTATACCGGATCGTATCAAGTAGTAAAACTCACTTAGAGTGAGGTCGATCCCACAGAGAATGGTAGATTAAGCAACTTTAGTTAATTGGTAGTTTAGTTGAGCATACATTGTTTTGATTCATGAGATTTGAGCACTTGAAAGAAATTGTAAAGAATTAAATGACAAGAAATTTAAAGAACTAAAGTAATAAAAGAAAATTTAATGACTGAAAGTAAATGACGGGAAACTTAGATTGCAAGGAACTTAAATGACATTGAAGATAAATTGCAAGGAAATAAGGTGTAAGAATGTAAAGTGCAGAAATTAAATTGCAAGTAATGTAGAGCAGAATATAAA
>NC_029794.2:44559990-44566163 GCF_000816755.2 Arachis ipaensis
TCCTTCTCAATCATGGGTATAGATCCATGGCAGATTGTAGGTAATTGAGTTTCAATCTCTTGGTAACTCAATTTCTCTCAACACAACCATTTGCCACTCTCGTGATCTAATTGTTCATGAGAAGAGATGAAGCTCATTAACTAATCCTTCAAGCCACACAATTCCCAGGATCTCAACCAAGGGTGGTTACATCTCACATACCAACCCAAAGTGTATTAATCAAAGAAATCATGAAAGGATAAACTCTAAACTGAATTATGTGACTCCTTTCTCAAGTTCATCACAAAATTTATATAGATTCAACCCCTCTTTCGATGGTGATTGAATCTTTGAAGAACAAGAGTTTCCTCTTGGATGAACCACTTGAATTAAGAAGGAGAAGAAAAGTTATCAATTCATTCAAATAAACAGAGCTCTTCCCCCTAATGAAAACGGGGTTTAGTGAATCATAGGTCAAATTTCAACAACAATTGCAAAGATGAAAATTAAACTAAGTGTAGAGAAGTGGTGCGCAGAAATTGTGATTACACTTTAATTATGTAAAATTCATCGCTCTTTCTTTCCCTGGTAATGGCGCCAGAAACATGATGCCAATACCATGGTTCACAACTTCGCACAACTAACCAGCAAGTGCACTGGGTCGTCCAAGTAATACCTTACGTGAGTAAGGGTCGAATCCCACGGAGATTGTTGGTATGAAGCAAGCTATGGTCACCTTGTAAATCTCAGTCAGGCGGATATCAAATGGTTATGGAGTTTTCGAAATTAATTAATAAAATAGGGATAGAAATACTTATGTAAATCATTGGTGAGAATTTCAGATAAGCGCATAGAGATGCTTTCGTTGCTCTGAACCTCTGCTTTCCTGCTGTCTTCATCCAATCAGTCTTACACCTTTCCATGGCTGGCTTTATGTAATGCGTCACCATTGTCAATGGCTACTTTCGGTTTTTTCTCGGGAAAATGATCCAAATGCCCTGTCATGGCACGGCTAATCATCTGGAGGCATCACCCTTGTCAATGGTCACATCCTATCCTCTTAGTGAAAAGTGGTCAACGCACCCTGTCACGGCACGGCTATTCATCTGTCGGTTCTCGATCATGCTGGAATAGGATTTACTATCCTTTTGCGTCTGTCACTACGCCCAGCAATCGCGAGTTTGAAGCTCGTCACAGTCATTCAATCATTGAATCCTACTCGGAATACCACAGACAAGGTTTAGACTTTCCGAATTCTCTTGAATGCCGCCATCATTCTAGCTTACCCCACGAAGATTCCGATTAAGTGATCTGAGAGATACTCATTCAATCTAATGTAGAACGGAAGTGGTTGTCAGGCACGCGTTCATAGGGAATGATGATGATTGTCACGTTCATCACATTCAGGTTGAAGTGCGAATGAATATCTTAGAAGCGAAATAAGATGAATTGAATAGAAAACAGTAGTACTTTGCATTAATCTTTGAGGAACAGAAGAGCTCTACACCTTTATCTATGGAGTGTAGAAACTCTACCGTTAAAAATACATAAGTGAATGGAGTTCATTGGTCTCGGCCCCAGAGGGGAACCGGAGTAACCAAGACTCTGAATACAATGATAAAAAGTTCTATTTATAATAAACTAGTCACTAGGGTTTACAGAAGTAAGTAATTGATGCATAAATCCACTTCCGGGGCCCACTTAGTGTGTGCTTGGGCTGAGCTTGAGTGTTGCACGTGTAGAGGTCATTCTTGGAGTTGAACGTCAGCTTTTGTGCCAGTTTGGGCGTTGAACTCCACTTTGCAGCTTGTTTCTGGCGCTGGACGCCAGAATTGGGCAGAGAGATGGCGTTGAACACCAGTTTGCGTCGTCTAAACTTGGGCAAAGTATGGACTATTATATATTGCTGCAAAGCCCTGGATGTCTACTTTCCAACGCAATTGGAAGCGCGCCATTTTGAGTTCTGTAGCTCCAAAAAATCTATTTTGAGTGCAGGGAGGTCAGAATCCAACAGCATCAGCAGTCCTTCTTCAACCTCTGAATCTGATTTTTGCTCAAGTCCCTCAATTTCAGCCAGAAGATACCTGAAATCACAGAAAAACACACAAACTCATAGTAAAGTCCAGAAATGTTAATTTAACATAAAAACTAATGAAAATATCCCTAAAAGTAACTAGATCCTACTAAAAACATACTAAAAATAATGCCAAAAAGCGTATAAATTATCCGCTCATCACAACACCAAACTTAAATTGTTGCTTGTCCCCAAGCAACTAAAAATCAAATAGGATAAAAAGAAGAGAATATACTATAAATTCCAAACTATCAATGAAACAGAGCTTCAAATATAATTTCTAATGGAAGACCTTGTTTCATTCATGAAACTCACAGTGGCCTTGGACAGATCAGAGACTAAGTTTGCCAAATTAGAGGTATTTTGTTCAGAATTCTCTGTCTGTTGCTGAGTGGATGATGAAAAAGGCTTGCTATTACTAAACCTGTTTCTTCCACTATTATTAAAGCCTTGTTGAGGCCTTTGATCCTTCCATGAGAGATTTGGATGATTTCTCCATGATGGATTATAGGTGTTTCCATAAGGTTCACCCATGTAATTTAACTCTGCTATTGCAGGGTTTTCAGGATCATAAGCTTCTTCTTCAGAAGATGCCTCTCGAGTACTATTGGATGCAGCTTGCATTCCATTCAGACTCTGAGAAATCATATTGACTTGCTGAGTCAATATTTTGTTCTGAGCCAATATGGCATTCAGAGTATCAACTTCAAGAACTCCCTTCTTCATAGGCGTCCCATTACTCACAGGATTCTTCTCAGAAGTGTACATGAACTGGTTATTAGAAACCATGTCAATGAGTTTTTGAGCTTCTGCAGGTGTTTTCTTTAGGTGAATGGATCCACCTGCAGAAGTATCCAATGACATCTTTGATAGCTCAGATAAACCATCATAGAAGATATCCAGGATGGTCCATTCTGAAAGCATGTCAGAAGGACACTTTTTGGTCAGCTGCTTGTATCTTTCCCAAGCTTCATAGAGGGATTCACCTTCTTTCTGTCTGAAGGTTTGAACATCCACTCTAAGCTTGCTCAGCTTTTGAGGAGGAAAGAACTTGGCTAAGAAAGTCGTGACCAGCTTATCCCAAGAGTTCAGGCTGTCTCTGGGTTGAGAGTCCAACCAGATTCTAGCTCTGTCTCTTACAGCAAATGGGAAAAGCATGAGCTTGTAGACTTCAGGATCTACTCCATTAGTCTTAACAGTATCACAGATCTGCAAGAATTCAGTTAAGAACTAAAAGGATCTTCAGATGGAAGTCCATAAAACTTACAGTTCTGCTGCATCAGAGAAACTAGCTGAGGTTTCAGCTCAAAGTTGTTTGCTCCAATGGCAGGAATGGAGATGCTTCTTCCATGTAAATTGGAATTAGGTGCAGTAAAGTCACCAAGTATTCTCCTTGCATTATTATTATTTTCGGCTGCCATCTCCTCTTCTTGTTCGAAAATTTCTGAAAGGTTCTCTCTGGATTGTTGTAATTTAGCTTCTCTTAATTTCCTCTTCAGAGTCCTTTCAGGTTCTAGATCTGCTTCAACAAGAATGTTCTTGTCCTTGCTCCTGCTCATATGAGAAAGAGAGAATAGAAAAATAATAATAATAGGGGTCCTTTTTACCACAGTATAAAGGTCCTAGTGTGAGTAGAAGAAAAGAAGAAGAAGAAATTCGAACACAGATGGAAGAGGGGGTTCAAATTTGGGTGGGATGAAGTGTTAGTAGATGAATAAATAAATAGAAGGAGATGAGTGAGAAGGAGAATTTTCAAAAATAATTTTTGAAAAAGAGTTAGTGATTTTCGAAAATAGTTTTTTTGAAAAATGTTAGTAATTTTCGAAAATTTTTAAAATCAAGAGTTAAAATAATTAGTTAATTAAAAAGAAATTTTTGAAAAAGGGGGAAGATATTTTCGAAAATTAGAAAGAGAGAGAGTTAGTTAGGTAGTTTTGAAAAAGATAAGAAACAAACAAAAAGTTAGTTAGTTAGTTGAAACAAATTTTGAAAATCAATTTTGAAAAGATAAGAAGTTAGGAAGTTAGAAAAGATATTTTGAAATCAAATTTTTGAAAAAGATATGATGAGAAGATATTTTTGAAAAGATATGATAGAAATTAGTTTTGAAAAATATTTGATTTTTAAAATCACAATTAATGACTTGATTCACAAGAAATCACAAGATATGATTCTAGAACTTAAAGTTTGAATCTTTCTTAACAAGCAAGTAACAAACTTGAAATTCTTGAATCAAAACATTAATTGATGATGTTATTTTCGAAAATTATGAGATAAAATTAAGAGAAAGATTTTTTGAAAAATATTTTTAGAATTTTCGAAAATAACTTATGAAAAATGAAAAAGATTTGATTTTTGAAAAAGATTTTGAAAAAGATAAGATTTTTAAATTGAAAATTTGATTTGACTCATAAAAACAACTAGATTTTTAAAAATTTTTGAAAAAGTTAACTCAAATTTTCGAATTTGATGAGAGAAAAAAAAGGGAAAGATATTTTTTTTATTTTTTTTTGAATTTTTATGATGAGAGAGAAAAACAAGAAAAATGATGCAATGCATGAGAATTTTAGATCAAAACATGTGGTGCATGCAAGAATGCTATGAATGTCAAGATGAACACCAAGAACACTATGAAGATCATGATGAACACCAAGAACCTATTTTTGAAAAATTTTTAATGCAAAGAAAACATGCAAGACACCAAACTTAGAATTCTTTAATGCTTAGACACTAAGAATTCAAGAATGCATATGAAAAACAAGAAAAGACACAAAACATGCAAATGCAAAGATCAAACAAGAAGACTTACCAAGAAAAACTTGAAGATCATGAAGAACACTATGAATGCATGAAAATTTTCGAAAAATGCAAGATGAGTATGCAATTGACACCAAACTTATAACATGACTCAAGACTCAAACAAGAAACACAAAAATATTTTTTATTTTTATGATTTTATGATTTTTTTTTTTTGTATTTTCTTTTAATTTTTTCGAAAATATTTGGGAAAAAGGAAGTAATGAATTCATAGTCCTCAATCAAAATCCTGGGAATTAGACATTGCTTAATAGCCAGCCAAGCTAAAACATGTTATATGAAACACTAGAATTCATTCTTAAAAATTTTGAAAAAAAAATATATTTTTGAAAACATTTTTTTTTTAATTTTTTTTTTCGAAAACAAAGGAGAAATTTTTGAAAGATTTTTGAAAAATTTTTTGAAAAGAAAACAAAAAGAAAATTACCTAATCTGAGCAACAGGATGAACCGTCAGTTGTCCAAACTCGAACAATCCCCGGCAACGGCGCCAAAAACTTGGTGCGCAGAAATTGTGATTACACTTTAATTATGTAAAATTCATCGCTCTTTCTTTCCCTGGTAATGGCGCCAGAAACATGATGCCAATACCATGGTTCACAACTTCGCACAACTAACCAGCAAGTGCAATGGGTCGTCCAAGTAATACCTTACGTGAGTAAGGGTCGAATCCCACGGAGATTGTTGGTATGAAGCAAGCTATGGTCACCTTGTAAATCTCAGTCAGGCGGATATCAAATGGTTATGGAGTTTTTGAAATTAATTAATAGAATAGGGATAGAAATACTTATGTAAATCATTGGTGAGAATTTCAGATAAGCGCATAGAGATGCTTTCGTTCTTCTGAACCTCTGCTTTCCTGCTGTTTTCATCCAATCAGTCTTACACCTTTCCATGGCTGGCTTTATGTAATGCGTCACCATTGTCAATGGCTACTTTCGGTCTTCTCTCGGGAAAATGATCCAAATGCCCTGTCACGGCACGGCTAATCGTCTGGAGGCATCACCCTTGTCAATGGTCACATCCTATCCTCTCAGTGAAAAGTGGTCAACGCACCCTGTCACGGCACGGCTATTCATCTGTCGGTTCTCGATCATGCTGGAATAGGATTTACTATCCTTTTGCGTCTGTCACTACGCCCAGCAATCGCGGGTTTGAAGCTCGTCACAGTCATTCAATCATTGAATCCTACTCGGAATACCACAGACAAGGTTTAGACTTTCTGGATTCTCTTGAATGCCGCCATCATTCTAGCTTACACCACGAAGATTCCGATTAAGAGATCTAAGAGATACTCATTCAAT
>NC_029794.2:44566704-44567020 GCF_000816755.2 Arachis ipaensis
GCCAGCTTTTGTGCCAGTTTGGGCGTTGAACTCCACTTTGCAGCTTGTTTCTGGCGCTGGACGCCAGAATTGGGCAGAGAGCTGGCGTTGAACGCCAGTTTGCGTTGTCTAAACTTGGACAAAGTATGGATTATTATACATTTATGGAAAGCCCTGGATGTTTACTTTCCAACGCAATTGAAAGCGCACCATTTTGAGTTCTGTAGCTCCAGAAAATCCATTTTGAGTGCAGAGAGGTTAGAATCCAACAGCATCAGCAGTCCTTCTTCAACCTCTGAATCTGATTTTTGCTCAAGTCCCTCAATTTCAGCCAGAA
>NC_029794.2:44570515-44581953 GCF_000816755.2 Arachis ipaensis
TTTTGGTGAAGTTGTTGGCAAACACGCCACCAACAACGTGCTCGACCTCCTCTGGCCCAATTCCTTAGCCTTGGCATTGTTGTGAGTGTTGCTAGGGAACACGCCAGTTCAATCCCTGCCTGGCAACGCTCTCGATCACCTTTTTGTGGCTCATTCATGCCTCCCTAACTCTCAACTCCATTTTCTTGTTTTTGGGGTCTAATGATGACTCTGATTTGAGCTCCCATTTCATGTTACACTATAGACTATTATATATCGTTGGAAAGCTCTGAATGTTAGCTTTCCAATGCAACTAGAAGTACTCAATTTAAATCTTTGTAACTCAAGTTATGCATCCTTGAAGAGAGCAAGGTCAGGCTGCCTTGGTTGGGCATTTTTGGTGAAGATGTTGGCAAACACGCCACTAGCAACGTGCTCTGTCCTCCCCTGACTCAAGTTCTTTACATTGGCGTTGTTGCTGGCATTGTTGATGAACACGCCAAGTCAACTTCAAGGCAACAACGCCTTCGAGCTCTTCCTTGGCTCAATTTCTTGGCCTTGCGTTGCCAAGGAACACGCCAACTCTCTTCAACGTTGGCAACGCCCAAGATCACTTTCCATGGCTACCTTACAGTGGCCAGCATTGTTGCTTGCGTTATTGATGAACACGCCAGTTCATCCTCTGCTGGGCAACGCTTCTCAAGCTCTTCCTTGCTTTGCTCCAAGATCCTGGCGTTGTTGCCAGCGTTGTCAAGGAACACGCTAGCCTTCCCCTGTTTCCTTGCCAAGATTGATGTATCTTCAAGCCTTCTTGCTCCCATTCTCACTCCATTGCCTTCTTGATTCATTACCTAACATAAACCAAAGAATCTTCCTCAAAGTCTGGCCATCTTTTGCAATAAATTTCAAGGGAATCATTCACATCAACTTGTTTATAAACTCCTTGAATCATTTGCATGGATTATGCCAAATTTCACCTAGTTCTTGGTTCATGAATGCATGGAGATGAAACTCATTAAAATGCTTGTTTATTTCAAAGAAAATGAATGAAACTAAGCTAAAACTACTTAAACTAACTAGCTAATATAGCAAAGATGCAAACGCATCAAGAGGATGTCTTGGTGAAGATTGAAAACCTTTACATCCTTGCAAATTTCATAATCATAGATACTGGGGAAGATGAGGATGAATCCATCATCCTTGGAAGACCTTTCCTAGCCACTGCCAATGCTATCATTGATGTAGCAAAGGGAGAACTGATTTTACAACTAAGGGATAAGCATATCTTGTTCAAGATGCCTCACCTCAACTCTCCCTCTGAGAAAAGAGAGATAATTGTGCAACTAACACTTAGTGTTCTAACCATTTCTTTCAGTGCAGAGCTTTACTGAGTCCCCAAACACCAATTCTAAGTTTGGTGTTGGGTAGCCATAAACAAGCACTGAGACCAAAGGTACTAAGAAGAAAGTATCTAAAGGCTGGAGGGATAAAAAGATCCCCACAAAAGGCCTTTCGCCAAGAAATGAGAGTTGTCTTCCCCAAGAAACCAGTCACACCACATACAGTGAGTTGTGTCTTGTCTCTAGAGCATGTGGAGCTCATTCATGAGAAGACAAGAAGAAAGTTCACTGTATGGGGCAAAATTCTGAGCCCATATCATTCTCCATAAGGAGCTAACCATCAAGCTAGTAACGTTAAAGGAGCGCTTGTTGGGAGGCAACCCAACCATAGTTATTATTTATGTTTTTCTTTGAATTTGTTTTTCTTAATTATTTTTTCTTTAGGTTCATAATCATGTTAATTAGTCAGAACAGAGACAGAAACGTTCAGAAATGGAAACAGAATACCTGGAGTGCATGTCTTGCTGGCGTTGAATGCCAGACAAGAAGGCAGGAGTGGGCGTTGATGAGCGGATATTTTATACGCTTTTTGATATTGTTTTCATATAGTTTTTAGTATGTTTTGTTTAAGTTTTATTATGTTTTCATAGGTTTTTGTGCAAAATACAAATTTTTGCATTATACTTTGAGTTTGTGTATTTTCATACAATTTCACGTATTTTCTGGCTGAAATTGAAGAGTTTGAGCAGAAGTCTGATTCAGAAGCAGAAAAAGGACTGTAGATGCTGCGAGGTTCTGAACTCTGTGCACTCAAAGGGGCTTTTCTGGAGCTACAGAAGTCCAAATGGCGCGCTCTCAATGGCTATGGAAAGCTAACATCCAGGGATTTCCAGAAATATATAATAGTATATACTTTGCTTTGGAATTGAAGGCCCAAAACTGGCATCCAACGCCAGCCACCAGCCCTATTCCTGGTGTCCAGCGCCCACAAGGAAGCAACTGGAGTTCAACGCCCAAAATGGGATCCCTGGCCAGTGTTCAACGCCCCAAAGGGACATTAGCATATGGGAGACACTCAAGCTCAACCCAAACACTCACCAAGTAGGCCCCAAAAGTGAATTTTTGCACTCCTAAGTCTAGTATATATAGGAGAAGATCACCCATGTTTAAGATCTTCTTCCTCCCCCATTTGAATATTTCATTAATTTGTACAGTATGAGTCACTAAACCTCCTAGGTTAAGGTTAGGAGCTCTGCTAAGTTTTATGGATTAATAAAAGTACTACTGTTTTATTTCAATTTGTGTTTGATCCTCTCCTAAGATGTATATTCGTTCTTCAACCTTATGATTGAGTTGAGCTGGCACAAGGTTATCTCTATTCTACATGGGTTCAGCGAGCATCTTTCATCGGATATCAATGAACCACTAGCTTGAGGATACGTCTCTTAGACGGCTAATCCACAACTTTATTGGGGACTTCTCGAGACATCAGTTCAGCTGAGGTATGGGGAGATTAGGGTCTTTGTGGAAAAGGCTAGAACCAAGGCGCAGCATTCTCTGATCTGGAGGATTCGACCTTGTCTGTGGCATTTTGAGTAGGATCGCAAGGGAATGAACTGCATGAGTTTCACCCTCATTCAGACTGGATGTACACTAATCCTAGTGTTCAGCCTAGAGGAAGATTGGCGGCTGCTCAAACCAACATTGATCACAAACAGCCTGCTATAGAAGAAATCATTCACAGTTGGAGTAGACAGTAAGAAAGCATTGATCCAGAAGAACAAAGCATCTCTGAAGCCTTAACCATCTTCTTATCATTAGATCCACAACCACTGAGTAACGTTATCTTTACTTTACTTTTATGCACTTAAATAATCAAACAACTTTTTTATCCGCTTGACTAAGATTTACAAGATAACCACTGTTTGATTCAAGTCGACAATCCTCGTGGGATCGCCTTGACTCACCTCAGGTATTACTTGGACGACCCAGTGTACTTGCAGGTTCTGTTGTGTGAAGTTAAATTTCGCGCACCAAGTTTTTGGCGCCGTTGTCGGGGAGTGTCCGAGTTTTGAACAAACTAACGGATTATCTTGTTGCTTAGATTTGGTACTTTTTAATTTTTTTGAGTAATTTATTTTCTTTTTTTCGAAAAAATAAAATTTTTTTCAAAAATCTTTGCTTTTCTTTTTTATCTTTATCTCTTCTTTTGTTTGTATCTTTTGTTTTCTTTTCAAAAATTTTTCAAAACCTTTTCTGATTTTGGCTATGTATTTTCTTTTGATTTTTCTTACTAAGTCTTACCTATTTCTTGTTTTATTTTTCAAAAATTTTTCAAAACCTTTTCTTTTCTTTAGTAATCTTTGTCTTTTGCTTGAGTCTTGTGTCAACTTTATGTTTGGTGTCCCATCTGTATTTATCCTTTTCTTTAAATTTTTGAAGGTGTTCTTATTTCCCTTCCTCATATTCGAATTATTCTTGGTTATTTTCCTTGTTTGATTTCAAAAATTTTAAGTTTGGTGTCTCTTTGTGTTTTCTTGCTTATTTTCGAAAAATTTGAATCCTTGATCCTAAAAATTTTAGGTTTGGTGTCTCTTTGGTGTTTCTTTATTTTTCTCTCCTTTAATTTTTTAAAATTGTTCTTGAGTATTCTTCATTGTGTTCGAATTATTATTGGTTTTTCTTCTTGGTATTCGAAGTGTTCTTGGTGTTTTTTTCTTTGATTGATCTTAAAATTTTTAAGTTCGGTGTCTTTTGTGTTTCTCCTTTTTAAATTTTGAATTTAATAGGTTTTAAATTTAAAATTTTTAAGTTTGGTGTCTTGTTAGTTATCTTTTTGTTTATCTTGTTATCCTTTTCCAATCTTTAGTTTATCTTTTTATCTTTCTTTGATTTCAAAAAGATCTTATCTTATCTTACTTTAAATTCAAATTTTAAATTTCAAATTTCAAAATCAAACCTTTTTCAAAATTGAAATTTCAATTTCTTATCTTATCTTAATTCAATTCAATCTTCAAAAATTCAAATTTCAAATTTCAAAATTCAAAAATCAAATTTCAAAATTTCAAATTTCAAGTATTTAAAAATTCAAATTTCAAATCTTATCTTTTCAAATCTTTTTCAAATATTTGTCATATCTTTTTTAAAATTTTTTTCAAATCTTTTTCAAAATATTTAAATTTTAAATCTTATCTTATCTTAAATTCAAATTTTAAAATTTAATTTTTCAAATATTTAACTTATCTTGAATCAATTTTAAATTTTCAAATCAAATCTTTTTCAAAAATTCAAAATCAAAATTTTTCAAAATCAAATCTTTTTCAAAATCTTTTCAAATCTTATCTTATCTTGTTAAATTATTCTTTCAAATCTTAATCTTTCTTTGACTTTCTTTTTAAATTTAAATTTTAAATTTCAAAAATTTAATTTTCAAATTTCAATCTTCAAATTTTTGAAATCAAATCTTTTACTTTATTTTCAAATCTTATTGATTAATTACTTACTTATCTTATCTTATTCTCTTTTCTACTCTTCTTTCTCTTTCCTCTTTTTCAAAACTTCTTATCTAATTCCCCTCTCTTCTTTTTTGAAAATTCTTACCTCCCTTTCTCTCTTTTCTATTTTCAAAAACCACCTTTAAAATAATAATAATTTAATTTACTGTCTTTTTATTTTCAAAAAAAATTTGAATTCCATCTCTCTCCCTCTACCTCCATTCTTCTTGTCTTCTCAAGACATCTTACTAGAAGTGCTCTATACTCTGATATAGAGACACATACATTCCCATTTCCTTGTTTCTTGACTGAGGGTACAGGAACAGGAAGAGTTCACCATGAACTCGAATGGAGATGAATAGTTCAGAAGAACTTTGGGGTCTTATACAGCCCCAACTCCTAACTTCTACAGAAGCAGCATTAGTATCCTTCCTATTGGAGTAACTCATTTTGAGTTCAACCCACAGTTAATCACTCTAGTGCAGCAAAACTGCCAGTTTCAGGGACTTCCTCAAGAGGAGCCCACGGAATTCCTTGCTGGATTCTTGTAATATGCTGACACAGTGTACACTGATAGAGTAGACTAAGATGTCTATAGGTTATTGCTCTTTCCATTTGCTGTAAAAGGTCAAGCAAAGAGGTGGTTAGATAATCAGCCCAAATCAAGGTTGAAAACATGGAGTCAGCTGGTGAATAAGTTTTTAAATCAATACTTTCCACCAAAAAAGCTAACCCAGTTAAGACTGGACATTCAAAGCTTCAAACAAGGAGATAATGAATCCCTTTATGATGCTTAGGTGAGATACAAGATGATGCTATGGAAACGCCCTAGTGAAATGTTTTCAGAATGGGTAAAGTTAGACATCTTCTATTATGGACTCACAGATATGGCTAAGATGTCCTTAAACCATTCTGCTGGTGGTTCAATCCACATGAAAAAGACAATTGAGGAAGCTCACGAGTTCATTTAGACAGTTGCCAACAATCAGCATCTGTACTCATCTAATGAGACTCCAATGAAAGAAGAGATTAAGACAGTGTCCACTGAGTCAGACCCTTCTCAGCAAAGTGAGTCATTAACCCAGCAACTGCACTCCCTTGCACAACAAATGTTGAAATTTCAAGAGATGCTGCAAGAAGCCCGAGCCTCTAAAAGAGCTATAGAGGCATAGTTGAGTCAAAATAGACAGCGCTTATCTGAATAGATAAGAGAAGAGTGTCTAGCCCTCATTAGTACCAAGGAGGCTGAGCCTAAAATGGTACACACTGTTGAGGAACTAAATAAAGAAGAGACTCAAGAAGAGGCTGGAAGCACATTATTGCACGCCCCTCTTATAGGAAGAAAGCTCGAAGTACCACACCCTCAGATGCCCCAAAAGGAGACCAAGGATGAGCACTGCTCATAATCCTTGGAAGGCTATGACTGCAGTTCAATATTCCTTTTGCTGAGGTTTTGGAGCAATGATCCCTATCTACTGGAAGAAACCTCTCTGAAGCTGAGAGAGGCGAACTAGTGGTGAGGTTACAGAAGGATTACATGATTATCAAGGTCCTGTAACCTCTATTACCCCCTGACAAAGGAGGTACTACCATGCAGAGTACAATACTGAAGCCTCATCCCTTGGTGAAAACTCATATAGTTTCTCATACAGTTTCCCCACACATCAAACTTAAGTTTGGTGTTAGGCAGTCACCACCCACCAAGGAGGAAGGTCCCAAGAGAAAGATGCATAGGGAATGGAGAAATAATACAACCCCTGCCCTAACAAAAAAGGAGAATCAAGCTAATCACACTAAAAGAAAGCTTGTTACGAGGAATTCAAATCTAAGGGCACTAATCTCCTCCTATTCTCCCATAGAGTCATTTCTGTTAACCAACTGGAAAAAGAGGAAGAAAGTTAGCAATCGAGTGTCAAGCTAATGACATTAAAGAAGCGCTTGTTGGGAGGCAACCCAACCATGAGTAGAGTATTTCTGTTCTTATTTCTTTTGTTTATTTTCATTTGAGTTTATTTTAGTTTATTTTTAGAGTTTTCCTTTGCTTTTTAATGTTTGTGATCATGTGTAGTAGTTAGAACAGAAAGAGAAATAGTAAGAGCTGGACACAGAACACCCTGGAGCAGAGACCTTGCTGGCGTTGAATGCCAGACAAGGGGACTAGAGTAGGCGTTCAATGCCCAATATGGAGCATAAAGCTGGGGTTGAACACCAGGCAGCGGCGTAGAGACCTGGCATTGAACGCTAGGAAGGAGGCTCCCAATGTGCGTTCAACGCCCAATATGGAGCATGCAGCTGGTGTTGAACGCCAGCAAAGGAGCAGGAGCTGGGCATTTGATGAGTCCATATTTAACGATAAATTTTGGATTGATTTGAGTGGATTTCATCATATAAACCCACATTTATTCACCTAAATAGCATACTTTTGTGTTTTCTCTTTAAATTGTGCCTAATTGTGAAAACATGCTATTTTGTGCTTAATTTAACCAATTTTATTCTACTTTCATTCCATTCGATGCCTTGATATTTTTGATGAGTGATTTCAGGTATAATAGGTTGGAATGACTTGATGAGAGTGGAGGAGAAGCATGCAATAGGGAGAAAACATGAAGAAATCAAAGGAGGAGCACACAGCCATGTGTGCGTATGCACAACACACAGCCAAGTGTGTGTACGCACAACACAGCCTTGTATGCGTACGCACAACATCCTGTGCATACGCACAAGAGGAAAATTTAGCACGTGTGTGAACGCACACATCTGTGCGTACGCACTAATCAGTGTACGTGACTCACTTAAAGAAAAATGCCGGGGGCAATTTCTGGGTCTCCAGAGCCCAGTTTTTGACTTTCTAAAGCTAATTGAGTGCTATATCAAAGGGGCATCATTCCATATCAAGTGGAGAGCAATTAGGGTAGATTAGAAATATGCTTTAGGTCATATTCTAGAGAGAGAAGCTCTCCCTTCTCTTTAGAATTTAGTTAGATTAGGTTAGATCTCTCTTAGATTTAGGTTTAATTCTTGTTTTCATTTAGTTTTTCTTGAAATTTATTGTTATTGCACCTTTGTTCTTTACTTCTATTTGATATTTCCCTTCTTTTGTTACTTTATGTTTATGACACTTTGTTACTTTTAATTCCAATTATTGCAACTCATGTTTTATGTTTCTTATTGTTTAATTTAGTTATTATTATTGTTTTCATCCATACGGTAGTTGTAGATTTTATTATTTCTTGTTATTTTACCATGGTTTTCTTTTTATGCCTTCCAAGTGTTTGATCAAATGCTTGGTTAGATTTTTGCCTAGTTTTTGACACTTTTGGTTGGGAAATTAGGTAATTAGGTGAACTTGAGTGGTGGATGTGCATTCTACATTGTGTTAGGATTGTTAGTTGATTTGGTTTCCATTAACTCTAAGCCTTCCATTAATAGAGTTGGCTAGGACTTGTGGATTGAGATCAATTATGCCATTTTGACTAATTCTCAATGTTAGGATTGACTAATTGGGATTAATTCTACACAATTACCTTGTTTGTGGTCCATAACTAGGATAGGAATCCTTAATTCTCCAATTCTTGCCAAGAGCCCTTTTGGCATTTAATTTCCATTTTCATTGCTTTTACTTGCTTTCCGTTTAATTACTTGCCATTTTAATTTCTTGCCTTTTATAATCAAAACCCTCAAATCCCCCATAGTGAATAATTGAGCATTTCATTGCAACTCCTAGGGAAGACGACCCGGGACTTAAAAACTCCCGATTTTTTTCTATTGATTGTGATATCTTTGAATTAAAATTTGATTGTTAGCCAATTGTTGGGTTTGGACTATACTTACAATGGAGATATTCTATCTTGTGAAAATCCTAACCCACTCTAGGCCAACTTATCAAAATTTTGGCACCGTTTCCGGAGAGTTGCAATGGTGTTATATTATTGGCTATTGTGAATATGTTAATATATGAATATCTTGCTTTTTGTTTTCTTGATTTTGATTGTATAGAAGGTTAATTTTGGGAGCTCATAGTTTGTTGGAAACTCCATCAAAGCTTGGTGCAATCAATTGAGAATTTTGGAGATTCAAGCATTGTTGGAAGTTCCAAGATGGATATAAGCACAAGCCTCCTTGATTAGAGCTCTCCATAAGTCCAACTTAAGGACAATAAACCAAAGTGCTAGGTGGGAGACACCCCACCATGGTAACATTGTTCCAACCCTTTTCCTTGTCTATAGTCTTGGTTTATTGCATTTCTGTGTTGGTTAGCTTAGGATTAGTTTAATTTTGAGCTTAGATAGGTTGATTTTGGTATGGATAATGAATTGGTGAATTTATGAATGTTGTGGGGTTGAATTTTGGTTGAGCTAAGGTTCAATACCTTAGAATTTAAAGAAAATTTTTACACAACATTGTGCGTACACACAACATGTCTATATTTCGCACCCTGTGCGTGCGCAAAGCCTTGTGCGTATGCACACTAATTGGTGCACCTTCTGTTGAGAGCGCTCGCACACCTTGTGCGTGGGCGCTGACGTTAAGGATTTTTGCCAGTAAAGATTTTTAATAAAACAGTCGCGTTGTAGATATAGTTTCTAAACCAACAAAAATCCCTTCGTACAAACGTTTTGGTTGTCACAAGTAACAAACCCCTTTTAAAATTGATAACCGAGTATTTAAACCTCGGGTCGTCTTCTCAAGGAACTGCAGGGAAGTATGTTCTTATTATTGGTTATGGGGATTGTAAAATTGGGGTTTCAAGAATGAGGAACAAGTAATTTAATGACGAGTAAATTAAATGGAAATTAAAAATAGATAAATAACTGTAAAGCAAACTTTTGGTAAGGTATGAGAAATTAGAGGTCCTATCCTGGCTATCCTTATCAATGATGATAATAATTAAATCTTAATTCCACTTCGTTAGCCTTTACTAATATAAAGGAAGGTCAAGGGATTAATTGGTTTGATCTTCGGATCCTATTTATTTCCTAAGAAAAGATTGGGATTATTGAAGTTCAATTCAATTAACAAGATAACAATTATCAATCATGTTTGAGTTTGACAACTCCTGAGTTACTGATTTCTTAACCAAAACCAAAAGGGGGAAAGTAAATCTACTGGAATAAAAAAAATGTCTTCAGAGTAAAAGCAACAATAGCATAAATAAAAGAAATCAATATTAAACTGAAATACCTCAAATAACATTAATAAAAGAGTAATCTGTAACATGAAAGGATTCATAAAGTAACTTACAAAAGTAAATAAAAGGAATATTGAACCTGACCAACAGAGATAATCCTAAAAGCGAATAAAAATCCTAAGTCTAAATCCTAATCCTAAAGAGAGAGGAGAGAGCCTCCCTCAAAACTAATTCTAATTCATGGGAAGTAATAATTGGCGAGAGCCCTTGAATGGATGCATTCCCTCACTTCATAACCTCTGGCCTATGCCTTCTGGACTTGGATTTGGGCCAAAAAGGGCTTCAGAATTCGCTATGAGCGTTTTCTGCAATTTCTGGTGCGTGGCTGATGAATCGGATTTTTGACGGTTTAGAATTTCACAAATGAAATCTCGTTGAAGTATAGTCTCTAAACCAACAATAATCCTTTCATGCAAAAATTTGTTTGTCACTAGTACAAACCCCTAAAATTTATAAACCGAAGTATTGGACCTCGGGTCGTTCTCCCTAGGAATTACAATAAAGTGTCTTGTTATTGGTTATGAGCTATTTTGGGGTTTTGGATGAGGGGCATGAAAAGTAAATGGCAATGAAAATAAACTAACTATTATAAAAGCTCTTGGCAAGATATGAGAACTAGAAGTCCTATCCTAGTTATCCTTCTCAATGGTGATGAGAATTGTTCATTGCTACCACTTAGTTAACCTCTAATAGTGGAGGAAAGTCAAGTGGATGAATCAACTTGATTCCACAAGTCCTAGCCAACTCCCAAGGAAAGACTAGCTTTAGTGCACTCCAAACCAATTAGCAATCTCTCCAATTATCAATCAACAAAGGAACTAGATAACTCAAGTGTCACTAATTACTCTACCTAGGCCAAGAGGAACAAAACCTACTCTAAAATCCAAACAAGCATTTTATCAAACACTTGGTAAGCATAAAAGAAGAACATAGTAAATCAACAACAAGAATGAAATCTAACAACAATTATTGAAAGGAATTAACAACAACAATCAAGGAAATCACAATTATCATGAATTACCTCAAATTGCATTATTGAAAGAAAATAAAGAGAACAAGAGTATCTCAATTACAAAACCTAGAAACAAAATAAGAGAAATTACAACAAGAGAATAGGGATAGAGAGAAGAACCAAAGAGTAGCAATCATCAATTGAAGGTAGAAGTAGAAGGAGACTTGAATTAAACCTAGAACTATGAGATCCTAATCTAACCCTAATTCCTAATCCTAATTCTAGAGAGAAGGGAGAGCTTCTCTCTCTAAAAACCTAAACTAAAGTGATTAGTTAGTTGGAAGTTATGTTATAGTAATGAATGATGTCTTCCCCTTAATCCTTCATCCTTTTATCCCTTTCCCTTAGCAATTTGGCGCCAAAAATGGGTTCAGAAACCCTCTCAAATCGCCAGGCACGTGTTGCATTAATGAGGTCATGTGCCA
>NC_029794.2:44582528-44632611 GCF_000816755.2 Arachis ipaensis
TTGGTGATGAAAGGCTTGTGAGAATGGTTGAGGTTCATGTTGAGGATGAGATTCATAGGCATATGGTGGTGGTGCTTGGAAGTCACAAGGTGATTCACCATAGCCGTTGAATTGACATGCATTAGGATGAGAATTATACCTATAAGTGTCCGGAGGTTGATGCCAATAGGAGTGATCAATTCCTTGAGGCTCCTCCCATCTTGGAGTGTTCCATCCTTGGTCCATGTTAGCATTGAAGTTCACATTCCCTACAACACAATTAGAGCCAAACTCATAGCCAAAGTGAGAATTCATTATGGAAAAACAAAATAAAACTAACAAAATCTAGTAAACAAGCAAAAGACAAACTATTTACACTATTCACATATGTACAATAACCAATAACATAACACCATTGCAATTCCCCGGCAACGGCGCCATTTTGACGATTGGATTTTTGATGGTTTAGAATTCACAATTGAAATCTCGTTGTAAAGTATAGCTTCTAAACCAACAATAATCCTTTCATACAAAAATTTGTTTGTCACTAGTACGAATCCCTAAATTTATAAACCGAAGTATTGAACCTTGGGTCGTTCTCCCTAGGAATTATAATGAAATGTTCTTGTTATTGGTTATGGAGTATGTTTGGGGTTTTGAGATTTTAGACAAGAAATATAAATGGCAAAGAAAATAAACTAACAACTAACAAAGCTCTCGGCTAGATATGAGAACTAGAAGTCCCATCCTAGTTATCTTCCTCAATTGTGATCTCAAATTATTCATTGCTACCACTTAGTTAACCTCTATAGTGGAGGAAAGTCAAGTGGATGAATCAATTTGATTTCTCAAGTCCTAATCAACTCCTAAAGGAATGACTAGCTTTAGAGGCATTCAAATCAATTAGCAACTTCTAATTATCAATCAACAAAGGAATTAGATGACTCAAGTGTCACTAATTACTCTACCATAGCCAAGAGGAACAAAATCTATACTAAAACCCAACCAAGCATTTCATCAAACACTTGGAAGGCACAAAAGGAAAGTATAGTAAATCAACAACAAGAATGAAGTCTAATCAACAATTATTGAAAGGAATTAACAACAACAATCAAGGAAATCACAATTATCATGAATTACCTCAAATTGCATTATTGAAAGAAAATAAAGAGAACAAAAGTATCTCAATTACAAAACCTAGAAACAAAATAAGAGAAATTACAACAAGAGAATAGGGATAGAGAGAAGAACTAAAGTGTAGCAATCATCAATTGAAGGTAGAAGTAGAAGGAGACTTGAATTAAACCTAGAACTATGAGATCCTAATCTAACCCTAATTCCTAATCCTAATTCTAGAGAGAAGGGAGAGCTTCTCTCTCTAACTCTAACTACAAAGCTAAAACTAAGCTAATTGGTAACTAACATCTAAAGTATGAAAACTCCTAAGTGATGAATGAATGATGCCTTCTCCTTAATCCTTCATCCTTTTATTCCTTTCCCTTAGCAATTTGGCGCCAAAAATGGGTTCAGAAACCCTCTCAAATCGCCAGGCATGTGTTGCATTAATGAGGTCATGTGCCAGCATCGGCGCGTGCGCGCATGGTACGCGTGCGCGTCCCTGGTCGATAATGCACAAACACAAGAAATAAACGGATATATAGAATCAAGCAAATCAAGGATCACAATCATGGAAAGAGAACAATTTCACACAAGAATGGAAAATAAATGGTTATAAAATGTAACCACATCAATAGGCTCAAATCTCACAAGCTTGTGTTCTCAATTCAATACATGCTTCACAAGGTATGAAATTCATGCAAGTTTCAAAAATTTTCTTTCAATCAATTGGGTTAATGCCCTATATTTAAACTTCTTGAAAAACCTCAATGTTTGACTAAGCATTGTTTTGATTGAAAAATTCAAAAATTTTTCTTAGTTTACCCTTTTCTTTTTCACTATTCTTAGGCTAAATGTGACAAAAGGTTATCAAAATGTTCTAAATTCAAGGCAAAACAAACCGTCAAATTGGGGTTTGTCAGTGGCCTCTGTCACGCGTCCGCGTGGGTCACGCAGTCGCGTCATTCGAAGCTTTTCTTGTCACGCGATCGTGTCAGTCATGCGGCCGCGTCATATGTGTTATGCTTAAGGCGCGCGATCACGTCAGTCATGCGGCCGCGTCGCCGCTTCTTCGCACTTGGCATGCGATCGCGTCGTCCATGCGATCGCGTGGATGCCAGTTTCTTCAAGGACTCCATTTTGTGCTTTCCTTCTATTTCTGTATGTTTCCTTTCCATCCTTTGAGTCATTCCTGCCTTAGAAGATCTGAAACTACTCAACACACTAATCACGGCATCGAATGGAAATAAAGGTAATTAAAATAATTAATTTTAAAGCATAGGAAACATGTTTTTCACATACGTCACATAATAAGAAAGGAGAAGTAAAACCATGCAATTAATATGAATAAGTGGGTGAAGGATTGAATAAATCACTCAAATTAAGCACAAAATATATCATAAAATATGGGTTTATCAGGCGCTCCCCTGTTCTTCTTGCGCTTTGTGCGTGCGCACCCGCTTGTGCGTAAGCACACTAGCTTTCACCCCTTCTGTTGGGAGCGCTAGCACACCCTGTGCGTATGAACCCCAATCCATTTTTGTTCTTGTGCGTGTGCACAGACCTGTGTGCGCGCACACACATGATCCTTCCCCAGTTTATTAAAAAAAAAAGAGAGTCTTCTATGCGTGCGCACACTTCTTAATCCCTCTCTGCTCAGAGCATTCGCACACTCTTGTGTGTCCGCTCACTTCCCCTATTTCACCTAGTGTGCATGCGCACACATGTCTGTGAGCACGCACAAATGCTGTTTTGGGCAACATTCTCATTGCACTTTGAATTAAGCTCTAACACACTTCCACCCATCCATCCCTCTCTTCTCTTGCTTTTTCCAAGTTTTTCTACTTGTTTTACTTAGCTTCATTGCATCTCATTTTCATTTTAGTAATTATATTAGGTTTGGTTTAGTTGTTAATTAAATAAATTGCAAGTGTTTGATTGATATTGATTGGGTTGCTTCTTGATTGAATTTCATCAATGCACTTATACTTTGCCTTAAATTACTAGCACCTAATTGGATTTGCACATTTACATTTTATTGCATATTAGGTGAAATTTTTATAAGCGCACATTGAATTAAGTGAATTGAGTTGAAATTACTTGTTCATCATGATTTTTCATATCAAATTCATCACATGACCGGTACTTGTTTCTTGTTAATGCTTTGCATTTGTTTGAGTGACTTGACTTGATTGTTATCAAACTTGTCACTTTTTGCAACAAGTACCATTACCATATGACTATTTCATTATGTGTCATGATGAATAATGAGTTTTTTTTAGTTATTGTTTATTGTGCTTTTATATCAATTTTGCGCCTTCACTTGAGTTGTGGTTACCTAGGGTTGCTTGTGCCTTAAGTTTTGCTTATTCTTTACTTGCAACCTGGGCCATTTAGTTGAGGAACACATGCTATTTCCTTTGATTATGTGGTTGCCGTTCTTACCCAGCCAATGTGTGTTTTCTAAACCATGCACAATTAGAATGCACACATTGTCTTTCATTATACCACACTCATATGAACTCTTCCTCAATTCTTATTTGTTTGTTTTATCCAGTAGCCCGAGCCCCAGTGCCCACCAGCTGAAGGTGGAGCCTCATAGTTCTTCACCCCCAGATTGAGTGCATGCATGGAGGACCGTGCAACGTTTAAGTGTGGAGGAGGATCTGCAATTTTTGGGGCATAAATTTCTCTTTTTCAACACTTTGCAATATTTTCTAGTTTTTAGTAGTTATGTTTTTTGTGAATATTTGTTTAGTATTGCATTACATTGCACTTTGCTTAGTTTGCATATAGCTTTATAGTAGTAAATATTTTCATGTTACCTAGTATAGAAAATAATTTTGGTAAAAACAACAAAGAATTTTCAAGAAATCTCTTTTATGACATTCCATTGATGAGATTTGAAACGTATTTTTCAACTTGCTTGGAGTTTTTTTTATAGAACATAGAAAAGAGCTTGAATAAAACACCAAGTGAGATTTGAGCTTTAGTTGTGTGGTTGCACATTTTCAACTCCAAATTTTGTTCTTGTGTGCTATACTCCTTTATGATTGTGATCTTAGATTTGTTTGAATCTTTATGTCCTCTCATTGATGTTTTGAATGAATTTAGTATGATTGAGGCCTTTTTTGAAATTGAATTCACTAAACCATATGGTCAACCCTTACATCTACCTTTGTAACCCAATTTTGAGCCTTTTAAATCTCCTTTGTTTTAATTTTAAGCACATTTTTTGTCCTAAGCGAAAAACCATTAATGTCCATTAATTGTACCTTTGATTAGCTTGGGTTTGAAGAGTGTGTGTCAATTAAGTGTGGGGAAAATTTATGAAAAAACATTGGTAGTTAGTTTACTTTGGGTATTCGTTGAGAAAATTTGGAAAAATGGATAAACACTCATGCATTCATTACTTGAAACATATGCATCTCTTTTTGTTAATGAAAGAAAAATTTTAGTGTATATACTTTGTTTAAAAAAAAAGAAAAGAAAAGAAAAAAATGAATGATAATAATAATGCTAAATAAAAGAATGCATATGTGGTTGAATTAGAAAGAAGAATGCATGAGTGAATGAGAAAAAGAGGTGAATGGGAAGTTAGGTTGTTCTCTTTTGTGTACATAGATTGATATAGATTAGGTGGGATACTTGAGCTAATCAAAGATCCAATTTACTCAGTCTACTTAACCATATTAATCCTACCCTTACTGATGAGAGGAACTTTTGCGTGGTCTAGAAATTTGCAGATAAATCCTCGTTGCAAGTATAGTTTCTAAACCTTCAAAAGTCCTTTCATACAAACGTTTTGGTTGTCACAAGTAACAAACCCCTTTAAAATTGATAACCGAGTATTTAAACCTCGGGTCGTCTTCTCAAGGAATTGTAGGGAAGTATGTTCTTATTATTGGTTATGAGTTTGTAAATTGGGGTTTTGGAAGTAAGGTGGGAATATGATATATGAAAAATAATTTAAATGGTAATTAAAAATAAATAAATAGCTGCAAGGCAAACTTTTAGCAAGGTATGAGAATTTGGAAGTCCAGACTTAGTTATTCTTATCAACAACAATGAAAGTTGAATCTTAATTCGACTTAGTTAACCTTTACTAAAGCAAAGGAAAATCAAGGGACAATTTAGTTTGATCTTCGAATCCTATTTATTTCCTAAGAAAAGATTGGGATTATTGAAGTTCAACTCAATTGGCAAGATAACAATTAACAATTATGCTGTTGAATTGGATAACTCTTGAGTTACTGATTTCTTAACCAAAACCAAAAGGGGAAAAGTAAATCTACTGGAATAAAAATGTCTTCAAATGGGAAGCAGTAATCATGTAAATAAAAGAAAGCAATCATGAATTGAAATACCTCAAATAACATTAATTAAGAAAATTATATGTAACATGGAAGAGTTCATAAATTAAATAAAAATAAAGAACCTGGAATTGAGAGTCACTCCTAAAACTAAGAGAAGTCCTAAATCCTAAGAGAGAGAGAGGAGAGAACCTCTCTCAAAACTAATCTAAATCATCAGAAGTGAATTATATAAGCCTCTCCTTATGAATGGATGTATTCCCCCACTTTATAGCCTCAAATATGTGTTTTCTGGGCCGAGAACTGGGTAAAAAACAGCCCAAAAATCGCTGGAGAAGAATTCAAACACGCTGATTTCTGTCACTGCGACGCGGCCGCATGGAGCACGCGGTCGCGTCACCTAGCGTTAGAGCAAATATAGTATATTATATATCAAATCGAAGCTCTGGACGTTAGCTTTCCAACACAACTGGAATTACATCGTTTGGACCTCTATAGCTAAAGTTATAGCCGTTTGAGTGCGAAGAGGTCAGGCTGGACAGCTTAGCAATTTCTCTAACTTCTTGTATTCCTTCCACTTTTGCATGCTTCCTTTCCATCCTCTGAGCCATTCCTGCCCTATAATCTCTGAAAGCACTTAACACACATATCAAGGCATCTAATGGTAATAAGAGAGGATTAATATTAGCAATTACAAGATCAAAGAAGCATGTTTTCAATCAAAGCACATAATTAGGAAGGCAAATGTAAAACCATGCAAATAGTATGAATAAGTGGGTAAAGAGTTGATAAAATCCACTCAATTGAGCACAAGATAAACCATAAAATAGTGGTTTATCAACCTCCCCACACTTAAACAATAGCATGTCCTCATGCTAAGCTCAAGAGAAGCTATAAAGATGAAGAGGAATGGTAGAATGCATGAAATGCAACCTATCTGTATAAATGCAACTATATGCAGAATGTTTCTACCTACTTGGTTAAAAGTAAACAAATCTTTTAAGAATAAGGGGTAAAATAGGCTCAAATTGGTTTGCAAAGGATAATGAAAGGTAAGGCCATATGGGTATGTAAGCTCAGTGAAACAAAGGCCTCAATCATATAAGTGCATGTATACATCAAACAATGGAAATATAGAATTAAGCAAGACAAAGATCACAATTTTAGAGAGAAAAATACACACTAAAAATAAAATATTGGTTGATAAAATGTAACCAATTCAAATAGGCTCAAAAATCTCACAGGTTTTGTGTGTTCGAGTTCTAAACCATGTTCCAGTATAATATCTCTTCAAACAAGTGTAACATTAAATTGTATTCAAATTAGTGAAATTTTCTAAAAATTTCTTGAAAAAGAAATATTACTTCAATCAAGTGGTAAAATATGCAAAAAAAATTAAACAAATATGCAATCAAATATGCAAATGCAATAATGAATAAGGAAAATAAATCATTGGTGTTGAGATAGAGGAGTAACTAACCCATGGAGATCGGTATCGACCTCCCCACACTTAAAGATTGTACGTCCTCGGTGCATGCTGAGATGTGCAGGTGGACGGGTTGCTCCAACTGATGCTTTTCTCCAAGGATTGTGCAGATGGACTTGTCTGTTTCCCCGTGCAAACGTCTTCCGGTTCCCTTCCGGGTGGCCATCCTGAAAGAAAAAGGGAAGAAAAAGTAACCTAGTAATAAAGATAAGAAAATAAATGAAGTATGGGTGGGTTAATGCCAAAAGATAAGTGTCTCAATTACATGGAAGCTTCAACATGTACGTGAGAAAACAATAGAAGCCATGGCATGCCAGTGGTATAAAATTTGTAACATAGGGGAGGAGTGTGGGTAACGGATGTATCAATACAAGCTCATGTCAATGCAAATGGAGTGCAAGTATCATAAAAGATTGGCATTGGCGGATAATTAATATCATCCCACAGTGTAAAACAAGTTACCAAAATAAATTCAAGAAAAGATGCAACAGTTGAATAAAAAAAAATTTTAACACCAATAGAAAAATAAAAAATCCAGAAAAAGAAAATAAAAATATGCACAAATTTAAAATGCAATGAATGAAAATATGTAAATAAATTAAATAAAATAGAATGGAGGTGAAAGAAAATAAGAAAGGAAGAAGAAAGAAATAAGAAAAAATAAGAAAAATAAGGATTAGAGAAGAAAAGATAAGAAAATTGGCTGATCTGGATATTCTGTGCGCCGCTTGTGACGCGGACGCGTGAGTGACGCGGTCGCGTGGTGCGTGATAAGGTCAGGTAGCGCGGACGCGTGGGTCACACGATTGCGTGGCCTGTTTTGTGCGATAGGCGCGAGTGCAGCCTCGCGGTCGCGTAACTCTCTGTTCGAAACTCTTTTGCCAAAAATCTGGGTGACGCGATCGCGTGGGGCATGTGATCGCGTGAATGGCCATCTTTTAAAAACGACGCGGATGCATGGGACACGCGTTCGCGTGGTGAGGCTTGGGCTTCCAGCACGAGTCTAGCCCAACTCCAGCTCAACTTTTTGCCATACACCCATTTACGTCGATTCCACAGAGCCACGCGTTTGCGTGGGTGACGCGGACGCGTGGAGAAGCTATTTTTTAAATGACGCGGCCGCATCGGCGACGTGGTCGCGTAGATCAGTTTGTGCCATTAGCGCGCCTCCAGCCACGCTCTCGCGTGACTTTCTGTTCGTTTTTCTTTTCTTCCCATTGCACTGGTGACGTGGACGCGTCAGCGACGCTGCCGCGTCGCGTGCGTGCTTTTTTTTTTTCTAATCTGAAAAATGCAGAATGCAGTGTTAATATGAATGTGATACAAAACTCCAGGTTCAATATAACAAAATAAAATTCAAAAACAAACAAAACTAAATAAAATTAAAATTGAGAAAGGAATGATTCTACCATGGTGGGTTGTCTCCCATCTAGCACTTTTAGTTATAGTCCTTAAGTTAGACATTTGATGAGCTTCCTGCTATGGTGGCTTGTGCTTGTACTGATCCAGGAATCCCCACCAATATTTGTATCTCCAGTAACCTCCGGGGTCCCAAACTAAGCATGTAAAGCCCTTAAGAAGCTTCAAACAGATTCTTAGGCTCCCGGGGTAACAAGTGTCAGAGCAGATTCCAGGATCCCAAATCTTGCTTTTACACCCATCCTTGTCGGGATCTGTATTTTTCTAACTGGGTGATAAGTAATTTGAATTCTCACTGCAGCTACCAAACAACTTCTTAGACCCATTCAGTTGAGCTTTACACCAACCTTTGCGTTCAAACTTAAAGCTTCCAACCATAATGAACCTTGCAGGACAACTCTTACCACTGGCCATCTTCCTCTTACTCTTAATGCCACAAAAAGCTCTAAGTTGACCATCCGTCTCCAGTAGCCCATATTCAAGTGGGATTAGAAAGCTAAGGGATATAAATTTTACCCACTTGAATGTTGTGAAGGATGATGGCAACTTAGGGGGAGGTATTTCTAACAAATTTGCAAGCTCTACTCCCTTGTGCTCCTCTCTGACAACTTCCACCTCTTGATCAACCTCTTCCAATTCTTCAACCAGGGTATGCCTTGGAGGTTATACACCCTCCTCAACATCAAATGTAACCGTCTTGGAAGGAGGTTCAATGTCTTGACTTTTCCATGGAGATTCAATATCTCGCAAGTCTTCAACCACTTTTTTCTCTTCATTAATTACTGCTTTGTCCAGTAGTTTTAATATAAAATCATACTCATCCTTGATGATTTTCTTTTCATGACAACTCCTTTCAACTATTCTTTCATCTTCAAGGGTCTTTACTACCTTCACCTTTAGGGCCTCCTCTAGCTCCTTATGAAGTATGGATTCGCGAAGATGATCCCTTCTCTCTTGTTCCATGTTAATAGCATCATTGGGATCATGTTGCTCTTGGATTGATGGATGTGGATGCTCTTCCATGGATGGTGGTGATGGGATGGAGAGATCATTCTGTGGTTGAAAAGGAAGTGCACTAGAGCTTGAGGGTTGGTTGTTGAAGGTATTTGGTGGTCTGATTTGGGTGACGAGAGCTTGTATAGTCGAGTTTAAATTGGCAAGTGCTTTCTCTATGGAGGTTTGGGGTGGATCTATGTATAGTTCATTTGGTTCATAAGGTGGTTGGTATGGTGGTTGAGGGTTAGGGTCATATGGAGGTGAATGGCGGAAAGGGGCTTGTGAGTTTGGTGGTCCAAAGTTATGTTGAGGAAAGGGTTCATAGGCATATGGTGGTGGTTGTTGATAGTCCATTAGAGGTGGTTGTTGCCATGGGGGTTGATCAAATCCTTGTAGCTCCTCCCGTCTTTGATTGTTCCAACCTTGATGTCTGTTCTCATTGTAATTTCTTCTTCCTGCAACATAATTGTAACCAGACTCATAGCCAAAGGGGTGAGAGTTCATAGTAGCAAAATAAAAATTAAAAATGAAAATAAAAACAAATTTAAATTAAAAGTTTATTTAAATTTTGAATTTGAAAATTAAATTTTTGAAATTTGAACTTGATGTCTGTTCTCATTGTAATTTCTTCTTCCTGCAACATAATTGTAACCAGACTCATAGCCAAAGGGATGAGAGTTCATAGTAGCAAAATAAAAATTAAAAATGAAAATAAAAACAAATTTAAATTAAAAGGTTATTTAAATTTTGAATTTGAAAATTAAATTTTTGAAATTTGAAATTTGAAATTTGAAATTTTGAAATTTGAATTTTAAATTTTTGAAATTTGAATATTTGAAATTTGAAATTTGAAATTTGAAAATTTTTTAAATTTAAATTTTGAAAATTTTTAAATTTGAATTTTGAAATTTGATTTTTGAAATAAGATAAGATAAGATAAAAATTTTAAAAATAAAAATCTGAAATTTTTTTTTTCGAAAAAAATTAATTAAAAATATTTTTGAATTTAATGAGGAAAGAGAAAAACAATAAAATGACACCAAATTTCAAATTTTTAGATCAAAACGAAGAAAACAACTAAGAACAGCTTGAAGGTTAAGATGAACGCGAAGAACAATTTGAAGACCAAGATGAACACTAAGAACAAATTTTTGAAAAATTTTTTTTAATAACTAAATAAAAACCAATACCCTCTTAATTTATGAAAAAGAAAAAATAAAAACAAATATTCAAACAAAAAGCAAAAAAATATTTACAATAACCAATAATAAGGCACACGTTTGCAATTCCCCGGCAACGGCGCCATTTTGATGAGAGGAACTTTTGCATGGTCTAGAAATTTGCGGATAAATCCTCGTTGCAAGTATAGTTTCTAAACCTTCAAAAGTCCTTTCTTACAAATGTTTTGGTTGTCACAAGTAACAAACCCCTTTAAAATTGATAACTGAGTATTTAAACCTCGGGCCGTCTTCTCAAGGAATTGCAGGGAAGTATGTTCTTATTATTGGTTATGAGTTTGTAAATTGGGGTTTTGGAAGTAAGGTGGGAATATGATATATGACAAATAATTTAAATGGTAATTAAAAATAAATAAATAGCTGCAAGGCAAACTTTTGGTAAGGTATGAGAATTTGGAGGTCCAGACTTAGTTATTTTTATCAACAACAATGAAAGTTGAATCTTAATTCCACTTAGTTAACCTTTACTAAAGCAAAGGAAAGTCAAGGGACAATTTGGTTTGTTCTTTGAATCCTATTTATTTCCTAAGAAAAGATTGGGATTATTGAAGTTCAACTCAATTGGCAAGATAACAATTAACAATTATGCTATTGAATTGGATAACTCCTGAGTTACTGATTTCTTAACCAAAACCAAAAGGGGAAAAGTAAATCCACTGGAATAAAAATGTCTTCAGATGGGAAGCAATAATCATGTAAATAAAAGAAAGCAATCATATATTAAAATACCTCAAATAACATTAATTAAAAAAATTATATGTAACATGGAAGAGTTCATAAATTAAATAAAAATAAAGAACCTGGGATTGAGAGTCACTTCTAAAACTAAGAGAAGTTCTAAATCCTAAGAGAGAGAGGAGAGAACCTCTCTCAAAACTAATCTAAATCATGAGAAGTGAATTATATGAGCCTCTCCTTATGAATGGATGCATTCTCCCACTTTATAGCCTCAAATCTGTGTTTTCTGGGCCGAGAACTGGGTCAAAAACAGCCCAAAAATCGCTGGAGAAGAATTCAAACACGCTGATTTCTGTCACTGCGACGCGGCCGCATGGAGCACGCAGTCGCGTCGCCTAGCGTCAGAGCAACTATGGCATATTATATATCAAATCGAAGCCCCGGACATTAGCTTTCTAACGCAACTGGAACCGCATCGTTTGGACCTCTGTAGCTAAAGTTATAGCCGTTTGAGTGCGAAGAGGTCAGGCTGGACAGCTTAGTAATTTCTCCAACTTCTTGTATTCCTTCAACTTTTGCATGCTTCCTTTCCATCCTCTGAGCCATTCCTGCCCTATAATCTCTGAAAGCACTTAACACACATATCAAAGCATCTAATGGTAATAAGAGAGGATTAATATTAGCAATTACAAGATCAAAGAAGCATGTTTTCAATCAAAGCACATAATTAGGAAGGCAAATATAAAACCATGCAAATAGTATGAATAAGTGGGTAAAGAGTTGATAAAATCCACTCAATTGAGCACAAGATAAACCATAAAATAGTGGTTTATCACTTACCCTAACCCCATTACAACCCTTCAAAGACCTCATGATATTTGCATTCATGCATCAAGTATTTATCGATTGTTAGATGACTAGCAAATCCTAAAAAACATGATTAAAGGAGAATTGAGTGATTTAGCCCTACACACTGAGTGATTAGAATGTAAACACATCTGGTGAGGGATTCAATTGCTCAATTCTATGTTTTCATCTCTTATCTTATATCTTCTTGCAAGTTGCTTGTTAGTTTTTGAAAATTTCAAATCAAATCTTTAGACATTGATCATATTGCTATATTCTCTTTGCCTTGGCCCTAAGGCTTGTTTTGGATTGATTGGAACTCTCTTGTTATTTTTGCCAAACTCAATAGGAAAACATAGTATAGATATAGATAGAGAGCATTTAGTATAGTTGCATGCATATAAGTAGTTTTATTGAATAAAGTGCTTGCCCTTTTATCCTTCTCCTTTGATTGTGATTAGCATGAGGACATGCTATTGTTTAAGTGTAAGAAAATTGATGAGTCCATATTTGACGATAAATTTTGGATTGATTTGAGTGGATTTCATCATATAAACCCACATTTATTCACCTAAATAGCATACTTTTGTGTTTTCTCTCTAAATTGTGCCTAATTGTGAAAACATGCTATTTTGTCCTTAATTTAACCAATCTTATTCCACTTTCATTCCATTCGATGCCTTGATGATTTTGATGAGTGATTTCAGGTAAAATAGGTTGGAATGACTTGATGAGAGTGGAGGAGAAGCATGCAATAGGGAGAAAACATGAAGAAATCAAAGGAGGAGCACACAGCATGTGTGCTTACGCACAACATCCTGTGTATACGCACAAGAGGAAAATTCAGCACGTGTGCGTATGCACACATTTGTGTGTACGCACGAATCAGTGCACATGACTCATTTAAAGGAAAATGCTGGGGCGATTTCTGGGCCTCCAGAGCCCAGTTTTGGACTTTCTGAAGATGATTGAGTGCTATATCAAAGGGGCATCATTCCATATCAAGTGGAGAGAAATTAGGGTAGATTAGAAACATGCTTTAGGTAATATTCTAGAGAGAGAAGCTCTCCATTCTCTCTAGAATTAGGGTAGATTAGGTTAGATCTCTCCTAGATTTAGGTTTAATTCTTGTTTTCATTTAGTTTTCCTTGCCATTTATTGTTATTGCACCTTTGTTCTTTACTTCTATTTGATATTTCCCTTCTTTTGTTCCTTTATGTTTATGACACTTTGTTACTTTTAATTCCAATTAATGCAATTCATGTTTTATGTTTCTTATTGTTTAATTTAGTTGTTATTATTGTTTTCATTTATATGGTAGTTGTAGATTTTATTATTTCTTGTTATTTTACCATGCTTTTCTTTTTATGCCTTTCAAGTATTTGATAAAATGCTTGGTTGAATTTTTTGCCTAGTTTTTTGCACTCTTAGTTGGGAAATTGGGTAACTAGGTGAACTTGAGTGGTGGATGTCTATTCTACATTGTGTTAGGATTGTTAATTGATTTAGTTTCCACTAACTCTAAGCCCTCCATTAATAGAGTTGGCTAGGACTTGTATCGAGATCAATTATGCCCTTTTGACTAATTCTCAATGTTAGGATTGACTAATTGGGATCAATTCTATACAATTATCATGTTTATAGTCCATAACTAGGATAGGAATCCATAATTCTCCAATTCTTGTCAAGAGCCTTTTTTGCCATTTAATTTCCATTTTCGTTGCTTTTACTTGCTTTCCATTTAATTACTTGCCATTTTAATTTCTTGCCTCTTGCAATCAAAAACCCTTAAATTCCTCAGAGCCAAAATTGAGCATTTCATTGCAACTCCTAGGGAAGACGACCCAGGATTTTAAACTCCCCGTTATTTTGTGTTGATTGTGACATATTTGAATTAAAATTTGATGTTGGTCAATTGTTGGGTTTGGACTATACTTGCAACGCCATTTCTATTTTGAGAAAAATTCCTAACCCACTTTTGGTCACTCATCAGCGTTCAACGCCCACAAGGGGGAAGGGATTTCGAATTCCCTAGCCTCCCAGGACCAGTGGGTCTCACAAAAACTCCACCTACCTCACCTAACTCTCTCATTCCCAATTGTTCATATTTGCTCGAGGACGAGCAAAACTCTTAAGTTTGGTGTTGCAAAAGCTTTTCTTTTTTACTTCTACCACTCCTAAGTATGGCACCAAAGTCTGGTGGAACCTTAGGACAAGCCCATCACTAAAAGAAGGATGGAGCATGTTAGAGAACCGGCACATGGACCACAGCAAGAGAATGTGGAGCCGCTTCAACAAGAAATCCCTAAGATGCCTTAAGGATGTATTTTCCTCCCAAAAAAAATTTGTTTGGGACCAATGGCATACCTCGCTAGGAGAGTTAAGCTCCAACATGGATCAGCTAAGAATGGGACATAAAGAGCACTCCACCATCCTCTATGAAATAAGAAAAGATCAAAGAGCCATGAGGGAAGAACAACAGAGGCAGGGGCATGACATAGAGGAAATCAAGAACTCCATTGGATCCTCCAGAAGGAGTAGTAGCTACCATCACTAAGGTGGATTCGTTCCCTTTACTCCCCTGTTGCCTATATTATTTTTTTCTGTTTTCTATGTATTTTGTTTTGTTTGTTTCTAGTGCATGATCATCTATCTTTGTGTCTTAAATCTATGGAATATTCCATGCATCTATCACCTTGATTAAAAGAAAATTTTAATTGAAAAAGAAAAGTAAGATGCATGAATTTCGAGTTATTTATTGAGAATAGTTCAATTATTTGATATGGTGGCATTGCTTTTGGTTTCTGAATGTATGAATAAACAGTGCATATTTGATGTTGGAGTTAAAAATGTTGGCTCTTGAAAGAATGATGATAAAAATGAAGTGTTATTGATGATCTAAAAAATCCAAAAATTAATTCTTGAAGCAAGAAAAAGCAGCAAAAAGCAAGATGCAATAAAAAGAAAAAACAACTGCATGCGAAAAAAATAGAAAAAGAAAGAAGCAATAGAAAAAGCCAATAGCTCTTTAAACCAAAAGGTAAGAGCAAAAAGCCAATAACCCTTTAAACCAAAAGGTAAGGGCAAAAGGATCCAAGGCTTTGAGCATCAATGGTTAGGAGGGCCTAAAAGAAACAAAATCATGGCCTAAGCACTCCAAAGGAACAATGACCCAAACTATATGCTTGTGGTGTGAAGGTGTCAAGTGAAAAACTTGAGACTGAGCAGTTAAAGTCATGGCCCAAAGCAAAGAGTGTGCTTAAGAACTCTGGACACCACTGGCTGGGGACTCTAGCAAAGCTGAGTCAAAATCCTAAGGGGTTCACCCAGTTAAAGTGTCTGTGGCATTTATGTATCCGGTGGTAATACTGGAAAACAAAGTGCTTAGGGTCACGGCCAAGACTCTAAAGAAGTTGTGTTCAAGAATAAAAAAGAACTTAACTAGGAGAATCAATAATATCATCTGGACTCTAAGTTCCTAGAGATGTCAACTATTTTGAGCTTCAATTGAAAGTGAGATGCCAAAACTATTCAGAAGGAAAAAGCTACTTGTCTCGCTCATCTAATTGAAACTGAGCTTCATTAAGAACTCTGAGATTTATTGTATCCTTCTCTTCTTTTTATCCTACTTTGTTTTTAGTTGCTTGGGGACAAGCAACAGCTTAAGTTTGGTGTTGAGATAAGCGGATATTTTATACGCTTTTTGGCATTGTTTTCATATAATTTTTAGTATGTCGTGTTTAAGTTTTATTATGTTTTCACAGGTTTTGTGCAAAATTCACATTTTTGGATTCTACTTTGAGTTTTTGTGTTTTCATGCAATTTCAGGTATTTTCTGGCTGAAATTGAGGAGCTTGAGCAGAAGTCTGATTCAGAAGCAGAAAAAGGACTGTAGATGCTGTCAGGATCTGACCTTTGTGCACTCAAAAGAGCTTTTCTTGAGCTACAAAAGTCTAAATGGCGCGATCTTAATGGCTATGGAATGCTAACATCCAGGGCTTTCCAGAAATATATAATAGTTCATACTTTGTTTCGGAATTGAAGGCCTAAAGCTGGCGTTTAACGCCAGCTACCAGCCCCATTCCTGGCGTCCAAAGCCCACAAGGGAGTAACTGGAGTTCAACGCCTCTAAGGGACATTAGCACGTGGGAGACACTCAAGCTCAGCCAAAACACTCACCAAGTGGGCCCAAAAAAGTGGATTTTGGCACTCCCGAGTCTAGTCTATCATATTTCTGTAATCCTTAGTCATTAGATTAGTATATATAGGAGAAGATCACCCATGTTTAGGATCTTCTTCCTCCCCCATTCGAATATTTCATTACTTTTGTATAGTAAGAGTCACTAAACCTCCTAGGTTAAGGTTAGGAGCTCTGTTGAGTTTTATGGATTAATAAGAGTACTACTGTTCTATTTAAATTCGTGTTTAATCCTCTCCTAAGATGTATCTTCGTTCTTCAACCTTATGAATGAGTTGAACTGGCACAAGGTTATCTCTATTCTACATGGGTTCTACGAGCGTCTTTCATCAGATATCGATGAACCACTAGGTCGAGGATACGTCTCTTAGACGGCTAATCCACGACTTCATTGTGGGCTTTTCGAGACATCAATTCAGCCGAGGTGTGGAGAGATTAGGGTCTTTGTGGTAAAGGCTAGAACCAAGGTGCAGCATTTTTTGATCTGGAAGATTCTACCTTGTCTGTGGTATTTTGAGTAGGATCACCAAGGGAATGAACTGTAAGAGCTTCACCCTCATTCAGACGGGATGCGCACTTACCCTGGTGTTCAGCCTAGAGGAGAATTGGCGACCTCTCAAGAAAGGAATTGATCATATACAGCCTGCCATAGAAGGAATCATTCACAGTCGGAGTAAACAGTGAGATTGGATTAATCCTGAAGAACAAAGCACCTCTGAAGCCTTAACCATCTTCTTATCATTGCATTCACCATCAACTGAGTAATGTTATCTTTATTTTACTTTCATGCGTTTTAGACAAACAAACAACTTTTCTATCCACCTGACTAAGATTTACAAAATAACCACTGTTGGATCCAAGCCAACAATCCTCGTGGGATCGACCTTGACTCACCTCAGGTATTACATGGACGACCTAGTGCACTTGCTGGTTCAGTTGTACGGAGTGTGGGAATCCGTGCACCAAATAATAAGACATGATAAGAAGATATGCAAGAATGAAATAGCCATGGCGTGTTAGGATCCAAGCAAGAAAAAGTACTCACCAAGATTAGGAGTAAGCCAAGTTCGACTAGTTTCAGCCATGGGAGGATGTAATTCAAAATAACATGGATGGAGAGAAGAGGAGGAGGAGCAGGTGCATGAAAAATAAATTCTTGAAAGAGAGAGTGTTGAAGAGCAGAACACTGAACAAAGCAAGATTAGGGAGAAAAGTATCTGGAAAAACCAAATAGAGAGAGAGAACGAGATGGATGATGTAGGAGAATCGGTGAGAGAAGTGTAAAAAAACCCCTGATTTTCAGGGATATGAAGAGGAGTAGTATGACCTAAGGGCAGTGATGCATTTGCATCTTAGCTAGATTAGCTAGTTATTTTAGTTAATTTTAGTTCAATTTCATGCATTTTAGTTGAAAGAAACAAGCATTTAGATGGAATCCCTCGTCATACTTTGATATGTTAAGAACTAAGTGAATTTTACTCAATTTCATGCAAACAATTCAAGAAAAGTATGAATGAGTGAGTTATCTAAGGTTAGTTACTCAAGAGACAGAGCTTTGATGTATTACTATTCTGTTTGTGATCATAACAGGGGAAAAGAGCATCAAATATCCTTCAAAGAATATTTCAAAGCCCAGGGTAGTGCTCTGTTTGTTTGAAAAGTGCTACGTTCTCCTGCATAAGCACCATACATGACTAAGAGCGCTCTTGGCGTGAACGCTGCATTCTTCAACCAAGAGCACCTGCGATACGAAAAAGGGAAAATTTTTCTTTTAGATCTCTTTTGTACTTTTGCACTTTTGAATTTTAATTTCTGCTGAGACTCTGCATCACTTTTCTTTCTGTTCACAGTTTTATTTTCCAGTTCTGAATTTTACTTTTCCAGTTTTAATTTCTATTTCCAGTTTTATTTTCTATTTCTTTTCTATCCACAGTCTAATTTCCAATTTTAGAATTCTGTTTGAACTTAGAGCTATGAGTCATTAGACCCCAATTTCATTAGGGGAGGAGTTCTATTGTAATCATGATGAATCAATAAAATTTTTCTTCTTCTTAATTCGTTTGGATAGCTATAGGATAACTTCTGTTTTGATTGTGAATTATTCACTCTAGAAGGGGGTTTAATTCAACTAAATGCTTGTGTGAGCCTTGGAAGGGGAATCACTTGCATTAGAATTGGAGCTCTATCCTTCACAATTCTCTTAACCAACACCATTAAGGAGGAATTGAGGTTTTGAGAGTTTGTGTGGCTTATGGATGAGAGAATGTGCTCTAACTCTTCTCATGACAATTAGATCAAGGAATTCGTAAGATTGATTGTGATTAGAGAGATTAGACTGCCAAGGAATTGGGATCCAATCAATTTCAATCCGTCATAGATCTACTCATATGATTGAGAAAGGAGTTAAGACCCATTTGATTCATGATGGATTATGATATCTCCAATCCCTCATGAATCATTTTCTTTGAATTTCTTCAATTTAGATTTCTCTGCATTCACTTTAATTGAAATTGTTCACTGCTGTTTTGATTTCCAGACCCAATTCCTTTTATAATTCATGCAATTTAAGTTTCACTATAATTTAGATTCTGCAATTTTACGTTCTTGCACTTTAAGATTCAAGTTATTTATGTTTCTTGCAATATAAGATTCAATTCTTTACTTTCTTGTTCTTTAAGTTTCAGTGATTTAAGTTTCTTGCAATTTAAGTTTCAAGCAATTTACATTCAGCACTTTAGATTTCTTGGAATTTACTTACTGTTAATCCAATTTCACTCAAATGATCAATTGTAGCCTGACTAGACTCATCACGATACTAAAATTGCCTGATCCATAAATCCCTGTGGGATCGACCTCAATTTTGTGGGTTTTACTACTTGATGCGATTCGGTACACTTGCAGGTTAGTTTGTGCGAATTCAATTTTTTGCCTTCAAGTTTTTGGCACCGTTACCGGGGATTGATTTAGTGTAACAATGATTACGTAGGTGATAATCTAGATTAAGCATTTTTATTTGTTTTTATTAAGCCTACTAACTGTTCGAGATTTTGTTTCTGCTAACTGTAACTTTACTCTAGCAATAGAGTGTTCTGCTTTTGTTTTTCTTTTTTTTTGGTTTGTTTGTGTTGTATGCCAGGAGGAAGAAGAGATGCATCCACCTCTTTTGATTCTGAACCAGAGAAAACCTTCTTGAGATTGAGAAGAGAAGTAAGAGGGAAGGGAGTGATTGGAGAAGAAGAGTCAGAAGAGGGAGATCAAGAGATGGAGGATAATCTCCCTAATCCACCAGAGGAGGTGGCCAACAACAATGGCCAACCTCCAAGGAGAGTTCTAGCCTCTTAGACCATCCCCAACCCAAGAAATTGTGGGAGTAGTATACTCACTCCAAATGTCCATACCAATAACTTTAAGTTGAAGCCTCAACTTATCACTTTGGTGCAGAACAATTGCTCCTATGGAGGGGGTCCTCTTGAAGACCCATATCAACACTTATCAGTCTTCCTGAGGATATATAAAATAGTCAAGACAAATAATGTGCATCTAGATATCTACAAGTTGCTATTATTTTCATTCACTTTGAGGGATAAGGCATCTCAATGGCTGGATACATTCTCTAAAGAAAGCATCAATAACTGGGATGATTTGGTGAGCAAATTCCTAGCTAAATTCTACCCACCTCCGAGAATTATCAGGCTAAAAACAGAAGTGTAAACTTTCACTCAAATGGATGGAGAATCACTTTATGAGGCCTGGGATAGATACAAAGCCCAGATAAAGAAATGCCCACCTGATATGTTCAGTGAGTGGGTCAGACTTCAGAACTTCTATGAAGGCGTAACTCTAAAAGCTCAAGAGACTTTGGATTACTTTGCAGGAGGCTCACTTCAGCTAATGAAAATAGCAGAAGAAGCTCAGAATCTCATAGATACTGTTGCCAACAATCAATACTTCTATTCTCATCAAAGGCAATGCCAACCAACTCCAACTCCAAAGAAGTGTGTATTGGAGCTTGAAGGTGTGGATACTATCTTGGCACAGAACAAATTGATGCACCAACAAATCCAACAGCAAATGAAAAAGATGGTAAATAGAATAGATGGTCTTCAACTAGCTGCAATAAGCAATGCAAATTAACCACCAGTTGTGTGGCGACAAAATGAAGAGAGCTATGAAGAACAGTAGCTTGAACAATTTTAGTATACACACAACCAAAGTTTTGGGCCAAATAATTTCCATGGGGACACTTATAACCCCTCCTGGAGGAACCACCCCAATCTGAAGTAGGGAGAAAATCAAAACTCATGGCAAAGAAACTCTAACCCAAGCAACTCCCACAACACAAACCACCAAAACCATCAACCAACTAACTAAAATCCCTATAGAAAACCACAGAGCAACTATCCCACATCCACCTATTATCCACCCAATAACTCATCAACTAACCAAAATAACTTCCATCAACCATCATCACCCCACACTCAACCACAACCACCCCAGAAAGCACAAAGAATCTCCAACTTGGAGAAAATGATGGAGAAATTAGCAAAGAATCAAGAATTGGCCTACAAAAACTATGATGCTTCCATGAGGAACTTGGAAAGACAAATTGGGCAGTTATCCAAGCAGCTAAAGGCCAGTTGATAAAAGACGATTTCCGTCGACTAGGAATTTAATCTCAAAATAAGATTGGTGTTGTAAGTATAGTTCCTAGCCAACGAGTAATGCTCAAATCAAATAATAAAATTCAAATCAAAATAACCGAGAGTAGTTAAACCTCGGGTCGTTCTCCCTAGGAATGCAAATGAAATATTACGTCTTTCAGTTGTGAAAAGGGCAAAAGGGGTTTGAAATCAAAGAACGAAAGATTAAAAGAACTAAGCGATAAAAGAACTAAACAATTATCAAAATTGGAAATTGATGCAAGCAAGGGAAAATAGGGTCAAAACTAGTGAAAATGCTATAAATGCAACAAAGAGACTTGACTTGGGCATGAGTATCCAAGGAATCCTATCATTGCCATAACCACAACTATGGTAATTATCATGAGTCAATCTCGCCTAGTCAACCCCAACCATCGAGGAGTAAGTCAAGCAAGCATAATTGACCTTAATCCATAAGTCCTAACCAACTTACCAAACTAGTTGGTAAAAGGCTAGTGTCAATGGAAACAAGAACCAACTAACTACCCAAGAATTGCCACTAAATGTTTGACATTATGACTCTAGTATCCTAGGAACTCAAACCACAAGCCAAGGCGGAAAAATCTACTCAAAAGCTAGAGTTGGCATTTTCACAAACACCTTGTGTGCATAAAAGTAAAACATGGAGAATTGCAAAGTAAAATGTAAAACTATAACTAACTATCAACAAAACCAAACATAAACAAGCAATCAAACATAAGGGAAGCATAAAATGTAAAATGCATCAATCAAAACTTCAAGGAACACAAAATTGCAATATGAACAAAGTAACTTGAACCAAGAGAAATTGAAAGTAAGGGTGCTTGAATTAAAGAGGAAATTGAGAGTACTTACAATTGAAGAAGTAAAATCAAAATCAAAGCTTGCTATAAAATGCTACAATGGAAATTGATAAACCCTAGGAGAGCTATCTACTCTACACTACTCCTACTCCTAATTACTATGAAAACTATCTAAAAATTGCTCTAATGCTTTCCCCCTTTGATAAGTGTTGAAGTCTCCTTTATATAGCACTCCTTGTACATGCTTTCTTTCACTTTTGGCTATCCATTATTGCCTTCAAGGCCTGAAATCACTCACAAACCATATCACGGCATTGAATGGTACAAAGGTGGGATTAAATTGCTCTATCAAATCACAAAATTGCATGTTTTCACATTTAAGATCAAATTAGGGATCAAACACAAAAGTATGCTATTTTGGTGCTTATGTGTGAGTTCATGTGCTAGGATCCATCCAAATTGAGTCAAAATATACCATCAAATATGGACTCATCAACTCCTCCACACTTAAACAATAGCATGTCCTCATGCTAAACTAGTAAGGGGAATGATCATGGGGGTAATCAACTTATTAAATGCAACTACCTATATGCATGCCAGTATGTAAATACTATATATCTATCTATCTATCTATCTATGGTATCTATATGAAATTAGTGAAAACAAATAATCAAATTCCCAAGCAAGTATAGACAATTAGGACAAAGCAAGGAAATGATCCAATGCAATCAAAAACCTAAAGAATTGATTCAACTCATCAAAGTGAAGCAACTTGCAAGAATACATGATAAGAAGTATGGATGCATAGAGTTGAGTAATTGAACCCTCACTAGGTATGTATACACTCTAATCACTCGGTGTCTAAGGGTCAATTCACTCAAGTCTCTTCTAATCATGCTTTCAAGGAATTGCTTTTCATCTAACAATCAACAACAAGTGATGCATGAATGCAATTATCATGAGGACTTATTGGGGTTGTAATGGGGTTAGGGTAAAGGTGGGATAGATATGGCTAAGTAAACTAAAATGGTTTGAATCCTTGATTAGTTTAGGTATTCAACTCAACCTATATCAATCAAATCAAAATCAAATGCAATTTTAACCTTCCATCATTTCTTTCTCACAAACACTCATGTATAGCTTATCATTCATATCACATATGCATTTCTTATTGATTTTCTTTCACTTAGGGGTAACTTTCATCCCATTTTTATGATTTTTTTAAAGTGAAAGTGCTTATGGTTCTAGTAGCTCATACATGAGTGTACCCCTTTTCTAAAGTTTTCAATGAAATACCCAAGTTGAACATTTTCTTTTACTACCAAAGTTTCCCAAAAGATTTTCCCACACTTAAATGAGACACACTTCTCAACCTAAGCTAATTAAGGATACAATCCAAGGTAATTCATGGTTTTTCGCTTAAGATTGTGATGTGTTAAAATCCAGAACAATGGGATAAATAAGGCTCAGAAGGGGTTAACAATGGTAGATGCAAGGGTTGGCCATATGGGCAAAGTAAGCTTTTATCAAAGATGGCCTCAATCATGCTCAATTCAATTCAATACATCAATGAATTGAAATAAAGAATCAAGCAACACCAAGATATATATCATAGAAGAGATATATCACACAATGAACAAAGTTAGTGGTTAAAATGCGTAACCACTAAATATAGCCCAAAAACTCACAAGGTATTTATTCTTTACTCTTCTATGTTCCATAAAGAAATAAATCAAGCAAGTTTGAAAACGGTTTTCTCAATCAACTCAATAGAATTCCCTTGACAAAATTCTTGGAAAATTTGTTTTTTTTCACCAAAATTATTTCCTATATGTACGTATGATGTGATGGATGCAAAATTTTTTCAAAATTTCCTAGTTCTTTTCCTAATTTTCAACAAGCAAAAAGTAACATGAACAATTAGGATCAAGATAAACTAGGCATAGTCTATTTACATCATCCAATCACAATCCATATCTATACTATATATCAAGCAATATAAAGATGTAATATATATATACCAAGACTAGAGATGCAATACTAATGATAACTAAAAGCAACTAATATATACCAAAAGTACTAAACAGCAGTGCATAAGTCAAAGTACTATAAATATCCACAAAAAGTATAATAAAAAACTCAAAATAAACTAAGTAGAAGTGTTCAGGAGAGAATATTTACAACCAAAAATAGAAGATCCTCCCCCACACTCAAGTCATGCACTGTCCTCAGTGCCAAAAGGAATCAATCGAGAGAGGTCAATCATGTGAAGCTCCACCGCCTGGCCGTGGTGGGTGGTGATGACGCTGGTAGACAATGAGGGTGTTGGATGGCTGTGTGGTGGTCTGTGCTCTCGGCTCGGCTATAGCTATCGGCTCCTCAACTCTAGGCTCCTCGGTTCTCTGCTCCTCAGCTCTCTGCTCAGGTGGCTGGACTACCTGGCCAGCTTCAGCTGCTAGCTCCTCAAATGCAGGCTCTTCGACCTCAGGCTCTGGTGTATCTGGAGGAGGTGGACCAGGGTCTCTATCCTCAAACTTTGCCACTATCGATTGGAAGCGGCGAGCATTGCGGCGCTCGAATCGGTGGAGGGCCTGAAGGATGTCCCGGCATAACTCATATGGTGTCTGAAGTCGGGGTATGGGTGCGGGTGCTGAAGGAGGTGCTGAAGGCTCTGCTGCTCATGATGGAGGCTCAATAGTCTTCCTCTTCTTCTAAGGCGGCCCGTCATAGTCTCCGTATGGCAGATACGGCTGCTTACTGATGTAGACAGACATTCGGTCAGTTGGGCATATCTCTACACCAGATAAGGCTGCTAATCTGGTCATCGAGATGGGAAGGGAACGTTGAATTTCTGCTGCAGGTTCACCTTCATCATCGACTCTCTAATGAGGGAAAGAACAGAGATCCTTTTCCCCTTCAGAAAAGCCCATAGTAACACTGCCACATGGATCCTGATATGAGTGGCATGCGTGCTCGGAAGGATGTAATCGGCAATGATCTGCTGCCAGATCCTTGCCTCCGGGTTGATGTCTATGCACGCAATGCTCGCAGGGATAGGCTGCTCTCTTTTGCTGTATTCTCATGTAGCCTCAGGTTGGCCAATCTTTTTCAGGACCGCATCCAAAGAGATTTTGCCCGTGGTGATGTCCGTCATTATTTGAGTATAAGCGTCCCTACCCGGTGGAATATGCGGAATGTCCAAGAGGGCCTCTAAAGCAGTATTAGAGGTGTCTAAGGTGGCACCTCTTAAGAAAATAGTTTGGGCATCCCTCTTGAGGAGATTGGCGTAAAATTCCTTAACCTGGTGTTCATTCACTTCCACCGGGTCAGATTTTATGAATCCCCAATGGTAAAAATTAATTCTGTCGAGGATTGTATCCGCATATTTTTTGGGTAGGTTTAGCTTCCTCTCATAATAAAAGGCGCGCTTTTCTAGCTTCTTATATTGTTCTTGGGCCTCGGAATTGACGAATGTATCTGGATGGTCACTAGGAGGCACGGGGGGAGGGCGAGCCAAGGGGTTAGCTTTCTCCTTTCCCTTGCGACCCATCCTGAAAAAGACAAAAACATAATACAACTCAGGAAACAGATAAAATCACAGAAAGTAAAAAGGATATAATCAAAAATTCAATTAAGAGCCAGTCAGATAAATAAATTCCAATCAGGAAAAATGTGTGTAAAACAGTAGAATGTTCAGAAGAGAATGCATTTTTCCAAAATCAAGCAACCTAAGTGATAAATCAATGAGTAATCAACAGTTGAAATCATAGATAGGACTTAGGTGCATGATGTATGTGACTTGGATGGATAGAACTTGATTGTCGCCATTGTACCTTAAAGGTTGAAAAATTTGTAAAAGTTGGCACAATGGGTACAAATCAGATTCAGAGTGAAAGCCTATGCATATTAATGCTTAAAAGATAAGAAGTGACCACATATACACAATATGTTGTCAAAAGCAATGCTCGATTGAAAAACAAGGTTGCATCGCTCAAAAACTTAAAGAAACAAGTTATTATGTACATGGCTTCGATGTTAAACACACATGAATAAGCAATTATTCCATTCACATAGAAAGCAATGCATGTACTGCTGCCAATGATACCAAACAGATTTCAAAATTGGAAGTTTAAGGCTAGTTTGGTGTATGTATGAAAAACAGTGGCAATCGGCGTATAATGCAGTGGCTAGCATGCTATGCACTTAAAGACACCAAATAGAATGATCAGCGATGCGAAGACCAATCCAAATTGGTTGCAGGACACAGTCAGCAAAGAAGTGCTTAATGACATGTTAATTATCAAAGGATGAAATGCTCAGTAAAATTTTGACATCAAACACAATAATTACAAGGCAAAGTGAAGCTTGAATTGATGTTTTCAGCAAGGGCCCAGAATACAGTAAGCAAATCATCTCAGACAGTAGTTACTTTTAACGGAAGATATTGCACAAGCATGAAGTAAGAATGCAGAATGGCAAGAAAACCAAAAACTATGGTGATCAGTCATAGAAAGTTAGTCAAAAATACAATTCAAGTATTTCAATAAGCATAGAATGTGCAAAATTCAGCAGCAGCAAGAATAGCTCAATATACATGGCAGCAGTGAGCGTTCAAGTGAGAACAGCAACATCATCCAGTCCAGAGAACAAATCAAAAAGACTCAGCCAGCATCACATATATTCATTCCAAAAAACAGAAGTCATCTATCCTAATACCACCTAGTAACTAGAACAGAAACTAAAGGCAGAATTAAAAAGAGGCAGTAAAGTAAAACAGAAAAGAAATAGAACAGGGGAGGAAGAACAGGGGTCAAACCTGTAATGCCGAAGAAGGAGAAGGTGGTAGAGGAAATGGGAAGTGGTGCACAGCCGCAGCGGCACAGAAACTCGCCACCGCTGGTGACTGGTCGGTACTGGAGAGGCGCGGTCTAGGGCAGAGCTGGCGCAGAGTACAGAGACAGGGAAGAGAGAGAGAGACAGTGAAGGAATAAGGAAGAGAGAAGAAAAAGGAAAGAGAGAAATGGAGGGGTGAGCGACGGCGGTGGTGGTCGCCGGTGGCGCTGGGGTGCGACGGAGGTGGATGGAAGGAAGTGGTGGCGTGAGAAGGAGGGGCGAGTGGTAAGGTTGGGGAGTGGGAGAGTTTCAGAGAAAAGGGGAAGAAAGGGGTACTGTGGGAAACTGAAACACAACACTCCCTCTCTTTTCGAATTAATGTTCGAAAATTAACCTGTGCGGATGCACGAGGTCCTGTGCGGACACACACAGGGAGAAAGAAGAGGTGTGCGCACGCACAGGGTCGTGCGAACGCTGCCAGCAGGAGGTGAAATGCAACCTGTGCGAGCGCACACTTGGTGTGCAAACGCATAGAGTAGGGAGAAGGGTTGGGTGCATGCACACAGCTTGTGCGTGCGCTGCGACCAGGGGGGTGTGGTTCAAGCTGTCCGGGCGCACACCCCCCGCACAGGGTGTGCGCTCGCACAAGGGAAAATTCTTTTTTTTTGAAGAAAAGGGACGCGTGCGGCCGCACGCATGGTGTGCGGATGCACAGAAGAGAAAAGAAGGGGTGTGCACACGCACAAGCCATGCGTATGTTGCAAACAGAGGGGGCTTTTGGGGGTGTGCGTGCGCACACGGCTGTGCGGACGCACAGGGATGGGAAAACAAGAGAGCTGTGCGCACGCACATGGCTGTGCGGATGCATAGGTCTCTGCTCCTGCAACAAAAATTTTGGCTCTAGACACCAAAATTGACATTCCAAGCAGGTTTTCAAGCTCCAAAACATCACAAAACTCCCAAAAACACCTTATTTCATTAAAACTACTGAACAAACATCAAAATAAAACAACCAACCAAGCAAACTAACTAATCATTCATGAAACAAAAGCTAAAAGAGAGAAGGTTAGAAGGATATTACTGCGATGGGGTGTCTCCCACCTAGCACTTTGGTTTATAGTCCTAAGTTGGACTTGGTGAGGAGATCCTTATTATGGCAGCTTATGCTTCCACTCCTCCTTGAATCTCCAACCAAGTTTGCTATTGGTTCGACCTCCGAGGTCCCAATTAAGTTGCATCAATCTTATAAGAGACTTCAAGCTAGTAGCGAGGATCCTTAAGTATTGATTCTTGAAATTAATGCCCGAATCCCATACTTGAGTTCCTCTATCACCATTGACACGCTTGTTTACTCTCCGGAATCCACTAAAGTGACTTATGCACCAAAATTGAGCTCCAAATGTTGAGTTGGCTCCTTTGATGAACTTCCCATTTCTTAGCCAATCAACATTCTTCTCTTCACCATCCACTACTCCAAGAAAGGTTCGAAGTTGGCCATCTGCTTCTAAAACTGCATATTGATGTGGGTCTAGAAATCTTGTTAGAGAAGTCTTCGCCCGCTCAATTTGTTCTTGCACAACTATCTTCACCTCTTGGCAACTAATATCTTCCTCAACCTCTTTTGAATCTTCTTCATCATCACTCAAGTCAAAGATTGGAGGTTGTGTGAAGTCCACATCAACATCTCCTTCCAAATCCAATAAAGGAGGTTTACGAAGGTTATAGAAGGAATTATCCAAGTTGGACAAAAAATCTTGAATGATAGAATCCTCTTGATCAATTCCTATCAGCTCTTCATTTATATCCTCTTGCACTTCATGTTGTGACTTGCCATCTCTACTTGATTTTGCAATTCTTCTTCCACTCTGTACGTTTCAATTGGTCCCACACGTTCACCCACTAGAGTTTCTTGCTTGTGGCATGAACGCAATGAAGCTAAATGACCCAAAGCCTTGGCTAAGGTCGACATGACTTGCTCTTGCTTCTTCCGGAACTTTCGTTGTTCTTGAATGAACACAAAAAATACGTCTTGTGTGGCTCGATCCATATATGAAGATGAGGATTGAGGTGATGAAGGTTGACAATCAAACTCATGAGGGTAAGGGTTTTGTATGTAGTGAGGGTGTGGTGTGTAAGATTGGTGACTTTAAAGGTAAGTGTTTGGGTTCCATTGGGTTGCATTATGGCAATGGCGTAAAAAAGTCATTAAGAAAACATAAACAAAAACCTACTAACAAAAGCAAACAAATAACCAAAAAGAGCTATATACACTATTAACATATTCACAACAACCAAAATATATAACACTGTTTGCATTCCCCGGCAACGATACCAAATTTGATAAGAGACGATTTCCGTCGACTAGGAATTTAATCTCAAAATAAGATTGGCGTTGTAAGTATAGTTCCTAGCCAACGAGTAATGATCAAATCAAATAATAAAATTCAAATCAAAATAACCGAGACTAGTTAAACCTCGGGTCGTTCTCCCTAGGAATGCAAATGAAATGTTACTTCTTTCGGTTGTGAAGAGGGTAAAAGGGGTTTGAAATCAAAGAACGAAAGATTAAAAGAACTTAAGCGATAAAAGAACTAAACAATGATCAAAATTGGAAATTGATGCAAGCAAGGGAAAATGGGGTAAAAACTAGTGAAAATGCTATAAATGCAATAAAGAGCCTTGACTTGGGCATGAGTATCCAAGGAATCCTATCATTGCCATAACCACAACTATGGTAATTATCATGAGTCAATCTCGCCTAGTCAACCCCAACCATCGAGGAGTATGTCAAGCAAGCATAATTGACCTTAATCCATAAGTCCTAACTAACTTACCAAACTAGTTGGTAAAAGGCTAGCGTCAATGGAAATAAGAACCAACTAACTACCCAAGAATTGCTACTAAATGTCGGACATTATGACTCTAGTATCCTAGCAAATCAAACCACAAGCCAAGGTGGGAAAATCTACTCAAAATCTAGAGTTGGCATTTTCACAAACACCTTGCGTGCATAAAGTAAAACATCGAGAATTGCAAAGTAAAATGTAAAACTATAACCAACTATCAACAAAACCAAACATAAACAAGCAATCCAACATAAGGGAAGCATGAAATGTAAAATTCATCAATCAAAACTTCAAGGAACACAAAATTGCAATATGAACAAAGTAACTTGAACCAATAGAAATTGAAAGTAAGAGTGCTTAAATTAAAGAGGAAATTGCGAGTACTTACAATTGAAGAAGTAAAATCAAAATCAAAGCTTGCTATAAAATGCTACAATAGAAATTGATAAACCCTAGGAGAGCTATCTACTCTACACTACTCCTACTCCTAATTACTATGAAAACTATCTAAAAATTGCTCTAATGCTTTCCCCCTTTGATAAGTGTTGAAGTCTCTTTTATATAGCACTCCAAAATAGTAATTCAGCCTTCCAAAAATGGCCAAGGGCCTCAGAAATTGCGAAACACGTGCATAATTAATGAAATCATGTGTTGGAACCTGTGCGTACGCACAAGTGCATGCGTACGCACACATGGAACTTCTCGCTTGTGTGCGCGCATGCAGGGATCTGCACACGCACACTTAGCTGTGTGTGCTTTTTCTTGTTTTCTTCATGTTTTCTCCCTTGTACATGCTTTCTTCCACTTTTGGCTATCCATTCTTGCCTTCAAGGCCTGAAATCACTCACAAACCATATCACGGCATCGAATGGCATAAATGTGGGATTAAATTGCTCTATCAAAGCACAAAATTGTATGTTTTCACATTTAAGATCAAATTAGGGATCAAACACAAAAGTATGCTATTTTGGTGCTTAAGTGTGAGTTCATGTGCTAGGATCCATCCAAATTGAGTCAAAATATACCATCAAACATGGACTCATCACCAGTCAATGCCTTCCCAAGTGATACTATCCCAAATCCCAAGGAAGAATGCCAGGCAATCTAACTCAGAAGTGGAAAAACACTGGAAGATGAAACTAAAGCTACTAGCAAGGAACCAACAGAGGAAGAGAAGAGTGATCAGGAAAACTCCAAGAAGAAAGAGGAACCACAAGCACTAAAGAAAGGGAAGCAAGTCATGAAAGAGTAACCACAAGACCAAAGAAAAGAGGTAAAGCTTTATATCCTTCCTCTGCCATACCCTCAGAGGTTAAAAAAGGAGGTCAAAGACCAGCAATTTCCCAAGTTCCTAGAGATTTTCAAAAAGCTGGAGATTAACCTTCTACTTGCTGAAGCTTTGGAACAAAAGCCATTGTATACAAAATTCCTCAAGGAACTCATCAACAAGAAGAGAAGCTAGAATGAAAAGGAGACTGTGATCTTGACCCAAGAATGCAGTGTAGTGATTCAAAGAGGCATTTCACCAAAACTCAAAGACCCAGGGAGCTTCATCATATCATGCACCATAGGCAACATGACATTGGAAAGAGCTCTCTGTAATTTTGGTGCCAGCATCAATTTGATGTCTCTCTCAATAATGAAAAAGCTTGCAATAGAAGAAGTTAAACCTACCAGAATGTCACTTCAAATGGCAGATAGATCACTCAAGATACCTAATGGAATTGTAGAGAATTTATTGGGGAAGGTTGGAGAATTCATTTTCCTTGCCGATTTCGTCATTTTAGACATGGAAGAAGAGAGACATAACTCGATTATTTTGGGGCGACCCTTCTTAGCCACAGCAAGGGCTATCATTGATGTAGAGAAAGGTGAAATGATTCTTAGGGTGCACGATGAGCAAATAATCATCAATGTCTTTAAAGCAATGCAATATCCCCCTGATAAAGAAAAGCATATGAGAGTGGAAATGATAGAAGATTTGGTGGAAGAAGTACTTGGAGCAAATGGTCAGGAGGAACAAGAAGAAGAAATAGAAATAGATCTAGATGTTTTGGGAGAGCAAGTAACTGAAATCTCTTTTGAAGGCAAGACAGAGGAGGTGCAAAAACCAGAGTTGAAGCCCCTCTCTCTTCATCTCAAGTATGCATTCCTCGGAGGAAAGAAGACCTTGTCAGTAATCATCAATTCTTCCTTAAGCATGGAAGATGAAACAAAGCTGATTGAAGTGTTGAAAATTCACAAAACAGCTTTAGGATGGATATTTGATGACATCAAGGGTATAAGCTCTGCTATTTGCATGCATAAGATCTTGCTAGAAGAGGACTCAAGACTTGTGGTGCAACATCAAAGAAGACTCAACCCAACCATGAAAGAAGTATTTCAAAAGGAGGTGATGAAGCTATGGAATGCTAGAATCATATATCCAATTTCTGACAGCTCTTAGGAGAGCCCAGTGCAAGTGATACCAAAGAAGGAGGCATGACTGTCATCTTTAATGAGAAGAATGAACCCATCCCTACAAGAACAGTGATGGGGTGGAGAATGTGTATTGACTATAGAAGGCTGAATGATGCCACAAGGAAGGACCACTTCCCTATTCCCTTCATTGATCAGATGTTAGAGAGATTGGCCAGGCATGCCTACTACTGCTTCTAGGATGGATACTTTGAATACAATCAGATAGTGGTGGATCCCAAAGACCAAGAAAAGACTGTCTTCACATGTCCACTTGGAGTCTTTGCCTACAGAAAGATGCCATTTGGGCTGTGCAATGCCCTTGCAACCTTTCAAAGGTGTATGCTTTCCATATTTTCTGACATGGTAGAAAAATTCTTAGAGGTTTTCATGGATATTTTTCTGTCTTTGGCAATTCCTTTGACACTTGCTTGCATCATCTAACTCTTGTCTTGAAAAGATGCCAAGAAACTAATTTGGTTTTAAATTGGGAAAAATGCCATTTCATGGTACTTGAGGGAATCGTTCTTGGGCATAAGGTTTCAAGCAAGGGTATAGAAGTTGACAAAGCTAAGATAGAGACCATAGAAAAGCTTCCTATACCAGTTAATGTGAAAGCAGTGAGAAGTTTCTTGAGGCATGCTGGTTTTTATAGAAGATTCATCAAAGACTTCTCAAAGATAGATAAACCACTAAGCAACTTGTTGGTGATTGACAATCCTTTTGTCTTTGATGATAGTTGCAAGCATGCCTTAGAAACTTTTAAAAATAAACTCACTACAGCACCAATCATCATACCCCCAAATTGGGAACTGCCTTTTGAACTCATGTGTGATGCAAGTGATTTTACAATTGGTGCTGTATTGGGAGAAAAAAAGGATAAGCTGCATCATGTTATATACTATGCAAGCAAGGTATTAAATGAGGCACAAAAAAATTACACCACCATAGAAAAAGAACTCTTGGCAATTGTATATGCATTTGATAAATTTAGACAATACTTGATTGGTTCAAAAATTGTAGTATATACTGATCATGCTGCTCTCAAGTATCTCATGTCTAAACAGGATGCCAAGCCAAGACTTATTAGGTGGGTGCTGTTGCTACAAGAATTTGACATTGAAGTGAGGGATAGGAAAGAAAGTGAGAACCAAGTTACAGATCATCTGTCAAGATTACCACAAGAGAGTAACCAAGATGCACCGCAACCAGTGAATGAGAAGTACCCAGATGAACATCTTCTCCAAGTCCAACAAGCACCTTGGTTTGCTGAATTGAAAACTACAAGGTGGGAAGAAGGATTCCCTAAGAGTTCACCAGGCAACAAGTGAAGAAGTTGCTCAATGATGCCAAGAAATTCTTGTGGGACGAGCCATTCTTGTTCAAGAGATGTCCAGATCGAATGATTAGAAGATGTGTTCCTGAAAATGAAATGAGAGACATATTGTGGTATTGCCATAGTTCAGCTTATGGTGGACACTTTGGACCAGAAAGAACAACTGGTAAAGTGCTTCAAAGTAGATTTTATTGGCCAACCATATTCAAAGATGCCAAAGAATTTGTGCACCAATGCAATGAATGCCAAAGAGCTGGAGGACTAACAAGGAGGAATAAAATGCCTCAAAACTACATTCTGGAAGTGGAATTGTTTGATCTCTGGGGCATAAACTTCATGGGACCATTTCCCCCATCATATTCCTTCAAATACATATTGGTAGCAGTGGAATATGTCTCCAAATGGATAGAGGCCATAGCAACAACTACCTGTGATGCACCAATTGTTCTTTAATTTCTTAAGAGACACATCTTCACTAGATATGGGGTGCCTAAAGTCCTTGTTAGTGATGGTGGCAGCCACTTTTGTAACAGACAAATGGAAAAATTTCTCTACAAATATGGAGTAATTCACAAAGTGGCCACACTGTACCACCCTCAAACTAATGGCCAAGCTGAATTAGCAAACAGGGAGCTAAAGAGAATCTTAGAGAAGACAGTTGGGGTCACAAGGAAAGACTAGGCAAGAAAGTTGGATGATGCTCTATGGGTATATAGAACTACATTCAAAACCCCAATTGGAAAGTCACCCTTCTAGCTGATTTATAGCAGATCATGTCACCTACCTGTGGAGATCGAACACAAAGCTTTTTGGGCCACTAAGCTCCTCAATCTTGACTCTTAAGCAGCAGGAGAGAAAAGGCTATTGCAATTCAATGAGTTGGATGAGTTCAGCTTGGAAGCTTATGAGAATGCTAAGATATACAAGGAGAGAGCTAAAAGATGGAATGACAAGAAAATTTCGAGAAGAGAGTTTGAGCCAGGGCAACAAGTGCTATTATACAACTCTAAGCTCAAGATTTTTCCTAGGAAACTCAAGTCTAAATGAACTGGCCCTTATCTGGTGACCAAGGTTTTCCCACATGAAAGTCTTGAACTTCTGAATGAAGCTACAAAGGACATATTCACAACAAATGGTCACAGAGCTAAGCACTACCTGGGAGGGCCTTGGAACAAGAAGGAAAGCATTCATGAACTGAGATAAACAAGAATGAAGAACGTCAAGCTAATGACGATAAAAGAGCGCTTCATGGGAGGCAACCCATGCATAGTATCCTTTAACTTTTATGCTTTGGTAGGTAGAAATAAAATGTTGCTTCATATGCACTCAAGGAAACAAAATCAATTGTCACTAAGGTTACATGTAGCCTATGATGAACACCAAGTTTAGTGTGAATAAAGACACTCTATGATAGCATCCTGAGATATTAACATTATTTGAGTCTATTTGAGTGATTTAATTCATTAATTTTGCAGCATATAGTCACAACCTAAGTTTGGTGTTCACATAAGCTACACAAATATTAAATTTCAAGACAAGTGATTTAGTTCCTTTAAGCATGAGGCAGCAACATTAACTGATTGCTTTCATTAAAAGTAAAGTCAGATTTGTCTTCATGAATTTTTGTTTTTATTTTAAAAGAAGAGTTGATGTTTTGTTTTATCTTGTAGGAAAAAAAACAAAAAGAAAATGTGATGGCTAAAAGAAGGAACGGACAGCACACATAAGGAATCAAAAGGAGGAGTCACATGCCTTGGAGTTTTGTGCCTTGGGAAGAGCACATTTACATGCATTTTCCAGAAGGTTTACAACCCCAATGCTATGACCAAATCCTTATCTTCATCCCACCCCCTCATATGAGCCATCCATCCTCATAATACTCACTCAATCCTCACCTTCCAGATCAACATAGCCGAACCACCAACCCTTTTGTCTTGCTCCAATAACTCATTCCCTTGCTTTAAATTAACAAGCAGCCTCGCTTTTGCTCACATACCTTTGCTGTATTCACACATTTGCTCTATTCATCACCAACTCCTCTGCCCAAAAATCGAACACACTTTTTCATACACCTCAAGTCACTTTTCTTCTCAAGCCTTGCTCTGTCCAAGATCCTCTTCTCAATCCTACATTATCACTTCAAATCGTGTTCATACACCTCACTCTTCCAACCCCATCCAATGGCCTCACCAAGTTCCAAAAGAAGAAAAAGGAAGCACCTGGCTGAACTACCCACTTATGATAAAAAAAAGATTCAAATCTCAATTCCATGAACTCCAATATCATGGGTGGATGGAGAGTAAGGAAGTCATTCCCGAAACAGGATTTAAATTGAAGGAAGATGAATATCCTATAATGAGAGAAGTGATAGAAAAGAGAAGATGTGAGTTCTTGTGTGATCCAGAGACAGACATAAGTGCAACCCTTGTAAGGGAGTTCTATGCAAATACAGTCAGAGAAAACAAAACCAGTCCTCCCTACAAGAGTTATGTGAGAGGGGTAGAAGTAGACTTCAGCCCAGCAACAATCATGAGGGTTCTACAAATAAGAGCAATACCATTCAGAGAGCCCAGTTTTGAAAAAAGAATGAAGGGCGAAAATGACCCTGATGAGATAGTAAATGATATATGTCTGGATGGCAAAGATTGGGTGAGAGACTCAAATAATAATCCATGCCACTTGAAAAGGGTTGATCTCTCACCTGAAGGCAAGGGGTTGTATGAAATAGTGAGAAAATCAATTTTTCCCACTGCAAACACTTCAGAAATTACAATCAAGAGAGCGATCATGATACACTGCATAATCAAAGGGGGAGAAATAAATGTGACACAGCTTATCGCAGACAGCATTCAAGAGATAGCAGAAGACAGTAGCAAATCAACCAGACTCAGCCACCCAAGCACCATATTGCATTTGTGCAACAGAGCAGGAGTGCTTTTTAAAGACCAAGATACAAACTGGGTGAAAGAAGGCAAGCCTATTACTAAGTTGAGGATGGACAATGTCAGTAGCACTCAGGGTGAGAGAAGACCTCAGAGAAGAAGAAGGGAAACACAAATAGAAGAAAGACAAGCTTCTAGTACAATTGATCTGAGCCAAATTCAAGGTACTATTGAAAAACTGTTTCATCAATATATGAGGGGTCAGGAGCAGCAACAAGAGCAATATATGAAGGCTCAGGAGTAGCAACAAGAGCAATACATGAAAATGATGGAGTAGCAAGAGAGTTTCCAGCTAAGGATGATGGATCAGTAAAAGACTTTCAAGGAAGACTACTAGATCAGCACAGGGAACAATCTAATCAATTCCAAAAGTCTTTCAACAAAATATCTCAATGACAATATAAGCTTGAAGGGTATTTGGACAACTTGTTGCACTGGAAGAACATATATCACACAGCTGGAGAGGCCAGACACTTGGACAGAGTAGAATATGATGTGGATACCCAAGCCAAGCTTGACTACCTCATTTCTAGTATGCCTGTATTAAATAGAGAGATTACACCATATCTACAGATCAAGCCACTGGAGGGACAACTAGCAAGAGCAAGAAGAAATGAGGAAAGAATGAGACAAAGCTTGAAAGATGCTGGCCTGTGGTCATATTAGAAGATAAGAGAGAAAAATAATGAATGGACTTTCAATATACAAGCCCAAAAGAGAAGAAGGATGAAAGGAGATCAGGAGGTGGTTAAATGTGGGCCAAATAAAGATGTTGGGCCTAATATTCTGGCAGATCAAATATAAGTTTTGAAAAAAAATGAGAACAATCACAGGATAGATAAGAGGGTTGAAATAAATACAAAAAATCTAGGAGGTTGGCTGAAACAATATATATCAGAAGAGGTGGAAGTTAATAGCTATAAAGAAGAGGACTAGAATTTTGGCCATGATAAAAGAGTAGGAATGGAAAATATAGGCCAGAAACTAAAATTATCATTGACATCAAAGAAGAAAGAGAAATATGAGATTGATGACAGGGAAAGAATAAATGAAAACAGAAAAATATTGAAGCTGGGAGTGGAAAAGAGAAAAGTAAAGTGCTGGTAAAAAAATACAAGGTAAGGAAAATGCCTTAAGAAAGCAAAAGAAAATCATAGGAGGGAATGCTTACTATATAGAACTCATGAGTGATGAAGATGAAGATGATGGAAGAAGGGAACCTGCTGTTTGGGAAATACAATTAGCGAAGAAGATGGAATTGGAACTGAATCTAAAGAGAAAAAGAGAGAATAATGAGATGCAGTTGCTTGCTAATGAGGAATGGAAGAATGAACAATAGAACATAAAGGACAAAGCTACAAAGAAAATGAAGAACAACAGTAATGCATTGGACATAGGAGAGTATGATTTATCTCTTTATGGTTTTGACCAATTTAGGGGTTCACAAATGGCTGAGGAGGCGTGCCTCAACAGGCCCCACCCTCAGGCCTCAGCCATGAGTATCATTAGCTAAAATTGTCGTGGCTTTCCCGACAATATCTGAATTATATGATCTATGTAAAAAAGTAAAGCCGCTTATAGTGTTCCTCATAGAAACTAGGGCTAGACAAGAAAAAATATTTAGGATAAAAAGAAAATCTCATTTTGATAATAGGTTTTGTATAGAACTCTGAGACCTGTCCGACAAGCTATGTTTGATGTGGAAATCTAATGCTAATAATAATGTTTACCGTGTGATAGTTATATTAAGGCTAGTATTAACATTAACAATTGACAGGTTTGGCAAGGCATCTTTGTTTATGGAAATCTAATTTTCAAAAAGAGAAGGAAACTTTGGCAGGAGCTTATTGTAAGTAATATAAATCAAGAAGAGCCTCAGGTTTATTTGGGTGACTTTAATGATATTTTAAATCAAGATGAAAATGTGGGCATTTATCCTCAGCGGAAGGTTTATTTGGAAACTTTTAAAAAGTTTGTTGATGATAATGGACTTATGGATATTGATCTTAAGATTAAGAGCAACAAATTTACATGATTTAGTAATCTAAGAAATAACTTTATTACTGGGAAAAAGTTGGATATGGTTTTAGTAAATTGGAAATGGGAAAAAATATATCAGAATGCTATTTTGGAAGCCTCACTAGCTGCAAGTTCATATCATTCCGCTTTAATTTTGGAAACAAAGCTATTAGTTTGGATAAAAAAGGAATTTAGGTTCGAGGACTTTTGGGCAGATCACGAGGAGTGTAAAGAGGTTATCAAATGAAGTTGGCAAATGGATGGGGAAAATAGAAGTCATTGGAATCAATTTATAAGAAAAAGGAACTGATGCAAGACAGAGTTGACAAAATGGAGCAGGAGGAAGTTTAAGAGAGTAGATAGAGAAATTGAAAAAAAGAAGATAAAGCTACAAATTATTCAGAAATATGATATGAATGAGAGAGATCAGAAAAGAGAGTATAAGTTGAGAAGACAAATCACAGAGTTGTGGAAGCAAGAAAAGAAGTAAAAGGGGCAAAGATCAAGCTAAAATAGTTAAAATAGAGAGATACGAATATTGCCTTCTTACGTGAGACAACTGTTGTTTTGATTTCCAAAGTTGACCAATGGTGCACGAAATTGTGATCACACTTTTCACAACTCTGCACAACTAACCAGCAAGTGCACTGGATCGTCCAAGTAATACCTTACATGAGTAAGGGTCGATCCCACAGAGATTGTCGGCTTGAAGCAAGTTATGGTCATCTTGTAAAGGCCTTCAACCTTTACTAAGACATCCTCTACAAGTCCATAAGCCTATTTCATTGATTTGTCTACCATCTCTAGTGAGATTCTTACAGCTTGTACCTCAAAGATCTCTAGTTTTTCCATCATAGAGAGTGGCATGAGGTTTATTCCTGATCTCAGGTCACACAGAGCCTTCTTAAAGGTCATGGTGCCTATGGTATAAGGTATTAAGAACTTTTCGGGATCCGGTTTCTTCTGAGATAATTTCAGTTGAACTAAAGCATTCAGTTCATGGATGAGCAATGGAGGTTCATCCTCCCAAGTCTCATTACCAAATAGCTTGGTATTCAGCTTCATGATTGCTCCTAGATATTGAGCAACTTGCTCTTCAACAATATCTTCATCCTCATCAGAGGAAGAATACTCATCAAAGCTCATGAATGGCAATAGTAAGTTCAGTGGAATCTCTATGGTCTCTGTATGAGCCTCAGATTCCTTTGGTTCCTCAATAGGGAACTCCTTAGTGGTTAGTGGACGTCCATTGAGGTCTTCTTCACTGGAAATCACTGCCTCTTCCTCCTCTATAGGTTTGGCCATTTTGGGTATATTGATGGCCTTGTACTCTCTCTTTGGATTCTCTTCTGTATTGCTTGGGAGAGTACTAGGAGGGACATCAGTAACTCTTTTACTCAGCTGACCCACTTGTGCCTCCAAATTTCTAATGGAGGACCTTGTTTCAGTCAAGAAACTGAGAGTGGTCTTAGATAGATCAGAGACAATGGTTGCTAAGTCAGAGAGGCTCTGCTTAGAATTCTCTGTCTGTTGCTCAGAAGATGATGGAAAAGGCTTGCTATTGCCAAACCTATTTCTTCCACCACTATTATTATTGAAGCCTTGTTGAGACTTCTGTTGATCCTTCCATGAGAAATTATGATGATTCCTCCATGAAGGATTGTAAGTGTTTCCATAGGATTCTCCCATGTAATTCACCTCTTCCATTCCAGGATTCTCAGGGTCATAAGCTTCTCCTTCAGAGGAAGCTTCTTTAGTATTGTCGGATGTAGCTTGCATTCCAGTCAGATTTTGAGAAATCATATTGACTTGCTGAGTCAATATTTTATTCTGAGCCAATATGGTATTCAGAGTATCAATCTCAAGAACTCCTTTCTTCTGAGTCATCCCATTAATCACAAGATTTCTTTCAGAAGTGTACATGAACTGGTTATTTGCAACCATTTCAATGAGTTCCTGGGCTTCTGCAGGGGTTTTCCTCAGATGAAGAGATCCACCAGCAGAGTGGTCCAATGACATCTTGGACAATTCAGACAGACCATCATAGAATATACATAAGATGCTCCATTCTGAAAGCATGTCAGAAGGACACCTTCTGATCAATTGCTTGTATCTTTCCCAAGCTTCATAGAGGGATTCACCTTCCTTCTGTATGAAGGTTTGGACTTCCACTCTAAGCTTGCTCATCTTTTGAGGTGGAAAGAATTTGGCCAAGAAAGCATTGACCAACTTTTCCCAAGAGTTTAGGCTTTCTTTAGGTTGTGAGTCCAACTATATCCTAGCTTTGTCTCTTACAGCAAAGGGGAAAAGTATAAGTCGGTAGACCTCAGGATTGACCCCATTGGTCTTAACAGTGTCACAGATTTGCAAGAATTTAGCTAAGAATTGATGAGGATCTTCCAATGGAAGTCTATGAAACTTGCAATTCTGCTGCATTAGAGAAACTAGTTGAGGCTTAAGCTCAAAGTTGTTTGCTCCAATTGCAGCAATTGAGATGCTTCTTCCATAGAAGTCTGAAGTTGGTGCAGTAAAGTCACCAAGCATCTTCCTTGCATCTCCACCATTGTTGTTAGGTTCCGCTGCCATGTCTTCTTCTTTTTTCAAAAATTTCTATAAGGTCCTCTCTAGAGTGTTGTGCTTTAGCTTCTCTTAGCTTCCTCTTCAGAGTCCTTTCAGGTTCAGGATCAGCTTCAACAAGAATGTTCTTATCCTTGTTCCTGCTCATATGAAAAAGAAGAGAACAAAGAGAGAAGAGGAATCCTCTATGTCACCGTATAGAGATTCCTTTATGTGAATAGAAGAATGGAAGGATAGAAGAATGAGGTAGAGAGAGAATAAGAGGAATTCAAACACAGAGAGAGGGAGAGGGTTCGAATTATGAGTAGAAGAGAAGTGTTAGTAAATAAATAAAATAAATAGAAAGAGATGAGAGAAGGGGTATTCGAATATTAATTAAAAGAAAAGAAAAATATTTTTGTTTTTATTTTAATTATAAGTTAGAATTCGAAATTTAAGAAAAGAAATAAAATAAAATTAGAATTTAAAACAATTAGTTAATTAAAAAGAATTTTGAAAAAGGTGATGAATTTTTTTCAAAATTAATGAGAGAAAGAAGTAGTTAGGTGGTTTTGAAAAAGATAAGAAATAGTAAACTTTTTAAATTAAAACAAACAAATCAAGTAGTTAATTGAAAAAGATTTGAAAATAATTTTTGAAAAGATAAGAGGTTAGAAAAAGATTTTGAAATTAAATTTTGAAAAAGATATGATTGAAATTTATTTTGAAAAAGATTTGAAAAAGAAATTTAAAAAGATTTGATTTTGAAAATTAAAGTTGATGACTTGACTAACAAGAAACTAAAAGATATGATTCTAGAATTTAAAGATTGAACCTTTGTTAACAGGAAAGTAACAAACTTAAAATTTTTTAATCAAAACATTAAATGTTAGCAATATTTTTGAAGATATGAAATAAAAATAAGAAAAAGATTTTGAAAAATTTATTTTGAAGAATTTTCGAAAATATTAAGAATAAAAATGAAAAAGATTTTGAAAAATTTTAAGATAGAATTCAAAAATATTAAGGAGAGAAGTGGAAAAGATTTAATTTTTGAAAAAGATTTGAAAAGATAGATTTTTTTTAATTTGAAATTTAACAAGAAACAACTAAATTTTAAAAATTTTTTACTAACTCAACCCAAAATTTTGAAATTTATTAGTAAGATAAGGGAAAGATATTATTTTTGATTTTTTTTGAATTAATGAAGAAAGAGAAAAACAACAAAATGAAATAAAACATAAAAATTTAAGATCAAAACAAATAATACATGCAAGAATACTTTGAATGTCAAGATGAACACAAAGAACACTTTGAAGATTATGATGAACATCAAGAACATAATTTTGAAAATTTTTAAGAAAAGAAAGACATACAAGACACCAAACTTAGAAATTTTTAATGTTTAGACACTATGAATTCGAAAATGCATATGAAAAACAAGAAAAGACACAAAACAAGAAAATTAAAGATCAAACAAGGAAAATCATCAAGAACAACTTGAATATCAATGAAGAACACAATGTATATATTTTCGAAAATTAAAGAAAAATTAAAACATGCAATTGACACCAAACTTAAAATTTGACACTAAACTCAAACAAGAAACACAAAATTTTTTGGTTTTTATGGTTTTATTAAATTTTTTGTATATTTTTCAAAATTATTTTGGAAAAAGAAAATAAAGAAATTCAAAATTTTTAATAAGAATTCCAAGATTCCTGTAATGTTAGTCTAAAGCTCTAGTCCAAAAGATTAGACATGGCCAAATAGCCAGCCAAGCTTTAGCACAGAATTATAATTGAGAATCCAAAGGCTCATGCAATGTTATTCTAAAGCTTCGGTCCAGAAGAATTAGACATGGCCAAATGGCCAGCCAAGCTTTAGCATAACAAATACAGACATGTCCCTTCTCCAATGGAAAGTGAAAACCTCGGTCCAAAAGACTAGACATGGCTTAATAGCCAGCCAGGTTTCAACATATCTGATGAAGCTCTAGAATTCATTCTTAAAAATTTTGAAGAACACATTTTTTTTGTTGTTTTTTTTCGAAATTAAAAATAAAAAGCTTAAACATAAAATAAAATTACCCAATCTAAGCAACAAGATGAACCGTCAGTTGTCCAAACTCGAACAATCCCGGCAACAGCACCAAAAACTTGGTGCACGAAATTGTGATCACACTTTTCACAACTCCGCACAACTAACCAGCAAGTGCACTGGGTCATCCAAGTAATACCTTACGTGAGTAAGGGTCGATCCCACGGAGATTGTCGGCTTGAAGCAAGCTATGGTCATCTTGTAAATCTTAGTCAGGCGGATTCAAATGGTTATGAGGTTTTGATAATTAAAAGATAAATAAAACATAAAATAAATTAAAGATACTTATCTGATTCATTAGTGGGAATTTCAGATAAGCGTTTGGAGATGCTTTATTGCTTCTGAACTTCTGTTTTCCTATTGTCTTCCTCCAATCATGCGTGCTCCCTTCCATGGCAAGCTGTAGGATCCTCTCGGATGAAAAATACCAGGTACGATCTCTGCACGGCTAATCAACTGTCAGATTTCTCGTCTCGGATGAAAAATACTAGGTACAGCTACCGCACGGCTAATCATCTGTCAGTTCTCACTAGCGTTGGAATAGGATCTCTCTATCCTTTTGCACACTGTCACTGCGCCCAACATTCGCAAGTTTGAAGCTCTTCACAGTCATCCCTTCCCAGATCCTACTCGGAATACCACAGACAAGGTTTAGACTTTCCGGATCTCAGGAATGCTGCCAATGGTTCTACCCTATACCACGAAGGTTCTAACCTCCAGACTCGGTCCGTGGATTAGAGACCCAAGAGAATATACTCCGGCTGTCGTCCAATGACTACGTTGAACATCATGTAGACCGCTTTGTGGTTGTCAGGCATGCGGATCTTGGCTAAGCGAGTAACGAAGATAGTGGGTGATTGTCACGGGTCATCCCTTCATTCTGACTTAACTGAATTAAGTACGAGAGTATATCTTGGAGAAGAAGTAAGCGTGAATTGAAAGAGAAACAATAGTACTTGCATTAATTCATGAAGAACAGCAGAGCTCTGCACCTTAATCTATGAGGTGTAGAAACTCCACCGTTGAAAATACATAAGAGAAAGAGGTCTAGTCATGGCCGAATGGCCAGCCTCCAAGTCCAAGGATGATAAAGTTCATCCAAAGATATCAATACAATAGTAAAAACTGCTATTTATACTAAACTAGTAACTAAGTGCAGATAGTGCAGAAATCCACTTCCAGGGCCCACTTGGTTTGTGCTTGAGCTGAGGATTGAAGCTTTCACGTGCATAGGCCATTCTTGGAGTTAAACGCCAGCTTGGGTGCCAGTTTGGGTGTTTAACTCCAGTTCAGGTGCTAGTTCTGGCGTTTTACTCCAGAAAAGGGTCTTTGGTGGGCGTTTAGACGCCAGTTTGGGCCATCAAATCTCGGCCAAAGTATGGACGATTATACATTGCTGGAAAGCACAAGATGTCTACTTTCCAACACAATTGAGAGCGTGCCAATTAGGCTTCTGTAGCTCTAGAAAATCCACCTCGAGTGCCGGAGGGTCAGAATCCAACAGCATCTGCAATCTTTTTTCAGCCTCTGAATCAGATTTTTGCTCAGGCCCCTCAATTTCAGCCAGAAAATACCTGAAATTACAGAAAAAATACACAAACTCATAGTAAAGTCCAGAAATGTGATTTTTGCATAAAAACTAATAAAAATATAATAAAAAGTAACTAAAACATACTAAAAACTATGTATAAACAATGCCAAAAAGGGTATAAATTATCCTCTCATCAACCAACTAGAATGTTTAAATTATCTTAGATCTATAAGTTGCAATTTTGTGTACAAGATTATATCCAGGGTCTTAGTAGAAAAGTTAAGAAAAGTGCTGGATAATATTATATCTCTGATTCAAAGCGCTTTTGTCGAATGTAGATTCATAGAGGATAATATAATAATAATACAAGAAGCTATTCACAAGTTAAATAAAAAAAAAGTTTAATTACTCTGTTGGTCTTTATAGTTTCGTGAAATTTTCAATTAGGTTCCTATACTTTTTTCTTTTTAATTGGGTCCCTGCACTAATTTTTTTTTCAATTAAGTCCCTCTTAGTAGTAATTGGCTTAATTTTATAGGGATCCAACTAAAAAAAAAGAATTGGTATAGGGACCAAAATAAAAGGAAAAAAAGTGTAGGGACCCAATTAAAAAAAATTTGGTGCAAAGGCTCAATTAAAAGGAAAAAAAGTATAGGGACCTAATTGAAAATTTCGTGAAACTATAGGGACCAACAGAGTAATTAAACCTAAAAAAAGGTAATGGGAGCATAGGCATAGCTATCAAATTTGACATGAATAATGCATATGATAGATTGGAATAGAATTTTTTAGAAAGTGTCTTGGAAGCTTTCGAATTTAGTAATGAGTGGGTGAAGTTGATGATGGGTTGTGTGGAAAGTGCTAATTATAGGTTCAAAATAAATGGAAAGCTTTCTAGCAAGATAAGTCCTCAAATAGGGCTTATCCAAGGAAATCCTCTATCATCCTATCTCGTTATTTTAGCTACTGAAAGTTTCACTATACTTATGAAAAAGCTGTGAGAGATTATCTAATTTCAGAAATTAGATTAGCTCCCACAACTCCGACCATAACTCATTTATTATTTGTTGATTATTGCATTATTTTTGCAGGAGCGAAAGAAGAAGAAATTTATCAGCTCATTCATATTACAAACAAATATACATAGGCTTCAGGACAGAGAATCAATTCTGAGAAGTCCGGATTGAATTTTGGAACCCAGTTACCTATTAAAAATAGGTTGAACATAGAAGAGATAACTGGCATGGCGTCTTGGGAGGATCCTGAAAGATATTTAGGGATGCCAGCGAGATGAAAAAGATAAAAAAAAATAAAGCATTTGGAGCAGGTGGGGGTTCTGATTGTTCTGGGCTAGATCAGTTCTCTAACCTCAGACCAGGCCCAAAAAAAAAATAAAGAATGAAAGGTGACACGCGTACAAACTAACAAAGAAGAAGACAATAATGGAAGGAGCGGTGAAGACAATAACGGAAGAGGCTTCTCTGATGAAGGGGAAGCGAGACGGTGGTGGAGGGATGTGTGATGGTTGGGTGCAAGGAAGAAGATGCATGGAAGTGGAACCACTGAACCTTGGGTTTTCTTAGGAGATTAGGCCATTAAAGTTACGTATTACCAAATTTTTCTCTGATTAATGAAGGAAACGACATCGTTCAAGCTTCAAATGTGAAAACTTGCCGAGTTCTGGTTCAACAATTTATAAAATAGGTGGTTATACTTATTGATTGATTGAATTGCTTTTTTGTCGGTTTACAGTTCGATCGGTCCGACCGGCTAATTTGAATCGGTTTTCAAAACCTAGAAAAAAGAGTTTAATTGTTTAGTATTTTTGTGTTTTTAAATACTATTAACACTATATCTAATTTAAATTTGAAGTATGAATAATGTTTTTTAAAAAATAATTAATTAAGAATGTATGTATTATATATGTATCTCTAAATGTCACATACATATACATATCAGATACACAAACAAGTCACTTAATATATCCATACTTCACAGGCAGATTCAACTTATGGGATTTAACATGCATATTATTCTTTGGAAGATGATGGGCATATGGTGTTTAAGGTGCCAAGTTATTTAGCTTTATTTCAATCAAGGCCTATTTTCCTCGAGACATACGAAGAATCTCATAACTATTTTTCTATATATGAAGACTTTGTTTTATAAACCCTATCACTATAGGTTGGCGATGAATTCTATACCCTATTACTTAGTTTACACTATCAAATGTATACATCTGACTTTGCTAACTTAATATAAAACTGTGAATAGTGTTCAATAATTAACCTCTGATCTCTCATCAGGTAATACAAACAAAGAGCTTTAAAGTTGGTGATTATTATTAGGGCAAATTCTACCCGGTATTAATTTGCTTAATTAAGATAATCTCTTGATGACAGCCGATCGGTTTATGTCTTATTAATTAAATTACATTGTCACTAACCAACAAATCAAGAATAGATCCAATAAAATTAACTTAAATTGGTTGAGTGATTAACTCACTTATTCGTTTAAATAAATATTAAAAATTTAAATTTTATTCCAACAGTCCATTGGCTAATAGCATGTAACTCTTAAATAGAATTTTGATCTATGATGAATTAATCTTTATTGTACTGGATTGTGAGATATCATAAAAAATAGAAAAAAAGATCTAATAACAACTCAATTAGGGACAATTAATGAGTGTTAATTAATAATGCTCTGTAACGTGGATGTCCCTTTTTTAGCGCACCCTTACAATCTCGGTCTCTCCTAGGGTGGCAGAAGAACAATAAAAGGAAAAGGGTTCAACAATAGTAATCATAAAGTATATATAACGGTTAATGACTAAATATATTCTATTATATAAAAATTGGATTTTTATATTTAATGATGGAGTTGACATAGCATACTTCGCAATTACTGCCAGTATGATATTTTATAAAATATGAAAATCAAATTTTTTTTATAATTTAAATATCAATGTTTGAGTTAATTTTAATTTAACTTTTTTAAATTAACGTTATCTTTTATTTAAATCTTAATTAATTTAAAATACAAAAATACAAATTTGTCCTATTCTCTTTAAATAATAATAACTTTAAATTTATTTACTGTCCTTTTTTCCTTTTATATTTTGTTTAGCAAAGATTATATATGGGTTAGGATGGAGTTAAACAACACTCTATGTGATGCATGTTTGGCACTGATAAATTCATATGAAACAGAAAAGAAAAAACAGAAAGCTAAAAGACAGTGAGTTAAATGATATAAACAGATTCGTTGAAACCAAGTGTCTCTATGTTCTCATGTCTCATCTCATCTTTTAAAGTTTAAATACATTTTGAATGTACGAATTTCAGTTATATTTATTTTTCCCTTTTTAATAAATACTACCATTTCTTCCTTTTTTGTTATAGGCTTGTCTTTTGTTTAAAAACACAAAAAAAAATGTAAAAGAAAAATCAACGAAATAAAAACTGTTATTATATTTTAAAAAATTAAATACTCTTTTAATTAAATATTTATGTAATTTCTATCTAGATATAAACTGTATTTTAATATATTGAGTGATAATTATATATATATATATATATATATATATAAGTTAAAATAATGAATGATGAGATATCTATTCTATTATATAAAAATTAGGTTTTTGTACTTAATGATAAAGTTGACGTGTGACATGCTTCTGAGAGTGTTTTTTAATTTATTTTTTTAACTCATTAAATACAATTCATTATGATGGCTTAATTATATCAACTAATTGATTTGATTAGATATTTAAGTATCACACAATTTAATATTATGTATATCAATTAATTGAATATAATTGTTAGAGTATAATAAAGATCAATTAGCATTATTCAACATATCTGAATATTTATTATAGGATATTACTTCTTTATTATTTCGATTCTCTTATTACCTATAAATACCTTTCTATATTGTATCATTCTATACAACTTGAATACTCACAAATATTTTTCCTATTGTTCCCTCTCCCCTTTCTAACATGATATCAGAGCCATGGTATCCTCCTTGAGGAGGATAAGTTGATTTTCTTCTGGTGAAATCACCATACTTTTCATATTTTTTTCTGTGGCATTTTTTTCTTTCTCTTTTGTTAATGCCTTGATGCTTTTCTGACCTCACCGATTAGCTCATCACTACTTATTCTTATGGAGAAATCATATATTTTTTGTTACCTTTCGATAGTTTATTATCTCTTCGCACTTTGTTACTTTTCAACAATTTTCTGGCAGTTCGCCATCTTTTCAGCAGTTGGCCACTCTTGCGGCAGTTCCGTCTGCACTTCCTTCCGACAGTTTCGTCTGCACTTTCTTCCGACAGTTCCGTCTGTGCTTTCTTCTGGAGTTCCGTCTGTGCTTTCTTCCAACAGTTCCGTCTGCACCCGTTCTATTAGTTTATGGATTTTTTTATTTAGTTGTTTCAAATTAGTTTCAAACTCAAGTTGTCACTTGAGTTTGAGGAGGGATGTTAGAGTATAATTATGATCAATTAGATCAATTAATATTATTTAATATATCTGAATATTTATTATAGGATATTATATCTTTATTATTTCGATTCTCTTAGCACCTATAAATAACCTTTTATATTGTATCATTCTACACAACTTGAATACACACAAATATTTTCTCTACTGCTCTCTCTCTTACCCTTTCTAATAATAATAAATACAATTTAATTTAGTTAAAAGTTTATTGTTTTATATATAAACATGATAGAATAAAATTGTAAAAATATTCTTTTTATCACCTTTGGATATTTTAACTCTTTTTTTCTCTTTACGTGTAATTTTGTTTTGCGTTAACTTTGTTTATTTAATGATAAAATATATTCATGTTAATTCTATCATATAATAGTTTGTTTTTCTCCTATGTATTTTTATTTGTATGGCTGTAACACCATAACTACCAAAGCTCACGCTTTCGGGCTGCGCGACTCTGATAGCTCGGACATTACGACGACTTTTATACTATTTAATACTAAAATATGAGCCTGTTTGAAACTTTAAACCGCAATACCGATCCAAAAATACTTTCATCCGATATCATACATCCATAAATACCATACAACTTACAAACCAACAACCAATCACCACAATCCAACAGAGTCCCAGATGCAAACACAGATAGGAAGTTCAAGCACAAGCAAACAGTTATTACAAGTAGAACAGTTAGCAATTAATCACATAGGCAAATCAAGTATAATATGCACACCCAACCAATGTCACACAAATGCATATGATGCATGCCTGTCCCTAGTGGCTGATGATATCATCTGTCGGTTACCAAGCCAACCCGACGTGTCTGGTAGCTAACCCAGACACAGTCTCTCTGTTGCGCTTTATTATCATTAGAGGGTATCTGCACCCTGTCGCCATTAGAGGGTATCTGCGCCCTGTCGCCATTAGAGGATATCTGCGCCCTGTCGCCATTAGAGGGTATCGGTGCCCTGTCACCCTTACAACCAGAGAGAAAACACAAGCATACTCGCATACAACATTCATCTCAGCCATCCGGCTTAAATTCACAATTCATTCGATTGCATACATGCATTTGTACTCAACCATGGATCACCATCCATTTCAGCCATCCGGCTCACGGTTCAATCCGGAACCAGCTAATTTATCAATAAATACAGCCCTTCGGCTTAAGTTCATAATTCATAATCAGCCATACGGCTCACAACTCATTT
>NC_029794.2:44632667-44647746 GCF_000816755.2 Arachis ipaensis
AACCAAAACCTCAGCTCCCAGCCACTTTCGCAATAACCATAGCAACACTATTCGCAATATATAATAATCAGGACTCGATCCCACGTTACCAAAACTCATTCATTAATCAAACACATACGAATACTAACGCGAGGCTTTTTGAAACATAAACACTCACTGAATTAACAAAACGAAGCAGCCGCATTTCCATATCAACCCAGCAGCGGCTCCATCAGTGACCCCAAGTGACAATCGCGAGTAAAAGTCCCGGTGACGGCAACTGTTACAATCACATGGCATTAATAACCTTTCTAGAATTTCGAAAGAGCAGAAACCAAACTCAAAACTCTTACCGGCGGTGGAACACAGTGGCAGCAGGGTCTCAAGTGGTAGAAGCTCAGCCCGGAGCTCCGGCGGTGATCCCGGAAGCCACATAACCACTCCCGGTGGCCCAAAGCACGGTGACTCAGCCTGTTCCTCTTCCTGTAGCAATTTCCGCAACAACATCACAAGCCCAAAGAGCAGGGAGCGACAGAGCTCAGTCACGGTGAAGCAGGGCGGTACAACGGCGGCTAAGCACAGCCCCTCAAACGGCAGTGACGCAGACACAGCTCCTCTTCTCCGTGCTCGTCGGTGACGCGTGAAGTACAAAGGCAGCATCTTTCCTTTCTCAGTGGACCAGAACAACAGAGACAGAAGGATTCATCTTGCTCCTCTCTCACTGTTGGCAAGGATGATGACTACACGGGCTTTAGTGGTGGTTCCCGGCGACCCATCATCTGCGGCGGCGCTGAACGCAGATTCCTTTCTCTTCCTCTCTTTCTGCTCCTGTGTCTTTCTTTCATGGAAGGGAAAGGGGAAACCGTATGTTTGGCTGCTGGGACATGGGGGGAGCAACGGGTAACCGGGTAGGGTTTTAGGGTTAGGGTTTTTGAGTAAAATTAGGATTAGGGGTAGTTTGGTAATTTCACATAAAATTGGGAATAATATAGTACTTGAAACCCAATTTTAAATCCAACACTAATTGCATATAGAAAATATTATTTGCTCACCAATTTTGCAAATTATTTTCCATAAAATGCCCAAATCAAAATAATTAGAAATAATATAATTAAACCCTTTATTTTCCAAAGTAGCAGTAGTAATATTTAAAATATTAATTATTTAATCCAAATTATATAGAAATCCTTATTATTTCACAACTACCAACTTTATAATCTGAATATAGAAAATAATCCAATAATTGTGAAATTGGATAATAATCATAACTTATCTCAAATTCCATAAATCAAAACTTGCCTTAATTATCTTTAATAAAGTGATTTCTGAAATTAAGGCTATAAATAACCGTATGATTTGAGACTTGATCATAATAAGACTTTTCAAAGATTCTAGGTCTTACATTCCACCCACCTTATAAAAATTTTCGCCCTCGAAAATTGATACAAAACGAAAGAAATTCCGCCAATTCCAGATAAACAAGGGTGCTCAAGCAAAGAAGTTCGCCAGAAATAAATCGATTAACAACTCCAAAAATAACCCTTAGATCAAGGAAATTCAATTGGATCAATAAGAAGAAAACTAGCGCATCAGTTTGAAACAAACTCAAACTGAGTCGAAGAAGTATGAGGTTTGCAGAAGAGAATATCTCAAACCCAAGACAAGGCTCACAGAACTCAAGAGCACGATTAAAATACTTCCGAATACTCTGTTCGTTAAAAGAGTCGAAAATTTTGCGAAAAAAATCACTTCGCAGGCTAACAGAAAAGTTAAGCAACAACCATTCTTCAAGAGAGTATCAAAAACATAAACGTGGCTTTGCTTTAATACAAGTTCATGTTGAAGTATATTATATAGAGTTTTAAAACAACATGTACACAGGTTTCGTTAAGCGCTAAAATATTTCCTCAAATATTTTAGAAAGACAGTTACGTGCATAGCTTAACCAAAAGCAGTTCATGAAAACTTGGAAGTAGTCAAATGCTTATTCAAAAATTCTAAAAATTCATATTCAAACAAGCGTGTATAACATTTATAGCATGGACGCAAGAGGAAGTTAAACTCTCTTTAGAAAAGAAATTCCGAGGTAGAAATTTGCTTACAATTTAGTAAAGAAAATAAGTGGTGCGTTACAAACGAACCGATTTCCACTAAACAAGGAAGCTCTCCAAAACCTTATTTAAAATAGCGCATGCCAACTTTAAGAACAATTTTGTCAAAATCGAATAATGGTTTCACTCTCAATCAAGCAACAGAAAGTAAATTCCGTTTAAAACTTCTTACAAGAGAATTCGAAACTTCTTTAAAAGGTTCAAAACAAGACTCCAAAAGTGTTCTTGAAATCACCACCTCAGAAGAACATTCAAGAAGTTTAAGATGTACTAAAAAGAAGTCAAGCCATGCAAGAAAGGATCTTAAATCAAAGTAGTTCAAACAAGATTCACTAGGCATGAGTCATCAAACAAGCTTTCAATTGACTCCAAATGAATATAAAAGTCATAGGAAAGACAACTCAATCATTAGTAATTCCTCAAGAATAAATCTTTGACTAAAAACTCTTGTAGAGATAATGAGAGAATAAACGATGCACTATTTTGAAACAAATCAAACAGACTCATATAAGAATGAGATTCACCAGAGAAGAAAAACAAAGATCAATGGAAATCTTCACAAAATGTAAAAGATTAGTTAAAAACAAAGTCAAGTATGACATTCATAGAGATGGAAGGTTTAATAGAGAATTTAGTCCGTTCATAAGAAAGAAAGCTATGAGTCCAATATTTTCAAAAGAAACAACAATGGAATAAATCATGTAGTGTGCTAAACCAAACTCAATTCAAAATACGTTAAGTAAAGCTTATCAAACGAAACTCAACCGAGACAAAGTGGTAAATCCTTTCTTTTCAAAATTTTGAAAAAGACCTAAATACATAATCAAATGAAGATGTGCGTTGGAACTATAGTAAAATTACTCGAAAGTCAACTTGTATTTTAAGTAGGTGCAGTTCTATAAACCAGTAAAAGTACGGTCGAGGTATTAGGAGTAAATAATTGTTAAACTGTATAAGAAATCTTCAAAGTTCATATATAGATAAGTATGTATCTAATCAACAGCAATTTTTATAAAAATCTCAAAATTAGCTGTAATCACTGTCAAATAAGAGGAAAACTGAATCAACAAGTTCTCTAAGAGTGAACACGGAACCCGGAGTTAAAAGTCACAGCACATTAAGACAAGTTCAAGGCTATATCAAAGAATACCTGAATCAAGAAGAACTCAAACAGAGAAAGATAGATACAACAAGGATTTCAAACAAGCATATGCACTTAAGATCAAACAAGAATGCATATGAATAGAGGAATAGAGTTGAAAAATCAAACTACTTTTTAAAAGGACTAGCAAACAAGAACTTCAAGTTAGGATATAAAAGAACGGGTCAACTCGAACAAAATTCAAGACACACAACTGAATAGCCTCGAGAAATAGTTTCCAACTTTTCCAAAACCCGCGATTCGCTTTACCCAAAACTCGTATTTCATCTATGATAACCCATCAGTGCTTTCATATACAAAATCCACTAGTATTAAGCTGGCCAAACTTAATACCAAGAATTATGCAACGCAAGACTAACAGCGTTAATCAACAGACCGTCATGTGCATAAAGCTCAAATTCTCGTCATTCGACAAGACCTAATACATGACAAACGCTCAGAGTATGCAACTGAAGCATAGTCGGTCCATTCCTCAGGCTCTACAGGAAGGACTGCTCTGATACCATAATGTAACACCCTAACTACCAAAGCTCACGCTTCCGGCTGCGCGACTCTGATAGCTCGGACATTACGACGACTTTTATACTATTTAATACTAAAATATGAGCCTGTTTGAAACTTTAAACCGCAATACCGATCCAAAAATACTTTCATCCGATATCATACATCCATAAATACCATACAACTTACAAAACTCACAAAGAGTACATCCATGTATATACATACATATATATAAGTAATATTACAACCATAATCCAATACAATTCCTATCCCTCTTACAGATTATATCAAGATAAAGGCGAGGGTACAATAGACCATAGCTAAAACAATACAGAGCATCTCAACAACAACTAAATGAACTCTTCGTAACTTCTGCGCCCATATCCTGAAAGGGGAAAAATGTAGGGGGGTGAGAACATCATCCTCGAAAGGGTTCTCAGTAGAGGGTTTTTGGGAATTACTGTAATAGGATACATGAAGATAACCGCACCAGTGATTAATAACCGTCTTATGCCTCTTTTCAAAAACAACAGTTTCCAATAAAAGTAAAGTCGGAAATCTTTTCAAAAAGAGGAACCGTTCAATTTTCAAAATATCAAAAGCCTTTCAAAAAGGTTTATCTAAACTGAACCAAAATAGCATTTCATATTTTATTCCAAACCAAAAACACAAAACTGAAATCAACCATCGGTTCATCTCATTCCAACCACAGCCCTAGACCCAAACAATCCAACCAACAACCAATCACCACAATCCAACAGAGTCCCAGATGCAAACACAGATAGGAAGTTCAAGCACAAGCAAACAGTTATTACAAGTAGAACAGTTAGCAATAAATCACATAGGCAAACCAAGTATAATATGCACACCCAACCAATGTCACACAAATGCATATGATGCATGCCTGTCCCTAGTGGCTGATGATATCATCTGTCGGTTACCAAGCCAACCCGACGTGTCTGGTAGCTAACCCAGACACAGTCTCTCTGTTGCGCTTTATTATCATTAGAGGGTATCTGCGCCCTGTCGCCATTAGAGGGTATCTGCGCCCTGTCGCCATTAGAGGGTATCGGTGCCCTGTCACCCTTACAACCAGAGAGAAAACACAAGCATACTCGCATACAACATTCATCTCAGCCATCCGGCTTAAATTCACAATTCATTCGATTGCATACATGCATTTGTACTCAACCATGGATCACCATCCATCTCAGCTATCCGGCTCACGGTTCAATCCGGAACCAGCTAATTTATCAATAAATACAGCCCTTCGGCTTAAGTTCATAATTCATAATCAGCCATACGGCTCACAACTCATTCAGCAATCAGCCATAGTTCAATAGCGTACACAGCCATTCCACAGCCCCTCAAACGGCAGTGACGCAGACACAGCTCCTCTTCTCCGTGCTCGTCGGCGACGCGTGAAGTACAAAGGCAGCATCTTTCTTTTCTCAGCGGACCAGAACAACAGAGACAGAAGGATTCATCTTGCTCCTCTCTCACTGTTGGCAAGGATGATGACTACACGGGCTTCAGTGGTGGTAATTAGAAATAATATAATTAAACCCTTTATTTTCCAAAGTAGCAGTAGTAATATTTAAAATATTAATTATTTAATCCAAACTATATAGAAATCCTTATTATTTCACAACTACCAACTTTATAATCTGAATATAGAAAATAATCCAATAATTGTGAAATTGGATAATAATCATAACTTATCTCAAATCCCATAAATCAAAACTTGCCTTAATTATCTTTAATAAAGTGATTTCTGAAATTAAGGCTATAAATAACCGTATGATTTGAGACTTGATCATAATAAGACTATTCAAAGATTCTAGGTCTTACAATGGCTACTATTGATCTTACTGTTTTCATTTTCTTGAATTGTTCTTTATTTTTTTATGACTTGATAATTTAAATAAAAAAGGAAAGAAAGAAAAAAACGATGGCCAAAGACAGAGACTAGAAGTCTAAAGCAGCAACATCATTCCTCAACATTATTATTATTAATACGAACTTTATTATTTCTTTTCCAACATTCTTTAATATGAGCTTCATTTCTTTTTTATTATTATTAATACTTTTATTATTTTCTTTTCTAATTATAAAACTCCTTAGAATAATTCTTTGATAGAATATTTTTTTGTTTAATAGACTTTTTTTCCTATTTTTCGTCAAAAATAATTTATATTAGAAAAAAAGATACAAATTAAATTTTAAAATTCAAATTTAAATAAGACGTACAAAGGTTAATTATTGAATTCATTTGGTAGATTTAAACTCTTTGTATTATCATCATTGAAAATTTTAAATACTATTATAAAATTCTAGATATTTTTTTTATCTTATTGTTCTTAAATTATACATTATACCGTGTATTTGAAGAGTTTCATCTTTTTTGAAATAAGTGTGACATTATATACTTTTTTGGATACAAAGGGATAATAAAGTTGAAGTGAGTAATAAAATTGATTATATAATAAGATACAAATTTTTAGAATTTCTAGCACAATTGACAAATTTTTAGTTTCAAAATAAATTTTTACTCTATTTTTTATCTTTTATTTATTTTTTTATAATTTTTTTATTTTTTTAATTAATTATGATTGTAATAATTCATCACAGATTTGTGTTTTGTAACCAAAAAATTTAAAAAATGTTGATTAATCACAAAATGAAAAAGTATGAATTATGCTTTAATTATGTTCTAAAATACAAATTGGAGCTATTTAAAATTAGTTTTTTTTATCATTAATGTTAACTTAAATTATAATAAGGTAAAAGGTAAAAATTGTATATAATAATTTAATTTAATTATTTATACTACTAAAATTATTCTTTATTATATCGCATTCAGTTTTATTTATTGGTGATCTTTAATTGTCTATTTTAAATAAAAATTTGAATAGATTGAATTGATTTTTTTCAAATTAGTAATATAATTATTGTGATATTTGCTTTGCTCAGTAATATTTTTTAGTTTATTTAATCTGATTAATCATCTCTTCCTTATTTTATGCTAATTTAACTAATTAAAGTTAATAAATTTCAGTTATTTTAATTCTGACAATTTTTTATTCTATTCTTTATCATCCAATGATCATATTAATATAATTTAATTCAATAAAATTATTTATCATCATTTGATTGAATAAAAATTCTATTTTATTTGAAAATTTTAGAATTTCTCAACCTCAAGATCATCCATGTTAAATCATTAAAAAATATAACTGAGAGCGCGAAAGCATCCCTTTATTCGAGAGCATGATTGAGATCAGAGAGCATGGCTCTTGTGATTCCTTGATCTTTATCAACCAAAACCTTCTGTATCCTTGGTAGGGCTGAATCACAACTCCACTGTGAAAAAAGAGCTACGGAGACGAGTTTGATGTGTTGGAGACTAAAATCTTGAAATTATTATTTATATTTGAGTGTGACACTCATTAAACCCTAACACTCAAATAAAATAGTATCTATGGTTTTAATCTCATTTATCTAAATCAAAAGTAATAATCACTTATTTAATTCAACATTTAAGACAATAAATGAGATCATCGTTATATAACTCATTTAATGTGAAATTACTTAATTTATGATTATAATTAATATATGTATTGTCTATAAAGGATTTGGATTCTCTGAAGTTTGAATTTCACTTTAGAGAGTAAAGTGTGATCTCTCACCATTTATTTTATAGATGGGACCAAGAATAAATATGAGAGAGAAACCATTCAAGGGTAGAAGATCAGACTTTACCCTCTAAAGTACAAATTTAAAATGTAGAGGATCCAAATTCGTCTATAAATATATTAAGAAATAATAATTTCCTAACAATCGTCCACTTGGGCTGTACATATATATTTTCCTGAGATAATCCTATCTTATAAATTTTATACGCACATCTGAATCTTATTTCCCTAATTATTTTAATAATTTGGTCTGTCTTATATATTAGTTATGAAATTACGGCAACTTCTATCACATTAGTGTCGCAACGAAACCACGATGATCGCCATACTAAAATACTTAACCACATAGATCAAATTTGGACAAGAAAATTCAGAAATTACATTCAAAAATGATTTCATGCATGCCTATTTCCAATTGGCCTAATTTGAATCAAAAATTTATTTTATTCGGTGACAGACACAGATAAAACTGCAACGGCAACGCCCGGGCTCATAGCGACGGTGACTAAATGATGAGTCTGTGGAAGAAGAAGAGAAGAACTTAACAGACTCAGAGAGAGAGAGAGAGAATTTACATAGAGAAAATGGACTCAGCAGGAGAAATGTGGCAACGGGCTCAACAACGACAGTAACGGGATAAGCAGCGATGGTGACATGAGCTGTGAAGGAAGATGGAAGTTGTGAAGGGGGTAAGCAGCGATGGACTCAGCAACAACGATGACGGGAGCTATGAGATTTTTTGTGAAGAAGCCGAGAAGAAGAAGACTTTGGGTGAGGATGACTGGGTTTCTCTTGCATGGCTATAGAGTATGGACTGAAGCTGTGAATCACTGAATCTATGATGTGAGTGATAAACCCCATTTTTAGGGTTTATCTTGTATTGAATTTAGAGTATTTTGATGACCTTTTCTCGCATTTAACCTATGAATTAGCATGGTTTTGTTATCTCTCCCGTATTTGTGCTTAGGTGTAAAAACATGCTTTTTAGGCCTTATTTTGATGAATTTTGATTTCTCCTTGATTCCATAAGAGGCCTTGATGTGTTTGCTAGTAATTCCAGGATTGAAATAGGCCAGGCATAGATCAAAGGAAGCAAGGAAGGAAGCATGCAAGTGGAGAGAAGCACAAAAAGCCAAAGAATTGATTACGGCCAAGCACGCGCACGCGCACAAGGCGCTCGCGCGCACATTGCGGAATCAGCCAGGGATGCGCACGCGTACCGTGTGCGCACGCGTCGATGTCTGCACATGACTTCATTAAGGCAACACGTGCCTGGCGATTTTGAGGGGTTTCTGAACCCATTTTTGGCGCCAATTGCTTATAGAAAGGAATAAAAGGATCAAGGCCTAAAGGGGAAACATAACAATTGGAGAAGAAGGAAGTGATAGCTTTAGTTAAAAGTAGTTTTAGAGAGAGAGGCTCTCACTTCTCTCTAGGATTAGGATTAGGTTTAGGTTAATATCTCTTCCTAGATCTAGGGTTAATTCATGCCTTAATTCAATTCTCCTTTGCCAATTCTTAATCTTCTCCTCTTCCTCTCCCTAGTTATGTACTTTAATTCTTGTAATTCTTCACTTTGTTTGGGATAGATTGTTGTTTCTTTTATTCCCTTTTAATAATGCAATTTGAGGTAATTCATGATAATTGTGATTTCCTTGATTGTTGTTATTAATTCTTTACATTCAATTGTAGTTAGAATTCACTCTTGTTGTGATTGACTATACTTTTCTTTTGTGCCTTCCAAGTGTTTGATTAAATGCTTGGTTGGATTTTTGTATAGATTTTGCTCCTCTTGGCCTAGGTAGAGTGATTAGTGACTCTTGAGTTATCTAATTCCCTTGTTGATTGATAATTAGAGATTGCTAATTGATTTGAATGCCTCTAAAGCTAGTCTCTCCTTTAGGAGTTAATTAGGACTTGAGGAATCAAATTGATTCATCCACTTGACTTTCCTCCATGGTTAGAGGTTAACTAAGTGGGAGCAATGAACAATTCTCATCACAATTGAGAAGGATAACTAGGATAGGATTTGAATTAAAAGCAAGAATGAGTTGTGTAGTGGTTGCAAGTTAGGAATCAGGCTCATTAAGGTCAAAGCTTCAAGGTATAGGAACGATGATTGGAAGAATGCCACTTTACAAGGGTCTCGACGGAAGGCTTGGTATGTTAAAGAGAATTCTATATGTCAACCACCCGGAAAGAGAGAGTATGAAGACCAAATCGAAGACGGGTGCGAAGATAAGATTTGGGATCCCGGTTCGCTATGTGAAGACCAACTATGGGGACTCATATCTTGGGTAGAACTGTGCCCAAGCTTGACGAAAATGGTTGGAAATTCTGTCAACCAATTGAGAAGCAAAGATCCTTGGAGATTCAAGGACGAGTACAAACACAAGCCACCATGACAATAGGCTTCTCAAAATGTCCAACTTAAGGACTTAAACTAAAAGTGCTAGGTGGGAGACACCCCATCATGGTAAACTCTTTCCATTCTTTTTTTTAAAATTTGCCTAATAAGTGATGTGAGTTGCCACTATAGGTAGATGTTTCACATAATTTGTTTGTACAACTTAATTGTTAGCTTAGTCACATGTATGTTGTATCTCGTAGTAGATGAATAATATCAAATTGCATTTTTGTGAATTGTATGATGGTTGATTGAATAAAGAGTTGTGAGCAGTCTAGGGAGCTTCTAGGCATAATTTTTCTCCTTGAAAAAAAAAAAAAAGAAGAAGGGGGGAGGACGCGCGCGCACACCGTACGCGCACGCGTCCCTGAGCGGACGCATCATCACCCATTTTCCAGAGAGTTGGGCCTCTCTTAGGCCGGCGTTGTGCCTCAAGCCCAATTCCTTCCACGCTGACGCGCACTACGTGCGTGCGCGTCCATACAGCTATAAGGAAACGCACGCATACGCGCACCTGCCGCGTACGCGTCGATCCGCTGCTAGAACTTCTGGGCCAATATACAGAGAGTTGCGCTGGATCTGGGCCAACTTTAAGCCCCCAGCTCAACTCAACTCACGCGAATGCGCATAGTGCGCGTGCGCGTCGATGCGTATTAGCATCACCAAGGCCAAAGGACCCGAGAGTTGTGCCAACTCTAGGCCTCTTTTAAGCCTCCAGCCCAGCACATCCGCGCCGATGCGCGCCTTGCGCGCCCGCGCCCATCCCGATTCCTTCACATACGCGCCTGCGTGCATGGTGCTTCCGCGCCGTTCTTCCATTCCCTCCACCCACGCGAATGCGTACAGTGCGCGTACGCGTGGATTCGAATTCTCACTTACCCCAGAGACGCGAGCCCTAGCGCATTCGTGCACCACAACTCTCTTTTCCTCTAACGTTCCATTCTCCCTCTCCCACCATTCTTCACCTTCCTCTTCTCCTGACCGGCTGTCCTCTGGCGAGCGCTCCGTTGCCGTCATTGCCGTCGCCGCCATCACTGCCTCGCCCTTCTCTCTTCATCACCCCCTCCCTTTCCCTCTTCTCCCTTACTCCTCTGACCCCCTCTCTGCCTCCGTGCCAACCGCCACAAGCCACCATCGCCGCCGGTGCAACCCAACAGCCGCGCTGCTCCGGCCAGTTCTTCCTCTCACCACCTCACTTCATTTTTCTTTCCTCCTTTTCCTCGGTTCAATCTCTGCACCTAGGTTCCTCCTCTCCTCTGTTGAACCTTGTTTCGCTGCTTTTTGTTAATTCCGTTAGTGTAATTAGAATTAGATTAGTTAGTTAGTTTAGTTTGATTTAGGTGGTTAGCGAATCTGGGCTGAGTAGTGGATTTAGGCATTGTTTGATTTTCTGTTGCTATATAAAACTGCTCTGTTCTGCTGCATTGCCCTGTGTTCATGTATTCTGTTAATGCTGCTCATTTGTGATGAATTGGTAAAGGAATTGTTGATTGCAGCAATTGCTTATACCCTTTGTGCTGTTTGAATTGTTTTATTATTAAACCATTGACTGTCTGCTGCCTCTATATGAACTCACATATGGTTTTGTGTTCTTCATTGTTGTTGAATTCATATGGAGCCTGCTTCGACCGTTTAATTTTGGGGATTAGCCAATTTGCTGCTGAAATGCTGTCGGATTTTCATTAACCACAGTTTTTATATTGAACTTATTTGATGAATGTAACAGCCCTAGTTGATGAATTCTGTTTAATTAGTGCTCTGTTGCCTACATGGTTTTTGAAAACTCCTCAGGAACAAGTTCTTTGGTCATGTTTCCATATTCCCGCTTGTTTTTCATGTCGATTTGCTTCTATGCATTGCATGGTTGAATAAGCTTTTTGATTGACCATTGCTTGTAGTTCTCTGGAAGTTATACATTACTAGTGATCCTTCACATTGATTGATGTTTTGTTTCATATTAGTTGCTTTCTAGCAATATCATATTTCATCATCAATGACTTGTTGCAATTCATGATTGTGAACGTGCTTACAGCATTGTTTTGTTCACTCATTTCAAATTGAGATAGTAATTACCATATCACTAATTTTCAAACTGCTTTCTAAGTCTAACTCGTTCAACCAATTAACTCCTTTTGGTTTTCCACCTAACTCTTTATGTCGTTCTTTTGGATATGGTGCTTTCTGAACTCAATTAATGAATAGTGTGCAAGACATGGTTTGCATTCTTGGTTTGAAGTTCGATTTGAATTTTGTATTCTGTTGCTTGCATTCCAAAAAACCTTCTTCCTTTATTCACTTCATGAATATGCTTTGCTTTGAGCGCTTTGTATCTACTTGGCTATAGGCTTATGTTATATTATCTATGTTTTTAGGATGTCGGATAAAGGAAAAGCTATAGCCACTGCTTCCAAAAAAAGGAAGCGCTCCAAGACCTCTACACCCCTACCATCTGCTAACTATGCGAGGAATCCGCTGAATGAGGAGGAGAAAGAAAATCAGTTACTCCCGTCCACTGATCCAACCAAATTTCCAAATCTCTACTGCGAGCTACGCCTTTCCCGTTATGCAAAGAAAAATCTGAATATTGAGAAGAAGCTGAATCTTTCCAATGATGTGAGGCGTGCCATAAACGTCCGTATTTCTGAGCTGGGCTTGGATTTTGTCGATAGGACTTGGGACGGATTAACATCTCGTGGGTCAAGGAATTTTACTGCAATTTCTTTTGACCAAGCTTGGATTCAGTATACTTGAGGGGTAGAGAGATTATGATCACTGAGAATGCCTTGAGGGATGCACTGCTCTGCAGAGTTGGTACTCCTGAGACTTGTGCCTACCAGCAGGCAGATGTAGCTCTCCTCTCCATGACTTTCAACTATGAGGCGCTTAGGCACGTGATTGCTACACCAGATGCTTCTTGGGTAATGGATTCAAGCAACACAAAGCCCAAAGGCATGCTATTTGCATATCTGACTAGGGAGGCTAGGACTTGGCAACAAATATTTGCCCACTATGTCTTCCCTACCACTCACTTTTCAGAGATTCCGATGGATATCTAGTCTTGATTGGGTGTGTCATGGAGGGGAAGGAAGTATATTTTCCCCGACTGATTAGGCATAGCATGTGGAGAGCTCATATTCGCGGCTTGTTACCGTTTCCGACACTGGTTACTAGCTTAGCTGAGCTAGCTGATGTCCCGTGGGAGGACAATGACATGACACCACCACCTCCAGATGACGACGACAAGGAAGTTACTATTCCCTGGGGTGTATGGGTGCACGAGAGGCCCCCGACTAGCCACTGTTCTCGAGCTAGAGCGGCAGTCGAGGCAGCTATACCGTCTTCTTCGACAGCAGCCCCACCTCCTTCAGCACCCGAGCCCACTTACCTACTGGTTCAGCGTCTGTTTCGGTTCTTGGAGCGCGAGAGGCTCCATGTCAGATGCCGAAACCACTTATTTTCCATTCTTGTGTGCAATTGTTCTCTTTCTATGATTGTGATCCTTGATTTGCTTGATTCTATATATCCAATTATTTCTTGTATTCATGCATTTGTATGATTGAGGCCATTATTTCATTAGCCCACTTACCCAAATAGCCTACCTTTTACTCTTCATTGTTAGCCAATTTTGAGCCTATGCTTAACCGACTTACTCTCATTTTAGCACATTACAAGCCCAAGGTGGAAAACCAATGAAAAGTCCTTGTTTGGATCTTTGATTAGCCTAGGCTAGTGAGAGTGTCTACTACTCAAGGTTGGTGAGGCTTGGGAACATTGGATGTGATAAAAGGGGTAGTACACTTCCATATTTAGGAATTGAGAACATACTCATGTATTGATTAAATGTATAGACCTTATGCATTGATGTTCTTGTATATAGTTTGAAAAAAAAAAGGAAAAAAAATGAAAAGAGAAAGAAATAAAAATGTATATAAAAAAAAAGAAGAAGAAAAAAAATAAAAGGGGACAAAATGCCCCAAAGTGAAGCTCAACAAAAGGGAATCAATGCATAAGTGTTATGAATCAAGAAATAGGATGCATGAATATGTAAGAAAAAGTGAAGAATGGGTAGTTAGAATAGTTTGAACTTGTATAGGTTATTATATAGATAGGTGGGAAAGTCTATGCTAATCAAAGATCTAAACTCTAGTCCACTTAACCATAAATGATCCTACCTTGACCCTAACCCCATTACAACCTAAATGAAAGACCTCATGATGAATGTATGCATGCATTGGATAGGTGTTGATTGTTAGAAGAAAATCAAATTTTGGAAAGCATGATTAGAAGAGAATTGAGTGAATTAACCCTTAAACACTTGAGTGAATAGAGCGGATCCACATCCGGTGAGGGTTCAAAAGTTCAAGTACATGTGCTCACCCATATTATTTATATTCTTGCAAGTTTGAACTCTTTTTTATAATTCAATACAATATTGGATTGGACTTAACTCCTATTGCCTTAGCTATTGTGCCTATACATGTCTCTTGGGAATTGATTTGTTTGAACTAAGCATTTGCACTCACACTAGGTAGTTGCATTTAGATAGGACTCATATAGTTTAGTTGCATTTAATAAATGTCATACCCCTTAGTTCCTTCTTATCTTAGCATGAGGACATGCTAAGGTTTAAGTGTGGGGAGGTTGATAAACCCCATTTTTAGGGTTTATCTTGTATTGAATTTAAAGTATTTTGATGAGCTTTTCTCGCATTTAACCTATGAATTAGCATGGTTTTGTTATCTCTCCTGTATTTGTGCTAAGGTGTAAAAACATGCTTTTTAGGCCTTATTTTGATGAATTTTGATTTCTCCTTGATTCCATAAGAGGCCTTGATGTGTTTGCTAGTAATTCCAGGATTGAAATAGGCCAGGCATGGATCAAAGGAAGCAAGGAAGGAAGCATGCAAGTGGAGAGAAGCACAAAAAGCCAAAGAATTGATTACGGCCAAGCACGCGCACGCGCACAAGGCGCTCGCGTGCACATTGCGGAATCAGCCAGGGACGCGCACGCGTACCGTGCGCGCACGCGTCGATGTCTGCACATGACTTCATTAAGGCAACACGTGCCTGACGATTTTGAGGGGTTTCTGAACCCATTTTTGGTGCCAATTGCTGATAGAAAGGAATAAAATGATCAAGGCCTAAAGGGGAAACATAACAATTGGAGAAGAAGGAAGTGATAGCTTTAGTTAAAAGTAGTTTTAGAGAGAGAAGCTCTCACTTCT
>NC_029794.2:44647753-44654244 GCF_000816755.2 Arachis ipaensis
TCTTTTAGTTTTAGTGTAGATTTTATTCTTCTTGGCCTAGGTAGAGTAATTAGTGACTCTTGAGTTATCTAATTCCTTTGTTGATTGATAATTAGAGATTGCTAATTGATTTGAATGCCTCTAAAGCTAGTCTCTCCTTTAGGAGTTAATTAGGACTTGAGGAATCAAATTGATTCATCCACTTGACTTTCCTCCATGGTTAGAGGTTAACTAAGTGGGAGCAATGAACAATTCTCATCACAATTGAGAAGGATAACTAGGATAGGATTTCTAGTTCTCATATCTTGCCAAGAGCTTTTATAGTAGTTAGTTTATTTTCACTGCCATTTACTTTTCATGCTTCTTATCCAAAACCCCAAAATAACTCATAACCAATAACAAGACACTTTATTGTAATTCCTAGGGAGAACGACCCGAGGTCCAATACTTCGATTTATAAATTTTAGGGGTTTGTACTAGTGACAAACAACTTTTTGTATGAAAGGATTATTGCTTGGTTTAGAAACTATACTTTACAACGAGATTTCATTAGTGAAATTCTAAACCGTCAAAAATCCAATCATCAGTGAGGCAAATCCTAATTCCTAAAAAGTGTTTATATGTATATATTCGGAGCGGATATACCCTAAATCCGACCATGACCTATCCTAAGCAAAATCTGTCCCGACTCGGGTCAAGTTATTACCCTCCCAACCGGGTATGGATGGGTCGGGTACCCGCGTATTCGAATATCCTGCCAAGTCTAACCATGTATTGATGCTCCATTTATTAAGGGTTTACCGCTAGCCAATGGATTGTTACACACACAAAACGAAATTCTACCTCCTAATAATTGTTTAAGCAGACGAATGAAATGATCACTCAACAAACTCAAATTGATTAAGACAAATCTTAATTATTTTTAATATTTTAATATTAAAATTTTGAGAGTTTAATTTTAATTATAACTTTGTAAAATATTTATAATAATAATTAATATGTATATTTTATTTAATTTTTTAATAAAATTTTTTTATATAATTTTATGTATTATTCCGTACAGAATACAAGAAAATACACTAGTTATTACAATAATCCGTTATATAATAATATGTTCATCGCTATTTAGCGAAAACTAGTGCCAATTATTACCCAAAATCATCGTTTATTGCAATTATAGTAGCAATTGAACTGATAATTTAATTGTGTATTTTATTCTTTTTTTATTCGAGTGCATCTCTCTTTCTCTGTCGAAAAAAAAAATGTTTTGGATTGAAAAATTTCTCCGATGAATATGAATTATTGTTCAAATTTTTTCTCCTCCAACTCGTAGTCGAAGTATAAACATACACTTCGTTATCATAAAAAACTCTGCAATCATTGTAGACGAAGTCGAATCGATAATAAATTGGGTGTGTGTATTTACAAATAACAGTATATGATGATTAAGTCGATAAATGTTACATGTACCATAAGAAATAAGAGGTTTAGTCACAAAAAAAATTGTAGTTAAAGTTTGTAAAAACAAAAGTAATAATATATTGGTCACAAAAAAATATTTGTGGATAATTAGGAAGTTGCATTTTCAGTTTGTTATGGTTTTAGAGTTATTAGCCACAGTTTTAAACATCGTAGAAACCTTTGAAAAGTCACAATATAATTCTACCACACGTCATCTGTAACTAATTTGTGCAGACCAAATTTTTCAGCCATATTTTTTGTGTGGCTAATGTCAGATTATTTAATCACACTAATTTATACTGTAAATAATAATATTTTGTTTCATTAGTTACTTAATAGCATGGTTTTGAGAACCGGATTAATCGAAAATCGATCTCCTAACTAGTTCGGTTGAAACCGAAAAACCATTTGACAAAAAATCGGTCAAACAAACAGTTAATCGATGAACTGGTTGAACCAGACAATTTTTTATGGTTTATACTATCTTTTAGTAAGTCTTCAACTATCATAAAAGTTAACACAATGAGCGGTTATGGATCAAAGTGATAGATAATATTGAGAGTTGTAAAATCTGGATAGATCATAAATAATTAATTAATAAATTAAAAGTGAGCTGAAAGGGTTAAAAATTTAAAATTTATAATTTGAAAAAAATTACCGATGAAAATTTAACTTAGAAAATGAATTTGAGTGCGAAATTATAATTAATTCCAGAAAAATGCGTACTGGCATTATAATTAACTGCACAGACTTAAGTCTGTCCAGTACTGCGTTTGAGAAAAGTAACAATGTAGGATTGACAAGAAAAATATTTAAAGTAAAAATCAAAACACTTAAAAATTTTGGCTCTAGGTGGGTCCAATGTGCAAAAATTACAAAATTGTCCATCACTTAAAAGCCACAAGCATGACTCACCTCCTTTCACCAAAAATCATAATCACTTCACTTTGAGAGAGGAGAGCAACATAGATAAAAGATAAGAGAAGCTCTAGTTACTATTCACCATCTCCATTCAATTCCTCTTTTCTCTCAAACTGGAACTCTGATCGAAGACTCGTTTATGGCCAGGCGATCTCCTCTTCATCCTCTTTGATTCTATATGACTTTTGCTCCATTTCATGTGATTTTTGAGTTTGGAGTTTGAGGTATTGAAAATTCGTGACTTTGATGCTTTAGTGGAAGCTCAAGCATAATTTCTAGCGGGCATTTGACCCATGATTATAGGGTACAAGGTAAGAAAACTCAACCCCTTCATTATCCCTAGTTTTGAGTGAAAATCCTAGTATAAATACTTGATAATTGGTGTTATTAGATTGAAATGGAGTAGCTTGGGATGCTTGGTTTGATTTGGTGCGGTTTGGGTGCGCTAATAGATTGGAGGAGGATCGGGTGAAGCTTTGGTTGCATTGATTAAAGCTTATGTGTGATCAGAGAAGAGACTCAAAGAATTTGGTAAACTACCATCAATTAAGATACAGGTCTTGGTTTCATGTAAATTTTATGTAACGTTATGTGAAAACCTAGGTTAGATGATCCTAGGTTAGTGATTAATTGGAATAATTGATGTGGTTCATATTGATGGCTTAGTGTGAATAATTAATGTGGATTGGTGGTTGAATGATGGTGTGTTGTGGCATGATTTTAAGAGATTGAGACTTGATGAGCAATATGTATATATAATTGAAATTGGATGAAAATTGTAGTTTGATTTATTATTAATGGTTATTGAATGAAAATTTTGACCAGAGGCCGTGATTGGGTGAGATACACCCTTTTTGGTAATTTATGAGTCTCAATAGAGGTGTTAAAAAGGTAAAATTATATTGTGGTGGTGATTTTGAATGAATAATGGTAATATGTTATGAAATTAAATTGGAGTTGGTTGATTGGGCCTTGAAATAACTAGGATATTATTTCAGATTGATGATTGAGTATAGAGGGTACCTAGGATTGATTTATGTTAGTTTTGAAAGTGGTAGATTTGAAAACTTGTAAAAATGACATTATACAGAATTTAGGTAAAATTGAGGTTTTGACCAAATTCGATGGGGTATAATTTGGTGCTCGAAACTTGAAATTAAGTGAAATATATTTCGAATTAAAGGTGGTGATGAGATCTTTAAACCGTCCAATAACAGAGGAAAATAGAATTTTGTAGCAAAAGTTATACATGTTTGAAAATGTGATGACAAGTCATCTTAGCATAGTTTCACTAGCTTTTTTCTTTTGTTTTCAATTGATTTTATGCACTTTCTTGAGCCATAAGCAAGCCAATTGGGTAGAATTTCATGTTACCTTTGATTCAATCAACCATGGATAAATTAATGCAATTTCATGAGATTTTGTGCTATAATTGTCATATATTATGAAAGAATAACAATCTCATGATTTTGAGCATAGCTTTGATGTGCTTGGTTGATTGATGATAGGTGAAAAGAGCTTTGAAGAAGGTTGAAGAAAGAAGAAATGGCAAGGAGCAAGAGAGAACAAAAAGATTGAGCAAAAGCTTGCCTCAAACTTTAGCTCAAACTTTTGGAAGAGTTGAATTCACCCTGGAGAAGAGCAAAAGCTTGCGCCAACGTTTGACCTCAAGCTTTTAGGCAAACGTTGGCGCCACAACAAACTCACCCTGGAGAAGAGCAAAAGCTTGCGCCAACGTTTGACCTCAAGCTTTTAGGCAAACGTTGGCACCACAACAAAACACCCAGGAGAGCAAAAGCTTGCGCCAACGTTTGACCTCAAGCTTTTAGGCAAACGTTGGCGCCACAACAGCCTGAAGGGGTATACTTCCAAAAAGAATAACTTGAGTTGTAGATGTCCAATTGAGGTGATTCCAAGTGGGTTAGAAAGCTGACATTCAGAGCTTTCCAACCATATATAATAGTCTATAATTGGCATAAAATTTGCAACGTTGACAAGAGGACAAAGTAGCACCCCAAGAGGCATACAAGAGGGATCCACGTTTGGCTCAAAGTTTGATCTCAAACTTTGGCTCAAACGTGGATGACAGCAAGGAAGGCTAGCTGATATGAAAAGTTTGAGTAAAAGTTTGACCTCAAATTTTTACTCAAGCTTTTCCGGTTCATAGCCCGGTTCACAAGTGGGTTTCTCTCCAACTCCAAGAGCAATCAACAGAGGCTTTTGTCAACCCAATTTCATCAAGAGCAAAGGCCCAATTCAAGGCTTGAAGATCATTTGAAGAGAGTGTATAAATAGCTTAGAATTTAAGTTTTTAGGGAGATTTTTCCATTTTAGTTTTGCAAGAGTGATTTTGGGAGAGTTTTCGGTTGAGAGTATTTGGAGGTTTTGAGTCTTGGGGGAGGGGAATTGAATTCTCTTCCTCTTAATTTCCTTGTTTTCAATTTTATTTACACTTGTCTTGAATCTTGGGTTGAAGAATTGAGGAAATTCTGTCTCAATTTCATCTTGAGATCTCTCTCTATTTTGATTTACTGCATCATTGAGAATTTGCGATTTCACTTCTTTTCTTCTACTGCTGGATCTTTACTTTTCTTGCAATTGAATTCTGAATTTGGATCTAAGAAGGCATTGAGAGCTAGACTTGGTTATCTAGTCTCTTGGGTCCTGAGATCTGAAATTTCCTTTTATTTCTCTGTTGAACGCTTCTTCAAGCAATTTACATTTTCTGTTTGAGATCTACTGCAATTAAATTCATCTTTTACTTCCCTGCTTGTTGCAATTTACTTTTCCTTGTTTACTTCTTGCAATCCCAATTCCCAACTCCTTTTATAATTCAAGCAATTTACATTTCTTGCACTTTAAGATTCTGTAATTTACATTTCTTGCGTTCTAAGTTTCTGCCATTTAATTTCTTGTTCTTTAAGATTCAGCACTTTTATTTTCTGTTCTCTTTACTTTACTGCAATTATCCCTCTCCCTTTAATTTTCATGCAATTTAGTTTCTGTCAAATACAAATCACTCAACCCAATCTTGATTCGCTTGACTAAATCAACCACTAAACTAAAATTGCTCAATCCTTCAATCCCTGTGGGATCGACCTCACTCACGTGAGTTATTATTACTTGATGCGACCCGGTACACTTGCCGGTTAGATTGTGTGTTTGGAATTCGTTTTTCCAAAAATACACATCAAGTTTTTGGCGCCGTTGCCGGGTATTGATTAGATTGACAATGATTAAGTGAAGTGAAGATCTAGATCAAGCACTTTTTATTTTTTCTGTTTTTGACTAACACACTAACTGTTTGAATTTTTGCTTAAGCCAATTAATATTTCACTTCAGCCATGGATTGAAGTATTATTGCTTTCTGGTGTGTGATTTTTATACTTTGGTTGTATGTCAGGTACAAGGAGAATTACACCCACTTTTTGTGAACAAGACGAAAGAACCCTCAGAAGATTAAGAAGAGCTGAAAGAGGGAAAAACATTGTTGGAGAAGAGGAATCAGAAGAAGAGTTCCAGGATATGGAGGAACACCTAACAAATCCACCAAATGGAACTGAAGGAGCAGCCAACAACAATAATAATCCACCACAGAGAAGAGTTTTGGCTTCCTACACGTGTGCAAATCCTAGACATTGTGGGAGTAGCATTCTAATCCCAAATGTTAATTCAAATAACTTTGAACTAAAGCCACAACTCATCACCTTGGTTCAAAACAATTGTTCCTATGGAGGAGGGCCACTTGAAGACCCTAACCAACACTTGTCCACCTTCTTGAGGATTTGTGACACTGTCAAAACCAATGGTGTGCACCCTGACAGTTACAAGCTACTGCTATTCCCATTTTCTCTTAGAGACAAAGCCACTTAATGGTTGGAATCCTTCCCAAGAGACAGCATCAACAATTGGGATGATCTAGTAACCAAGTTCCTTGCCAAGTTCTACCCACCTCAAAGAGTTATTAGATTAAAGACTAAAGTGCAAATATTTACTCAAATGGATGCTGAGCCCTTGTATGAGGCATGGGAATGATACAAAGCTCTAATCAGGAAGTGTCCACCGGAAATGTTCAGTGAGTGGGACAGATTGCAGAATTTCTATGAAGGCTTGACATTGAAATCTCAAGA
>NC_029794.2:44654276-44824669 GCF_000816755.2 Arachis ipaensis
AGTATTTCTTTGCTCACCAAAGGCAACGCCAACCATCACAAAGGAAAGGAGTGATGGAGTTGGAAGGAGTAGATTCAATCCTGGCTCAAAACAAAATGATGCAGCAGCAAATTCAACAACAATTTGAGAAAATGGCCAAAAGAATTGATGGCCTACAAGTAGCATCAGTGAGTGCCACAAGCCAACCAACAACCCCTTGGGGGCAGAATGAGGAGAACCAAGAAGAACAACAACAAGAGCAAGTGTAGTATATGCATAACCAAGGATCAAATGAGGTGTATGGTGACACCTACAATCCATCCTGGAAGAATCACCCAAACCTCAGATGGGGGGATAATCACAACCAGAACCAACAACCATGGCAGAGGAACTCAAATCAAAACACTTCAAGAAACAACCAAAACCACAACCAGCAGCAAACTAACCAAAACCCTTACAGAAAACCTCAAAACAACTACCCCAACTCCAACCATTATCAATCCAATAACCAACCCATCAACCAAAATGCCTACCATCCACCATCCACATCTCACAACCCACCACAAGCATCACCAGAATCTCAAAGAATCACTAACTTGGAAACCTTGATAGACAAAATGTGAAAACACCAAGAAATGACAACCAAGAACCATGAAGCCTCCATGAAGAGCCTAGAGAGGCAGATTGGGCAAATCTCCAAGCAAATTTCTGTTGAGAGACCTTCAAGCTCACTACCAAGTGACACCATTCCTAATCCAAAAGAAGAGTGCAAAGCTGTACAACTAAGGAGTGGAAAGACATTGGTAGACAATAACAAGGAGGTAACCAAGAAGCCTTTGGATAGCAACAAAGAATCATCAGAGAAAGGGGAAGCTAGCAATGAAGACATGACAACAAGAAGAAGTGCCCCAGAGAAGCTCAAAGAGAAAGACAACCAGCCACATAGTTCAAAGGAAGTGATTCAGGGACAGCAGCAAGTGGAGAAGAGCATTACACCTCCACTACCATACCCTCAGAGGTTCAACAAAGAGACTAAGGACCAACACTTTCATAAGTTCCTTGAGACTTTCAAGAAGCTAGAAATCAACATTCCCTTAGCTGAAGCACTTGAACAAATGCCCCTGTATGCAAAGTTCTTAAAAGAACTTATCAATAAGAAGAGGAGTTGGCTAGAGAAGGAAACCGTGTTGCTCACCGAGGAATGCAGTGCTGTGATTCAAAGGGGCATTCCACCAAAACTCAAGGATCTAGGAAGCTTTGTAGTCTCATGCACCATTGGCAGAATAGTTCTTAACAAAGCTCTCTGTGACCTTGGTGCCAGCATCAACTTAATGCCTCTTTCAATGATGAGAAAGCTTGCCATAGAAGAACTTAAACCCACCAGGATGTCATTGGTCATGGCAGATAGATCAATCAAAACACCCAATGGAATCGTGGAGAATCTGTTGGTGAAGGTTGGGGAGTTTATTTTCCCAACAGATTTTGTGATTTTGGATACTGAAGAGGAAGAAAATAATTCAATCATTCTGGGAAGGCCATTTCTAGCCACAGCAAGAGCCATCATTAATGTAGAAAAAGGAGAGATGATCTTCAGGGTCCACAATGAACAAATGGTCATAAACATTTTCAAGTCAATGCAACACATTCCTGAGCAAGAGGATTATATGAGAGTGGATATGATAGAGAGTTTAGTGGAAGAAATGTTGGAAGACAATCCTCAAGAGCAAGAAGGAAGTCAAGAGATAACAGAGGAATAAGTAGCCGAGATTTCCACTGAACAAGAGGAAAAACAAGGGAAGAAGGAAGAAGTACGAAAACAAGAACTGAAGCCATTACCCACTCATCTCAAATATGCATTCCTTGGCACATCAGAGAGCTTCCCAGTGATCATTAATTCATCCCTGACAAAAAAAGAAGAAGGAGAACTTCTTGATGTACTCAAAGCTCACAAAGATGCTTTGGGATGGACCATTGACGACCTGAAAGGCATCAGCCCTGCAGTGTGTATGCATAAGATCCTCTTGGAGGACAATTCCAAATCAGTAGGGTACAATCAAATCGTGGTGGACCCCAAGGACCAAGAGAAGACTGCCTTCACATGTCCATTTGGAGTTTTTGCATACAGGAGAATGCCATTCGGGCTATGCAACGCCCCAACCACATTTCAGAGGTGTATGCTTTCCATTTTCTCCGATATGGTCGAAAAGTTTCTAGAGGTCTTCATGGACGACTTCTCTATTTTTGGTGATAATTTCAACGCTTGCCTGAACCATGTAACTCTTGTCTTGAAACGGTGCCAAGAAACTAATTTGGTTTTGAACTAGGAGAAGTGCCATTTCATGGTACCCGAAGGGATTGTTCTTGGTCATAAAGTTTCAAGAAAAGGGATAGAGGTTGACAAGGCAAAGGTTGAGATCATAGAAAAACTCCCTCCACCAACTAATGTGAAATCTGTTAGAAGTTTCTTGGGGCATACAGGATTTTATAGAAGGTTTATCAAGGATTTTTCAAAAATAGCCAAACCATTGAGTAATTTATTAATGATCGATAACCCCTTTGTTTTTTATGAAAACTGCCAGCATGCCTTTGAAACTTTAAAAAACAGACTCACAACAGCACCAACCATCATACCCCCGGATTGGGAGCTGCCTTTTGAACTTATGTGTGATGCAAGTGACATTGCAATTGGCGCTGTGCTTGGACAAAAGAAGGGAAACTTGCATCATGTCATATATTATGCAAGTAAAGTGTTGAATGAAGCTCAGAAAAATTATACCACAACAGAGAAGGAATTGCTAGCTGTAGTTTATGCATTTGATAAGTTTAGATCATATTTAATAGGATCCAAAATTGTGGTTTATACTGACAATGATGCCCTTAAGTATTTGATGTCAAAACAGGATGCTAAACCAAGACTTATCAGGTGGATATTGCTCCTATAAGAGTTTGACATTGAGGTAAGGGATAGGAAGGGTACTGAAAACCAAGTTGTTGATCATTTATCGAGGCTACCACAAGAAACAATTCAAAAAGCCTCCCAGCCCGTGAATGAAAGCTTCCCAGATGAGCACCTCTTGCAGATTCAGCAAGCACCTTGGTTTGCTGACATAGCGAACTACAAAGTGGGAAGGAAGATACCTCAAGAGTTCTCTAAGAAACAAGTGAAGAAGTTAATCAATGAAGCAAGGAAATTCTTGTGGGATGAACCCTTCCTGTTCAAGAGATGTTCTGATGGAGTAATTAGAAGGTGTGTCCCTGAGAGTGAAATAAGGGATATCTTGTGGCATTGCCATGGCTCAGCTTATGGTGGACACTTTGGCCCAGAAAGAACAGCTGCAAAGATACTACAAAGTGGCTTAATAGGGAATTGAAGAAGATCTTGGAGAAGACAGTAGGAAGTACAAGAAAAGATTGGGCTCGGAAGCTAGAGGATGCACTCCGGGCATACAGAACGGCTTTCAAAACTCCCATTGGGAAGTCTCCCTTTCAGCTATTATATGGCAAATCCTGTCACCTCCCTGTAGAGCTTGAACACAAAGCGTTTTAGGCTACTAAACTCCTAAACCTTGACTCTGAAGCAGCAGGGGAGAAAAGGTTGTTGCAGATAAATGAGCTGGATGAATTTAGGCTAGAAGCCTATGAAAGTGCCAAGTTATACAAAGAAAAAGCCAAGAGGTGGCATGACAGAAGGATCTTGAAGAAAGAATTTAAACCTGGGCAGCAAGTACTCTTGTACAACTCAAGACTCAAGATGTTCCCTGGCAAACTTAAATCTAAGTGGACTGGTCCATATTTGGTAACCAAGGTTTTTCCTTATGGGAGTATTGAATTGCTGGACGAAGTAACAAAGAGTCAATTCACAGCAAATGGTCACAGAGCAAATCTGTACTTAGGAGGATAGTGGGACAAGGAAAAAGAGGTTCAGAGCCTACAGCCCTCTTAAAAAGAATGAAGGGTGACAAGCTAGTGACATTAAAAGAGCGCTTGTTGGGAGGCAACCCAACCTGAGGTAATTTTCTTTTCATAGCCTTTTCAATAAAAATGTTGAATAATTGGTATGCATTGCAAGGAGCTAAGTTTGGTGTTGCACACCAAAACAATTTCAAGGAGAATGAAGGATTCTAAGTTTGGTGTTCCACCAAAACTTTATTTAAAAGCACATTCTCACCTCCTGCACAATACTAGCTCCAAGCAATCAAACAGATTATTCAAACACTTAACTGCTTTCTAGTTTTAACTCCATAACCTTTAGAAAGACTTAACTAAAAGCATGCTTTGTCCCCTGCATCTTTAATTCAATAAAAGAAATGTTTAGAATGTGAAGTAAGATAGTTCTTTGTTAGCTGGAAGTACAACAATAGTGAGTGGTGGTATGAATGTATGATTGTATGATAGCTCACTTTTAGTGAATAAAAGAACTAGACTGTCTCCTTTTAAATAGAAGGTAGCTCACTGTCTATGAATCTCAATAAAATAAAAGTCCTAGGTTAAAAAGAAAAACAAAAAGAGAAAAGAAAAAGCCAAAAATGGTAACAGAACAAAAGAAAAATAAAAAGAAACAAAGCTAGACACCAATAGCTTGAACCTTAGTTATTACAATAATTCGTTATATAATAATATGTTCATCACTATTTAGCGAAAACTAGTGCCAATTATTACCCAAAATCATCGTTTATTGCTATTATAGCAGCAATTGAACTGATAATTTAATTGTGTATTTTATTCTTTTTTTATTCGGGTGCATCTCACTTTCTCTGTCCAAAAAAAAATTTTTTTGGATTGAAAAATTTCTCCGATGAATATGAATTATTGTTCAAATTTTTTCTCCTCTAACTCGTAGTCGAAGTATAAACATACACTTCATTATCATAAAAAACTCTGCAATCATTGTAGACGAAGTCGAATCGATAATAAATTGGGTGTGTGTATTTACAAATAACAGTATATGATGATTAAGTCGATAAATGTTACATGTACTATAAGAAATAAGAGGTTTAGTCACAAAAAAAAATTGTAGTTAAAGTTTGTAAAAACCAAAGTAATAATATATTGGTCACAAAAAAATATTTGTGGATAATTAGGAAGTTGCATTTTCAGTTTGTTATGGTTTTAGAGTTATTAGCCACAGTTTTAAACATCATAGAAACCTTTGAAAAGTCACAATATAATTCTACCACACTTCATCTGTAACTAATTTGTGCAGACCAAATTTTTCAGCCATATTTTTTGTGTGGCTAATGTCAGATTATTTAATCACACTAATTTATACTGTAAATAATAATATTTTGTTTCATTAGTTACTTAATAGCATGGTTTTGAGAACCGGATTAATCGAAAATTGATCTCCTAACTAGTTCGGTTGAAACCGAAAAACCGTTTGACAAAAAATCGGTCAAACAAACAGTTAATCGATGAACTGGTTGAACGAGATGATTTTTTATGGTTTTTACTATCTTTTAGTAAGTCTTCAACTATCATAAAAGTTAACACAATGAGCGGTTATGGATCAAAGTGATAGATAATATTGAGAGTTGTAAAATCTGGATAGATCATAAATAATTAATTAATAAATTAAAAGTGAGCTGAAAGGGTTAAAAATTTAAAATTTATAATTTGAAAAAAATTACCGATGAAAATTTAACTTAGAAAATGAATTTGAGTGCAAAAATATAATTAATTCCAGAAAAACGCGTACTGGCATTATAATTAACTGCACAGACTTAAGTCTGTCCAGTACTGCGTATGAGAAAAGTAACAATGTAGGATTGACAAGAAAAATATTTAAAGTAAAAAATCAAAACACTTAAAAATTTTGGCTCTAGGTGGGTCCAATGTGCAAAAATTACAAAATTGTCCATCACTTAAAAGCCACAAGCATGACTCACCTCCTTTCACCAAAAATCATAATCACTTCACTTTGAGAGAGGAGAGCCACAAAGATAAAAGATAAGAGAAGCTCTAGTTACTATTCACCATCTCCATTCAATTCCTCTTTTCTCTCAAACTGGAACTCTGATCGAAGACTCGTTTATGGCCAAGCGATCTCCTCTTCATCCTCTTTGATTCTATATGACTTTTGCTCCATTTCATGTGATTTTTGAGTTTGGAGTTTGAGGTATTGAAAATTCGTGACTTTGATGCTTTAGCGGAAGCTCAAGCATAATTTCTAGCGGGCATTTGACCCATGATTATAGGGTACAAGGTAAGAAAACTCAACCCCTTCATTATCCCTAGTTTTGAGTGAAAATTCTAGTATAAATACTTGATAATTGGTGTTATTAGATTGAAATGGAGTAGCTTGGGATGCTTGGTTTGATTTGGTGCGGTTTGGGTGCGCTACTAGATTGGAGGAGGATCGGGTGAAGCTTTGGTTGCATTGATTAAAGCTTATGTGTGATCAGAGAAGAGACTCAAAGAATTTGGTAAACTACCGTCAATTAAGATACATGTCTTGGTTTCATGTAAATTTTATGTAACGTTATGTAAAAACCTAGGTTAGATGATCCTAGGTTAGTGATTAATTGGAATAATTGATGTGGTTCATATTGATGGCTTAGTGTGAATAATTAATGTGGATTGGTGGTTGAATGATGGTGTGTTGTGGCATGATTTTAAGAGATTGAGACTTGATGAGCAATATGTATATATAATTAAAATTGGATGAAAATTGTAGTTTGATTTATTATTAATGGTTATTGAATGAAAATTTTGACCAGAGGCCGTGATTAGGTGAGATACACCCTTTTTGGTAATTTATGAGTCTCAATAGAGGTGTTAAAAAGGTAAAATTATATTGTGGTGGTGATTTTGAATGAATAATGGTAATATGTTATGAAATTAAATTGGAGTTGGTTGATTGGGCCTTGAAATAACTAGGATATGATTTCGGATTGATGATTGAGTATAGAGGGTACCTAGGATTGATTTATGTTAGTTTTGAAAGTGGTAGATTTGAAAACTTGTAAAAATGACATTATACAGAATTTAGGTAAAATTGAGGTTTTGACCAACTTCGATGGGGTATAATTTGGTGCTCGAAACTTGAAATTAAGTGAAATATATTTCGAATTAAAGGTGGTGATGAGATCTTTAAACCGTCCAATAACAGAAGAAAATAGAATTTTGTAGCAAAAGTTATACATGTTTGAAAATGTGATGACAAGTCATCTTAGTATAGTTTCACTAGCTTTTTTCTTTTGTTTTCAATTGATTTTATGCACTTTCTTGAGCCATAAGCAAGCCAATTGGATAAAATTTTATGTTTCCTTTGATTCAATCAACCATGGATAAATTAATGCAATTTCATGAGATTTTGTGCTATAATTTTCATATATTATGAAAGAATAACAATCTCATGATTTTGAGCATAGCTTTGATGTGCTTGGTTGATTGATGATAGGTGAAAAGAGCTTTGAAGAAGGTTGAAGAAAGAAGAAATGGCAAGGAGCAAGAGAGAACAAAAAGCTTGAGCAAAAGCTTGCCTCAAACTTTAGCTCAAACTTTTGGAAGAGTTGAATTCACCCTGGAGAAGAGCAAAAGCTTGCGCCAACGTTTGACCTCAAGCTTTTAGGCAAACGTTGGCGCCACAACAGCCTGAAGGGGGATACTTCCAACAAGAATAACTTGAGTTGTAGATGTCCAATTGAGGTGATTCCAAGTGGGTTAGAAAGCTGACATTCAGAGCTTTCCAACCATATATAATAGTCTATAGTTGGCATAAAATTTACAACGTTGACAAGAGGACAAAGTAGCACCCCAAGAGGCATACAAGAGGGATCCACGTTTGGCTCAAAGTTTGACCTCAAACTTTGGCTCAAACATGGATGACAGCAAGGAAGGCTAGCTGATATGAAAAGTTTGAGTAAAAGTTTGACCTCAAAATTTTACTCAAGCTTTTCCGGTTCATGGCCCGGTTCACAAGTGGGTTTCTCTCCAACTCCAAGAGCAATCAACAGAGGCTTTTGTCAACCCAATTTCATCAAGAGCAAAGGCCCAATTCAAGGCTTGAAGATCATTTGAAGAGAGTGTATAAATAGCTTAGAATTTAAGTTTTTAGGGAGCTTTTTCCGTTTTAGTTTTGCAAGAGTGATTTTGGGAGAGTTTTCGGTTGAGAGTATTTGGAGGTTTTGAGTCTTGGGGGAGGGGAATTGAATTCTCTTCCTCTTAATTTCCTTGTTTTCAATTTTATTTACACTTGTCTTGAATCTTGGGTTGAAGAATTGAGGAAATTCTGTCTCAATCTCATCTTGAGATCTCTCTCTGTTTTGATTTACTGCATCATTAAGAATTTGCGATTTACTTCTTTTCTTCTACTGCTGGATCTTTACTTTTCTTGCAATTGAATTCTGAATTTGGATCTAGGAAGGCATTGAGATCTAGACTTGGTTATCTAGTCTCTTAGGTCCTGAGATCTGAAATTTCCTTTTATTTCTCTGTTGAACGCTTCTTCAAGCAATTTACATTTTCTATTTGAGATCGACTGCAATTAAATTCATCTTTTACTTCCCTGCTTGTTGCAATTTACTTTTCCTTGTTTAATTCTTGCAATCCCGATTCCCAACTCCTTTTATAATTCAAGCAATTTACATTTCTTGTGTTCTAAGTTTCTGCCATTTAATTTCTTGTTCTTTAAGATTCAGCACTTTTATTTTCTGTTCCCTTTACTTTACTGCAATTATCCCCTCCCTTTAATTTTCATGCAATTTAGTTTCAGTCAATTACAAATCACTCAACCCAATCTTGATTCGCTTGACTAAATCAACCACTAAACTAAAATTGCTCAATCCTTCAATCCCTGTGGGATCGACCTCACTCACGTGAGTTATTATTACTTGATGCGACCCGGCACACTTGCCGGTTAGATTGTGTGTTTGCAATTCATTTTTCCAAAAATACACATCAAAATGGGTATTGAAAACTGAATTATGCAAAGTTTGTAGTATTTTTGGCAGAGACAGGTCCCACGCATACGTACGCATGACCCTTCATGCATACACAGGAGGGTCGCGTATGCACGAATGTGAATTCTTGCATGAACCGAGCTAGGTTCCGCGCGTACGCACAAGGCATGCGTACGCACCACTGCACAGGATTTTATGAAATGTTGATTTTTAACTGTTTAGCCTTCTCAGTCTGTTTATAACCCCTTTTAACCTCCGTATGGAGTCAAATAAACAAATGTTAATCTTTGAATACACTGGGGGAGGGAGGAATATAATGGATTAAATTGAATTATTCCTGGATCAACCTTTGGTTAAGAATGTCATGGGGATGGTGGTTCGTCCCGCCTTCGGTGAGGAGGGTGGTTAGTCCTGCTCATGAGTTAATGAATAAACTGATAAACTGATGGGGTTACTGTATATGAGAACTTATGGAATTGATCGAAAATGTGATTAAAACTAAAGATGATTATGAATTCTGATGTGATATTGAGCCCAATCTCTTGAGGACGACGATACGTAGCGCTCATTTGATATGTGGTGGATAAAGCTCAGTGGGCACGGGCAGCCAACCGACACATGAGCTCATGGCCTATTTAGAAATAAACATACATCATGTGCATCTAATTACTATTTTTTGACTTTGTATATTAGTGTAGCTTGCCTATTTGAATACTTTTGTTTGACTATTAATTGTAATGATTGTTGTACATGCTCTTTGATTGTATTTGTCTTGCATTGATTATTAATTGTGATTCTTACTGCTACACTAAATACTGAGCTGAGGAATTATGACATTGGGAATGAATGTGACTGAGAAGAGATAAGGATGTACTGAAAATGACTAAGACGAGAGATAGTTACAGAGCTGAGAATTTAGCAAACTTAACCCTGTGTGGATTAGTGAAAACCGTAGGCTTGAACTCAGTTAAGTTGGAGATTAGAATTGCCTAGAGGGTTCATATTTCTTTATATAGTATTTACTTGGAACTATTACCGTACTAGGAACGTTCGGGTTCTCACTCGTTGTGGAATTTTCTGTTTCAAATACAGGGCGCGATGAACCTCGTTAAATATATAAGATTCTATTGGCAAAGCGAATGGGACTTTCTTTTGAGATTTTATTTTGTCACTCATAAATCCCATATTTAGGGTTTATCTTGTGTTGAATTTAGAGGGATTCATCAACCTTTCTCCCATTTATCCAATGAAATAGCATGGTTTTGTAAATTCTCCTTTAATTGTGCTTAAGAGTGAAAATATACTTTTTGGGCCTTAATTGTTTAATCTTAATTCACCTTGATTCCATTAGATGCCTTGATATGTTTGTTAAGTGATTTCAGATTTAGGAGGCAAAGATTAGATCAAGGAAATGAAGGAAAAGAATGTAAAAATGGAGAAATCATGAAGAAATGAAGGAATCGCAAAAGCTGTCAAGCCGACCTCTTTGCACTTAATTGGCCATATCTTGAGCTACAGAGGTCCAAATGATGTGGTTTTAGTTGTGTTGGAAAGCTAACACCCGGGGCTTCAAAATGATATAAGATTCGCCATAGTTGCCACACGTATGGTAAGGCGTACGTACACTATATGCACACACATCGTTGCTGCCATATGATCCACTTAAAGCAATACGTGGCCAGCAAATTCTAAAGCCTTGTGGGCCCAATCCAACTCATTTCTGATGCTATTTAAGCCAAAGATTGAAGGGGAATTAACATACTTACACATCTATTTATTAGTTTAGTTTGATTTTAGTTTTATCATGCTTTAGTGGGTTTCAAGAGAGAGAAGCTCTCTCTTCTCTCTAGAATTAGGAGTAGGTTAGATCTAGATTAGGAATTCTTAGATCTAGGTTAATTTCATGCTTTGATTTACTTTTCCTTTTTCAATTCTTCTTCTTTTACCTTTCCTCTCTCTACTTTAGCATTTAATTCATGTAATTCTCTACTTTTATGTTGATGCACTTTTATTCTTCTATCCCTCTTTCAATGCAATTTATGATTCATGTTCCTTTATTGTTGATTTGATTTGTTGTTGTTTAATTCCTTGCAATTGAGTAGTGTAGATTTACTTTTCTTGCTATTTTACTATGTTTTACTTTTATGCCTTCTAAGTGTTTAATAAAATGCTTAATTGGATTTTAGAGTAGATTTTAGTGCTCTTGGCTTGGGAAGGTAACTTAGGAACTCTTGAGTTACTAATGTCCAAGTGATTGACGGTTGGGAGCCATTAATTCTAGATCTCACTAATTGATTTGGTGGAGAACTAGGACTTATGGACTTGGATTGACATAGCTCACTTGATTTTCCTCTACTATTAGTTAGGGGTTAACTTAGTGGGGTTGGTCCTTGCCAATTCTCATGTTGTGGTTAGTGATTAGGATAGAGATCCTTGACCACCAACCTTTGCCAAGACCTCTTTAGTTGTTAGTTTATTTTCATTTTCATTTACTTTTCATGTCTCCTATCAAAAACCCCAAAACATGCTTCATAACCAATAACAAGACACTTTATTGTAATTCCTAGGGAGAACGACCCGAGGTTCAATACTTCGGTTTATAAATTTAGGGGTTTGTACTAGTGACAACCAAATTTTTGTGTGAAAGGACTATTGCTTGGTTTAGGAACTATATTACAACGAGCTTTCAATTGTGAATTCTAAACCACACAAAAGTCAAATCATCAAAATGGCGCCGTTGCCGGGGAATTGCAATGGTGTTATGTTATTGGTTATTGTATATATGTGAATATTGTGAATAAGGTTGCCTTTTGCTTCTTTGTTAGTTCTTACTAGCTTTTAGGATTTAATTTTCTTGCTTCTTATTTGATTTTATTTTTATTTTCTCTTGCTATCATGAATTCTCACTTTGGCTATGAGTGTGATTACAACTATGTTGTAGGTAATGGGAGCTACCATGAGGATGTGTATCAAGGATGGGATAATCAAAGGTGGGAAGAGCCATATGCATATGACCAATCTTCATGGCAACAACCTCCACCAATGGACTATGAACGAGAGCCATTCTATCATGCATACCAATCCAATGGTTATGGTGAATCCCCTTGTGACTTTCAAGAACCACCACCATATGCCTATGAGCCATACCCTCAACATAACCCTCAACCATACTCACAAGCCACTTTTCACCAACCACCTTCATATGACCCTCATCCATATCCACCATTACAACAACCATATGAGCCATGTGAACCACATATAGAGCCACCACCATCTCAACATCACCACTTCCAAGAGTCACCCCCTCCATATTATTACCAAGATGAATTTTACTTTCCACCACAACCTCCCATGGAAGATTACTCATGTCCATCAATCCAAGAGCCATATGATCCTAATCATATTATCCAAGAGGAACAAGAGTCAAGGGATCATCTCAAGGAAATATTGGATCAACTTCAAGCAACCATGGAGCGTGTTGTGCAACAAGTGGAAAGAGGGGAAATTATTGAACCACCACAACTCTACCAAGAAGAACCACCATCCTACTATGAACCCTTCTCCCAAATTGATGAACCCTTCCATCCACCCCATCCTCCAATGGATGACATCCTTGATGTTCTTGTTCAAGGACAAGAGGAGATGAAAAGGGATATGCAACAATTCACGGCCGTCTTGGACGAGGTGGTAAACCGGCTAGCATCCCAATACTTAACTACTCAAGGAACTCCCATGGCTACATATAGAGAATCAAATGAAGAGCACAACATGAAGGAGAGATTGGTGGAGAATGAGGGAAGTTGCTTTGTATTGGAACAATTGGAGGAAGCTACAATTGTTGAAGAAGAGGAAGAAGTGGTTGAAGACTTAGGAGATGCAGAACCACCTTGGGAACATAGAGTTGAAGAAAACCCCTCCAAGATGATTGAAATTGATGCTAGGGAGGAAAGTGCACACCTTCCAAGGCATATTCCATATGAAGACTTGGATGGGATAGAGCAAGAATTGAGTTCCCTTGGTGAGGAAGATCAAGCATCAAGTCTTAGTGGTGAAGAATCCTTTGAGCATGAAGAACCTTCTCCCGTTGAATTTGAAAGCGTTGTGGAGGTAAATCTTTCTCATCCTCCCATTTATGATTTGAGTAAGGGAAAAGGCTTAGGTAGTATTGTTGAACAAAGGATTACATTTGAGAAATCTTGTAAAGAGGTGGAGGTCCTTAGAAAAAGGAGGAGGGGAATTGAATACGCTTTGTCAAGACCCTTGGAATCACCTTTACCTAGGTTGCCATCTACACCTTCATTTGAGTGGATGAAACTCATTTCTATTAGCTTTATTATCCCACTTGAATATGGTTTGCTTGAAACGGATGGCCAACTTAGGATGCTTTGTGGGATGAAGCGTAAAAGAAAGATGTTTCGTGGGTGGCGTTGCAAGTCAAGGCTCATTATGGTTGATGCATCAAACATGAGATATAAAGGTTGGAGTAGTGCTCACCTAGATGGGTCTAGAAGGCTTGTTGGTCACGTTATAGAGAATTCACCTTGTTCACCACCCGGTTGGACTAATAATGATGATCAACTTCAAGACAGTTGTGAAAATAAAGTGTGGGATCCCGGATCACAAAAAGAGGATCAACTTTGGGAGCCCCAAGCTTGTGAAGAACTTCATCAACACTTGGTACAATAAATAAGAAATCTTGGGGCACAATGGAGAACCAAGCATTGGTGGGAGTTCAAGGGATAGCTTCAAGCACAAGCCACCTTGAGAGGAGCTCCCCATAAGTCCAACTTAAGGACAATAAACATAAGTGCTAGATGGGAGACACCCCACCATGGTAAACTCTTTTCATTTTTCTCTTTTGTAAATATTGGTAGAATAGGTTTGATTTCATTTTTTGTTTAGTTTGTTGAGTTTAATTGGTAGTTTAGTATGTTAAATAAGGTTTTAGGATGTTTTGGTAGCTGTTTGGAGGTTTGGAATGATTGGAATGGTGTAAAAACATAGAAAAATTTTTGAAAAAAAAAGGTGCACCATCCGCGCATACGCGCACTGCGTGCGTATGCGTGCATCAAGCGTTTTCGCAAATCCGCGCGCATGCGCCATCTACGCGTACGCGTGGATTGAGAAATTCTACCCCTAGGCCAAAATTCCGAGAGTTGTGCGAATGCTGCACGCGCCTTGTGCCTTTGGCACAAAACCACTGATGCGTACGCGTACATGATGCGTACGCGTCACTCTCACAAAAAAAAAAAAAAACATCGACGCGCGCGCGCCATGCGCGCGTACGCGTGGATTTGCACCATGTTTTTCTTATTTCTCCTTTCTCCTTTCTTCTTCTTTCTTCTTTTCTTCTTCTTTCTTTCTACCTTTCTTCTTTCTCTCTTGAAAAAAAAATTTGTTTCAATAAAATTAAAAAAATTAAATAAATAAATAAATAACTAAAATACCAAAAAAAATTTTTTTCTTTTCTTCCATTTTCTTTTATTGTATTTGCTTACTTTCATTCATTGCATTTTAATTTTGATTTTATTGCTTGTTGTAGTTTTCTTTTTTTTAAGTTTCTTATTTTAATAATGGTGTTGAATTTTCTTATTCAATCGTTGAGAATTTCTTGCATTATTTTGGTGCCTCTTGACTTGTTTGATATTGTTGGGTGATGAAACTTTTAAATCAATGCTTAATCTTGTGTGACTCTTATGTCTTTGTGCATTGATATGACCTCATATTGTCTTTCATGACCCACTTCTTCTTATTTGAAGTTGATGTTCCATATGCTCTTTATGCTTTGACTCTACTCTTGCATCAAACATTAGTTGATATGCCCTTTGCCTATATTGCTTTCTCACTTACATGCGTAGCTAACATGTAGTGAGAACCATACTCTTATTTAGCATTAGCCCCCGCCTATGCTCTATTTGGTTTGATATCTTTGTTGTAGGCTTAATTTTCTTTCTTTTTCTCTCCTTTTAGGTTGGCCACCAAGAAAGGAGGAAAAGGAAAAGCTTTTAAATGGGGCAATAAACAAGTCATCCGCACAATCTTTTGAGGAAGCTCATCAATTGTAGCAACCCGTCCACTTTGCTCTTCTTTGCATGCACCGAGGACGGTGCAATCTTCAAGTGTGGGGAGGTTGTTCGACCGATCTCCATGGGTAACAATTTCCTTTTCAACACCAAATTTTTTTTATTATTTTCTTCATCAGATAGTTGTTGCATCGCATGTTAGGTTGCATGTTAGTTAGAATTTGTACATATTTTTACTACTTCTTTCCTATTAGGACTACTTGGTTAGGGTGATGATTTCTTTTCCAGGAAATTATTTTTAGGGCAACCTACCAATTTGAAAACCTTTTGTTGAACTTGCTTGAAAGAATTTATTTTGGAAAATGTTTTGAGCTAAGAACACAAGCTTGTGAGATTTGAGCCTAATGGTGTGGTTACATCTTATAACCACTTATTTTCCCTTCTTGTATGCATTATTCTCTTTCTATGATTATAATCTTTGATTTGTTTGATTCTTTATATCCATTATTTTGTGTATTCATGCATTTATATGATTGAGACCATCATTTCATTTAGCTCACTTACCCAAATAGCCTTACCTTTTATCTTCCATTGTTAGCCACTTTGAGCCTACGATTAACCCATTTGTTCTTAATTTTAGCACATTACAAGCCTTAAAGCGGAAAACAATAAAAGTCCTTAATTTGGATCTTTGATTAGCTTAGGCTAGTGTGTGTGTGTAACATTCAAGTGTGGAAAATCTTGGGACATTGGGTGAATAAAAGGATAGTTTTGTATTTTTGTTGTAAATATTGGAAATTGGGTACATGCTCATGTGTAATGAATGTAAAACCTTATGCATTGATGATCTTGTATATAGAAAGAAAAAATGAGAAAAAAAGGAAAAGAAAAAAAATAATATGGAAAAGAAAAGAAAAAAAATAAAAAAAGAAAGAAACATAGAAAAAGAAAGAAATAAAAGGGGACAAAATGCCCCAAAGCAAAGCTCAATAAGGGTCAATACATAAGTGTTGTAAAATGAAAAGGAATACATGAGTATGTGAGAAAAAAAATGGGTAGTTAGGTTAGCTTTGAAATTGTATAGGATGTCATAGGTTAGGTGGGAAGTTTAAGCTTATCAAAGATTCAAATTTTAAGCTCACTTGACCATATATACATCCTACCTTGACCCTAGCCCCATTACAACCTAAAGAAAAGACCTCATGATACTTGTATGCATGCATGAAATATATGTCGATTGTTAGAAGAAAAATAAATCTTAGAAAGCATGATTAGGGGAGAATTGAGAGAATCGACCCTACACACTTGAGTGACTAGAGTGCAAACACTTCCGGTGAGAGTTCGATGCTCAATTCCTTGATTCCCGGCTTTCATGAGCGTTCTTCTTGCAAGTCTACTTGAACTCCATTTTTATACTTGAATTGGTAGGATTCATGAATCGTCATATGATCTTGGCCCTACTTGTGCATGTATGTCTTGGAGGATTGATTTATTTTTAACCAAGTAGGTAGAATCATTTTGCATTTAGTTGCATTCACGTAGATAGTTGCATATAGTTTAGGGTGCATTTAGTTAGATTTCATTGAATAAATGTTGATACCCCTTTGCTTTCTCTTGGTTTAAGCATGAGGACATGCTTGGTTTAAGTGTGGGGAGGTTGATAAACCCCATATTTAGGGTTTATCTTGTGTTGAATTTAGAGGGTTTTGTCAACCTTTCTCCCATTTATCCAATGAAATAGCATGGTTTTGTAAATTCTCCTTTAATTGTGCTTGAGAGTGAAAACATGCTTTTTAGGCCCTTAATTGTTTAATCTTAATTCACCTTGATTCCATTAGATGCCTTGATATGTTTGTTAAGTGATTTCAGATTTAGGAGGCAAAGATTAGATCAAGGGAATGAAGGAAAAGTATGTAAAAATGGAGAACTCATAAAGAAATGAAGGAATTGCAAAAGCTGTCAAGCCGACCTCTTCGCACTTAATCAGCCATAACTTGAGCTACAGAGGTTCAAATGATGCGATTCTAGTTGCGTTGGAAAGCTAACATCCGGGGCTTCGAAATGATATAAGATTTGCTATAGTTTCTACACGTATAGTGACGCGTACGCACACTGTACGCGCACGTGTCGTTGCTGCCATATGATCCACTTAAAGCAATATATGGCCAGCGAATTCTAAAGCCTTAAGGGCCCAATCCAACTTATTTCTGATGCTATTTAAGCCAAGGATTGAAGGAGAATCAACATACTTACACATCTAGTCATTAGTTTAGTTTTATTTTAGTTTTATCATGCTTTAGTGGGTTTCAAGAGAGAGAAGCTCTCTCTTCTCTCTAGAATTAGGAGTAGGTTAGATCTAGATTAGGAATTCTTAGATCTAGGTTAATTTCATACTTTGATTTACTTTTTCTTTTGCAATTCTTTTTATTCTACCTTTTCTCTTTCTAGTTTAGCATTTAATTCATGTAATTCTCTACTTTTATGTTGATGCACTTTTGTTCTTCTATCCCTCTTTCAATGCAATTTATGATTCATGTTCCTTTATTGTTGATTTGATTTGTTGTTGTTTAATTCCTTGTAATTGAGTAGTGTAGATTTACTTTCCTTGCTATTTTACTATGTTTTCCTTTTATGCCTTCTAAGTGTTTGATAAAATGCTTAGTTGGATTTAGAGTAGATTTTAGTGCTCTTGGCTTGGGAAGGTAACTTAGGAACTCTTGAGTTACTAATGTCCAAGTGATTGACGGTTGGGAGCCATTAACTCTAGATCTCACTAATTGATTTGGTGGAGAACTAGGACTTATGGACTTGGATTAACATAGCTCACTTGACTTTCCTCTACTATTAGTTAGGGGTTAACTTAGTGGGGTTGGTCCTTGCCAATTCTCATGTTGTGGTTAGTGATTAGGATAGAGATCCTTGACCACCAACCTTTGCCAAGACCTCTTTAATTGTTAGTTTATTTTCATTTCCATTTACTTTTCATGTCTCCTATCAAAAACCCCAAAACATGCTTCATAACCAATAACAAGACACTTTATTGTAATTCCTAGGGGGAACGACCCGAGGTTCAATACTTCGGTTTATAAATTTAGGGGTTTGTACTAGTGACAACTAAATTTTTGTATGAAAGGACTATTGCTTGGTTTAGGAACTATATTACAACGAGCTTTCAATTGTGAATTCTAAACCACACAAAAGTCCAATCATCAAAATGGCACCGTTGCCGGGGAATTGCAATGGTGTTATATTATTGGTTATTGTATATATGTGAATATTGTGAATAGGTTTGCCTTTTGCTTCTTTGTTAGTTCTTACTAGTTTTTAGGATTTAGTTTTCTTGCTTCTTATTTGATTTTATTTTTATTTTCCCTTGCTATCATGAATTCTCACTTTGGCTATGAGTGTGATTACAACTATGTTGTAGGTAATGAGAGCTACCATGAGGATGTGTATCAAGGATGGGATAATCTGTTTATCTTTCCTTCACAGGCTCCTGGTTATGTTATTATTCTTCAAGTAATATGTATGTATATTCTTTTTATGTGTCATAAGGCCTCACCACCGTTGATTTACAACTATTGTTGCACAAAACTGGCTCCGCAGAATTTGCATAGATAGACTGGCAAGTATACCGGGTTTACCAAGTAATACCTGAGGTGAGTCAGGGTCGATCCCCACGAGGATTGTTGTTTTGAGCAAGCAGTGGACACCTTGTAGATCTTAGTCCGGAAGAATGAAAAGATGAGTGTTGTTTGAAAATGCATAAAATAAATAAAGATAGAAATACCATATTGATTTGTGAAAACAGTGATAGACGAACAGTTAAGGATTCAGAGATGCTTTGTCATTCCAGATTAATCTTTCTTACTGTCTATCTCAATAGCTTTCTGATTTATTCAATGGCAGCCGTAAGTGATTAACTCATGTCCTTTCATCAAGTTAACCTCCGCTACTACAGCAATCCACCGCGTTGAGATGACTCATGTCCTCTCATCAAGCCACCTCTAGGTTTCTCACTGTAGCAGAAGATGAAGCTCTAAGCAAGCCACTCCCCTTTACGATCCTACTCAAGGTGCCACAGACAAGGCATACCTTTCGGATCAAAGAGGGTTGCTTCTCTGACTCTAGCCTTAGCGCCATAGAGACCTTACGCACCCAAAGACAACGGAATTATATATCCCATATCCAAAGCTGCTCAGATGCTCTATACGAATCTGCAATGCAAACTCTAGCTTTAGTTCAACGTTATCCGGGTTAGGAATCACATGGAACCCAAGTAGAACACGGGTGATTGTCACGGGTCACCCTCAATTCATGAGATGAAGAACAAGAATGCATAAGAAAATAGAATCAGAATTGTATTGAAAGTAGAACAATAATATTATTAATCCATGAAACTCAGCAGAGCTCCTAACCCTAAATTAGGAGGTTAGTGACTCATGCTGATAGAAAAATACAATAAAAGGTTCGAATGGGCAAGAGTTTTCTAACAAGGTTGAACTCTTGTATATATATATATATATTAATCTAATGACTAAGGATTACAGAAATAAGATAAACTAAGTTGATAGTGCAAACATCCATTTCTGGGGCGCACTTGGTGAGTGTTTGGGCTGAGCTTGAGTGTCTCCCACATGCTAGGACTCCCTAGGGGATTTGAACGCTCGCTAGGCGCCCTCTTTTGTGCGTTGTACGTTGGCCACCCCCTTTTGGGCGTTGGATGCCAGGAATGGGGCTGGTGGCTGGTGTTGAACGCCAATTTTGGGCCTTTAAATCTGAAGCAAAGTATGGACTATTATATATTTCTGGAAAGCTCTGGATGTTAGCTTTCCATATCCGTTAAGATCTTACTATTTAGACTTCTATAGCTCCAGAAAAGCCCTTTCGAGTGCATAGAGGTCAGATCCTGATAGCATCTGCAGTGCTTTCTTTGTCTCTGAATCAGACTTTTGCTCCAGCTCCTCAATTTCAACCAGAAAATACCTGAGATTGCATGAAATCTCACAAACTCAAAGTAGAATCCAAAAATGTGAATTTTGAAATAAAACCTATGAAAAATTAATAAAACTTAAACAAAACATAATGAAAACTATATGAAAACAATGCCAAAAAGCGTATAAAATATCCCCTCATCAGAACACCAAACTTAAATTGTTACTTGTCCCCAAGCAACCAAAAACAATAAATCTCAGAGTTTTCAATGAAGCTCAGTTTCAATTAAATGAGCGAGACTAGTAGTTTTTTGCTTCTGAACAGTTTTGGATCTCACTTTCCATTGAAGCTCAGAATGATTGACATCTTTAGGGACTCAGAATCTAGATGATATTATTGATTCTCTTAGTTAAGTTCTTTTTTATTCTTGAACAGAACTTCTTTAGAGTCTTGGTCGTGACCCTAAGCACTTTGTTTTCCAGTATTACCACCGGATACATAAATGCCACAAACATTTAACTGGGTGAACCCTTTCGGATTGTTACTCAGCTTTGCTAGAGTCCCCAGTCAGTGATGTCTAGAGTTCTTAAGCACACTTTTTGCTTTGGACTACAACTTTAATTGCTCAGTCTCAAGTTTTTTACTCTACACCTTCACACCACAAGCATATAGTTAGGGAACTAGCTCAATTGAACTGTTCAGGCTAAGATATTTCTTTTAAGCCCTCCTAACCATTGATGCTCAAAGCCTTGGATCCTTTTGCTCTTACCTTTTGGTTTAAAGAGCTATTACCTTTTTGCTCTTGCCTTTTGGTTTAGAGAGTTATTGGCTTTTTCTGCTTTTTATTTCCTTTTTTTTTTCACGTACATACTTTTGTTTTTTTTTTTTGCTTTTTTCTGCTTTTTCTTCCTTGAAGAATCAATATTTGAATTTTTTAGATTACCAATAATATTTTACTTTTATCATCATTCTTTCAAGAGTCAACATTCTTTACTCCAAAATCAAACATGCACTATTCATTCATACATTTAGAAAGCAAAAACTATTCTTAATAATTAAATTCGAAATTTATGTATAATTACTGCTTCTAAAAAAATCAAAGTTTTATTAAGTTCAATGAGATGATAAGAGGAACATTTTATAGCTAATTAGAAAACAAAAACTTAAATTCTAATAATACTCATGCACTTCTTAAATTAAAAGACAGAAATTTAAATAAACATAAAAATTTAAAAACTACTAGTGATCATGTAAATCTAAACATAAGAAATAGGAATTAGAACAGCCACAGAAATAGGGAGGTGGAACTCAACCACCTTAATCATGGGAGGCATTTGGCTCTTCAGGGGACAATTTCTAACGCTTTAGTTCTTCTAGCTCACACCCCTGCTTTTCTTGTTCCTTGACCAGTTTGCAAAGCATGCTAGTATGATCTTTTTGCTCCTCTCTTAACTGATCCAAGGTGGTTTGCAATTGTGCCACAGATGCTTCCAGCTGGGTCCAATATTGAATTGGAGGGATCTCTTGAGGCTCAGACGCCTTCCTTTTGGGTGGATCAACTGGTACTTGGGAGCTTTCCATCACCTGTTTGGTGATTGGGCTTTCTACTGGGATAAATGAGTCTTTGTTAATCATGACTCCAGCCTTTTTACACAAGTGGAAGATAAGGTTAGGATAGGCCAATCTGGCTTGAGTTGACATCCTGTTTGCCACTTTGTATAGCTCAAAATGGAGTATTTGGTGGATTTCCACCTCATTCCCCATCATAATGCAGTGAATCATCACAGCCCTTCTGATGGTAACTTCAAAGCAGTTGCTAGTAGGGAGTATGGAATGCCTAATGAAGTTCAACCAGCCCTTAGCAATTGGTTTGAGATCTACTCCTCTCAGTTGGTTTGGGTTATGATGCACCACTATTTCGTAGGGCATTCTATGCTGAATTTAGGGGATTTTATCACCCTTTTCCCACATTTATTCCATGAAATGACATGGTTTCATGTATTTCTCCTAATTTGTGCTTAAATGTAAAAACATACTTTTTTGGCCATTAATTGGTTAATTTTAATTCACCTTTGATTCCACTAGATGCCTTGATGTGTGTGTTAGTGATTTCAGGTTGAAAAGGCTAGGAATGGATCAAAGGAATGAAAAGAAAAGCATGCAAAGTGGAGAAACCATGGAAAATCAAGGATTTGGGATGTACTCATCGACGCGCATGCATGATAGATGCGCGCGCGTGAAATTAAAGTCGCATGGCGACGCGTACGCGTACATGACGCGTACACGTGGGAAGCTCGCACGTGACCTCATTAAAGTGAAAACGCTGGGGGCGATTTCTGGGCTTCCTGATGACAAGTCATCCTAGCCTATTTTAACTAGTCTTGTTCTTTTGTTTTCATTAAGATTATGCACTTTCTTGAGCTACAAGCAAGCTAATTGAGTAGATTTTCATGTTTCCCTTGATTGAACCAACCATATATGAATTCATGCCATTTCATGAGGTTTTATGCTATATTTGTTGCATATTATGAATTTATTGCTTTCAATTTAAATTACAATTGTCTTGGATCTTGGATTGGAGAATTGAAGAAATTCTGTTTCAATCTCAATCTTGGATCTCTCTGCTTTATTTACTGAATTTAAATTTCCATCACTTCACTCACTGTACTTTACAAGTGTTCCTCAATCCATCTTAATTGAAAGAATCTCTGAGCATAATTCATTTCTTGCTTTGGGACAAGCAAGCTTTAAGTTCGGTGTTGTGATGACAAGTCATCCTGATTAAGTGAGGTGGCAATTTAGATCAAGCACTTTTTCTTTAATTTTTGACTACCCCACTAACTGTTTGAAGTTTTGTCTCAACCGGCTACACTCAATTTTCAAGAGAATCACTGTGTTTTCTATTGATTGATTCATATGTCATAGGAAAGAAGAGCAGCTGAACCAACAACCAACACTCATTTGAGACACCACAGAATGCAACTTTGGAGGAAGATACAATGAATTTTGAAGGAGTGAAGGCAGTCATGAATCAAAGCAAACAGCTACATCAGCAAACTCAGCAACAATTGGAGTCATTGGCCAGACAAATTGATTTTCTCCACTCCACCACAGTGAATGAATAATTTCCACCATGGAAGCCACACTCTTATTTCAGAATGAGAGAACTTCAACATCAGGAACCAAGGAACTTCAACTCCAACAACCAACTCACTAACCAAAATACCTACCACCCACCACCCACATCTCACAACCCACCACAAGCACCACCTGAACCTCAAAGACTCACCAACTTGGAGACCTTGATAGAGCTTTCCTTTTGGAATTTTCATAAGAGTTTTCGGAGAGCTTTTGTTATTGAGTGAACTTTAATTTCTTTGTCTTGGGGAAGGAGAATTCACTTCTCTTTCTCTCAGTTTTATTGCTTTCAATTTAAATTACAATTGTCTTGGATCTTGGATTGGAGAATTGAAGAAATTCTGTTTCAATCTCAATCTTAGATCTCTCTGCTTTATTTACTGAATTTAAATTTCCGTTTCTGTTACTTGATTCTCATTTATTCTCTTGCAATTAACAATTCCTTTGCAATTGTTCTTAGTGGATCTAGGAAGGCATTGAGATCTAGACTCAGATTTCTAGTCTCTGGGTCCTGAGATCCAAATCCCCAATTTACATTCTGTTTCTTTCTTTCCATGTTCATTTACTTTTCTGCTTCATATCTGATTCAATCCCAATTCTCTTTTACTCTTCTGTTTGATGCTATTTACTTTCCTTTGTTTAAATTCTGCAAATCCAATCCCCAATCCCCTTTACATTTCCAGCCATTTACATTTCTTGCACTTTAAGATTCCGCAATTTACATTTCTTGCACTCTAACTTTCTGCCATTTAATTTCTTGTCCTTTACGTTTTAGCAATTTATTTCTTGTTCTCTTTACTTCAATGCAATTTAATTTCTGCAAATCACAAAACACTCAACCAAATCTTGATTCGCTTGACTAAATTAACCATCAAGCTAAAATTGCTCAATCCTTCAATCCCTGTGGGATCGACCTCACTCCCGTGATTTTTTATTACTTGATGTGACCCGGTGCACTTGCCGGTTAGATTTGTGTGTTTTGGGAGAGATTCATTTTTCCTCCAAAATTACTCATCACTTCCCAGGCCCAAATCCAACTCATTCCAGAGCCTATTACATGCAGAAATCAAGAGGAGTCAAATAAGGGGGGGAAGACATAGTTTAGTTTACACAATGTTTTAGTTAGTTTTTAGAGAGAGAAGCTCTCTCTTCTCTCTAGAATTAGGTTAAATGTAGATTAGGATTTCTTAGATCTAGGTTTAATTCATGCTTTGATTCACTTTTTCTTTACAATTTCTTGTTCTTCTACCTTTCCTTTCCTAGTTTAGTGGTTTAATTCTTGTAATTGTTTACTTTATTGTTGATGCACTCTTGTTTCTTCTACTTCTCTTTAATGCAATTTCATGTTTGATTTCTTTTATTGTTGAATTGCTTTATTGTTGTTAATTTCCTTGCAATTAGTAGTTGTGGTTTTACATTTTTTGCAATTTTATCTTGCTTGCCTTTTGTGCCTTCCAAGTATTTGATCAAATGCTTGGAAGGATGTTAGGGTATATTTTTTCTCCTGTTGACTTTGGTTGAGTAATTGGAGACTCTTGAGTTATTAAACTCTTTTATTGATTGATAATTGGAAATTGCTAATTGATTTGAATGCCACTAAAGCTAGTCTTTCCTTAGTTGAGGTTGCATGCTTGTGAAAACTTGCATGGGAGCTCATAGGCAGGACATGAAGTTCAAAGAAGTATTGTGGAGATTCTCAAAAATCTATTGATCCAAGAAGTAGCAAACAAAACAAAAATAAAGTAAAGAAAATACAAAAACAAAAAGAACATGGCCCAAGGCTCCTTGAGTTATTAAACTCTTTTATTGATTGATAATTGGAAATTGCTAATTGATTTGAATGCCACTAAAGCTAGTCTTTCCTTAGGATTTGACTAGGACTTGTGAACTCAAGTTGATTTATCCACTTGACTTTCCTTCATAGTTAGAGGTTGACTAAGTGGGAGCAATGGACAATTCTAATCACAATTGATGATGATAATGAGGATAGGACTTCTAGTTCTCATTCCTTGCTAAGAGCTTTCTTAGTTGTTAGTTTCCCTTTTTTTGCAATTTACCTTTCATGTCTCTTATGAAAACCCCAAAATATACAATCCATAACCAATAACAAGAACACTTCCCTACAATTCCTTTGAGAGACGACCCGAGGTTTAATACTTCAGTTATTTTTATTGGGGTTTGTACTTGTGACAAACAAATTTTTGCATGAGAGGATTATTTGTTGGTTTAGAAACTATACTTGCAACGAGGATTTATTGTGAAAATCTAAACCATACGAAAATCCGTTCATCAAAATGGCGCCGTTGCCGGGGAGTTGCAAATGTGCGCTTGTTATTGGTTATTGTATATTTGTTAATATTGTGAATAGTTTGCTCTTTTTGGTTTAGTAGTTTGTTTTCTTTATCTCTTGTAGTTTTTGTTTTTATATTTTCATTATGAATTCTCATCACTTTGGCTATGAGTGTGGTTACAATTATGTTGTAGGAGATGAAAGCTTCAATGAGAACATGCATCAAGGATGGAAAAATCAAAGGTGGGAGAAGCCTCAAGCTTATGGACAACCTTCTTGGCAACAACCTCCTCCGGTTTCTTATAGGTGTAATCCATCCCCTAATGCATATCAATCCAATAGCTCTGGTGGACTCCCTTGTAGTTACCAACAAGCCCCATCATATGCCTATGAACCCCCTCCTCAACATAACCCTCATCCACACTCACAAGCCTTTTTTTACCAAACACCTTCATATGACCCTAATCCTTACCCACCATGCCAACGACCATATGAGCTATACGAACCACATATAGAAGCACCACCATTCCAACCTCAACACCTGCAAGAACCACCTCCTCCATACTATTACTAAGATGAACCACCTCCAATGTATGCAAATTTTCATCCACAAGATGAACCCTACTTTCCACCACAACCCTCCATAGAAGAATATTCATGTCCATCGATCCAAGAGCAATATGATCTTACTTATGCTAGCAATTTGGAACAAGAATCAAGAGATCGCCTCAAGGAATCAATGGACCGACTTCAAGCAACCATCCGTCAAAAGATAGACTCATGGGATTCATGTCACAAGCAAAACGTGTTCAAGGATGATTGTGGAGGAGCAACCGTGGAGTGTGTTGCGCAACAAGTGAAGAGAATGGAAAGTGTTGGACCGCCACACCCCTACCAAGAGGAACCATCTTCCTATTATGAACCCTTCCTCCAAAATAATGAACTCTCCTATCCACCCCAAGCCCTAAGGGATGATTCTCTCACTTTGCTACTTCAAGGGGAAGAAAAGATGTAAAGAGAGGTACTAGAATTCATGTCCGCCTTGAACGAGGTGGTAAACCGATTAGCCTTCCAATGCTTGAGCACTCAAGGAACTTCGATGATCACATGCGGAGAAACATTTGAAGAGTATAGCATGAAGGAGAGATTGGAAACTCCGGTAGAAAATGAGGAATGTTACTTTGTGTTAGAACAATTGGAGGAACCTATGATTATTGAAGAAGAGGAAGAAGTGGTTGAAGACCTAGGAGATGCGGAACCTCCACGGGAATATAGAGTAATAAAAAACCGCTCCAAGAAGATGGAAGCTGATGTTGAGGAGGAAAGTGCACAACCTCCAAGACAATTGTTGCATGAAGACTTGGAAGGAATGAAGCAAGAATTGAGTTCCCTTGGTGATGAAGATCAAGCATCAAAACTTCTTGGTGGCGAATCCTTTGAACTTGAAGAACCTTCTCCCAGTGAAATAGAAAGCAAAGTGGAGGTAGATTTCTCTCATCCTCTGATGAGTCCATATTTGTTGGTATATTTTGACTCAAATTGGATGGATTCTAGCACATGAACTCACACATAAGCACCAAAATAGCATACTTTTGTGTTTTCTCTCTAGATTGTGCCTAAATGTGAAAACATGCTCTTCTGTACTTATTTTGACTAATTTTATTCCATTTACCTTCTATTCGATACCTTGATGTTATTTGTGAGTAATTTCAGAAGAATAAGGTAAAAATGACTTGGTGGGAATGGAAGAGGAGCATGCAATAGCGAGAAAGCATGAAAAAAAAAGGAGGAGAGCTCAGCCATGCGTGCGTGTGCACAAGGATGCGTGCGTACGCACAAGAAGGAAATCAGCATGCGTGCATGCGCACGACCCTCTGTGCGTACGTACAAGAGGAAATTTGGCGAAGTGTGCGGATACACACATCTGTGCATCCGCACAGGTCCTAGCACATGCCTCCATTAAAAACGCACGTGACTCATGATTTTGGGGATTTCTTGGCCCATTTCTGAAGTGCTGGAGACTGGTTTGAGAGGCTATAAGAAGGGGAATGCAACACATATGGAGGGAGCTCACTTGTAGGGTAGAAACATATAGTAGGAGTAGGAGTAGTGTAGATTAGGTAATTCTCTCTTAGGGTTTTAATTAGGGTTTGTAGCATGTTATACTTCAAGTTTGATTTTGGATTATAGCAATTGCATTGTAAGTATTTCTTTAATTTCTCTTTTAATTACATTACTTGTTCTACACTTTCATCTATTTCAATTTCTCTTGTCAATATATGCATAGTTTACATTACTTTACAATTTTGAGTTTTGGTTCATGAATTTAATGTTTGATGCTTATTTTATGTTTGTTTAGTAGCCTTAGTTGCTTGTTATCATTTATGGTTCATAGCTTTCATCAATTTTCTAATTTTGCCATGTTTTATGTTTATGCCCTCTATGTGTTTGATGAAATGCCAATTTTGAGTATGGGGTAATTTCCACCCCTTGGCTTGGGGGAAATGAGAGTATGGATTACTAGAGCCATAATGTCCAACATTTAGTGATAATTCTTAGGTTGTTAATTGTTCTTGTTTCTACTAACGCTAATTTGTTGCTAAGGTAATTAGCAAGCAAGCTAGGATTTGTGGGTTAAGAACACTTATGCTCATTTAACTTACTCTCCGATGTGAGGGTTGACTTAGTGAGATTAATCCATCATAGTTATCATAGTTGTGGTTATGGCAAAGAAGGGATTCGATAACTCATCATAAGTCAAGGTTTCATTTATGTTTTGAACTATTTTTTTGATTACTTTATAGCTTTACTTGTCCAAATTGCATACATAGTTCTTTTATTCCTTTATTAGTTTATTAATTGCAATTTTGTCTTGTTCTTTTATCTTTTTATTTGTTTGCTTCCTTATTATTGAAAACACCCCTTGTTTCCCACAACCAATTTTATACACTCATTGGCATTAGTTCCTAGGGAAGACGACCCGGGAGTCTAAATACTCTCGGTTAATTATGTTTTGATTGTGAGTATCCTTTTGAATTAAATTTGATTGAGAGGATTCATTGCCAGTTCGGACTATACTTACAACGGAAATCTATTTAATTCCGAATTGGTATAATTCTCTCTCATCAAATTTTGGCGCCGTTGCCGGGGAACTAGCATCATGAGTGCTACATTTTGGTTGTTGTAAATATGTCCATAGTGTGAATAGATACTTTTTGGTTGTTTGGTTATTTTTGCTATTATTGGGATTTTGTTTCTTTTGTTAATTGATGTCTTTAGTTTTTATTTTCAATCTTCTCTATGAGTTATCACCCTCTTGGTTTGGAGTTTAGTTGTGCTTAATTTGTAGGGCTTGATAACCTCAATTTTGGATTGCATCATGGGATTGGAGCATCAATTTTGGAAGGAGCCACCTCCTCCATACTACAATGAGCCATACCCTTCCCAATGTACATACCCAAGCCAAAGATATGGTGGATTTTACTTTGATCATATGCCTCCACCACCACATGCCTATGACCCATACCTTTAACACAACCCTCAATCACCATATTTTCAAACACCACACCACCACCATACACCTTCTTACATACCATCTCAAAACACCTACCAACATGAATCACCTCCCACATATACAACCTCTCTCCCTACCTATGAACCTCAATTTTTACCCCAATGTGAAGCTTTCCCACCCTTGGCCCAAGACCAATAAGACCTTCAAGCCTTTCTCCAAGAGCAAGAAGGATTCTGAAGCACACAAGGGCAATTCATGGCTACCATAGGCGAAGCGGTGAACCACTTGGTCCTACTTCGCTCATCCAATCAAGACACTTCTCTTGAAGTATGTGAAGGATCAACTAAAGAGTGTAGTGAAGAGGAGAGCATGGAGCCACAAGGGAAAGAAGAAGGGTTAGAGCTTGAAGTGCAACAAGAGGAAGAAAGTGAAGTATTTGAATCGGAGGAGAGAAAGGGAGAATTGGGGGAGATTGATCAAGATGAGGATTCCATCATTGATGATTTTTTGTCTTCCTTGATCAATCCCCTTAAGGACCCTAATGAACCTCTTCCCCTTGAGCTTGAGAAAGACATGGAGGTAGACTTCTCACAACCACCTTGTTATGATGTGAGTGATGGAGAAGAGGAGGAAGAGGTTGGTGAGGAAGGAATTGACAACTAAGAGCACATTGAGTAGGTGGCAATTTCATCTAGGAACTTCATCGGCCCCCCACCAATATGCTATCTTGGAGACAAACTACCAACTCAAGATCCTTCTTGGGTTGGTACATGGTGGAGGAAGGGGTATTGGTTGCCAAGTGAATCCAAGGTTCTTCAAGAAAATCCATTCAAGACTTGAAGTTCAAGCATGGTGTAGAGCACAATCATGTGATTTCCAAAGAATGTTGGGTTGTTACAAGGATCAATTAGGAGCTTTTCCATCCGGCTTGAAGCATAAGGATCAACAAGAAGGTGAACGGATGCCTAGAATATAGGATCCCGGAGGAGAGTCAAAGACCAAGCATGGATGGAGGTTCAAGGAAGAGTGGAAACACAAGCCACCCTAGCTAGAGTCTCCTCAATAAGTCCAACTTCAGGACTATAAACCAAAGTGCTAGGTGAGAGACACCCCACCATGGTAACATCTTTCTTACCCTTTCTCTTTGTTTATAGTCTTGATTTCTTGCATTTTTGCTTATCTTAGCTAGCTTAGGTTAGTTTAATTATGAGTTTGATAGGTTAATTTTTAGTATAGATCATGATTTTGTGATGTTTTGAATGTTTGGTGTTGATATGTTGATGTACTAAGGGTTGATACCTTAGTTTTTGAAAAGAAAAAAATTTTTGAAACAGGGCATCTGTGCGTACGCACCCTGCTGTGCGTGCGCACAAGACTACGATTTTCACCTCCTGTGCGGGCGCACGGGGATGTGCGTCCGCACACTCCTTGTAGCATCCTCTGGTCGCAGCGCCAGCACACCCTGTGCGTGGGCACTGCCCTGTTTTTCTTGATCTGTATGTACGCACTGTTTTGTGCGTACCCACATGTATTCCTTTTTGCACCGCCAGTGCGGTCGCACAGGTTTGTGCGTCTGCACGCTAATTTGCAACCACTCTGGTGGGAGCGTTGGCACAGCCTGTGCGCGTGAACCCCTTTTCTTTTCGCTCTTGTGCGTGCGCACGGACCTGTGTGCGCACACACACATGATCCATCAAAAAAAAATCTTCTATGCGCACGCACAGGCTTATGCGTGCGCACACTTCTTACATCCCATTCTGTCCAGAGCGTTCGCACGACTTGTGCAGACGCACCCCTCCCCTTTTCACCTAGTGTGCGTACGCACAAGTGCTGTTTTGGGAAAAATTTTTATTTCTTTTCCATTTAAGCCCTAACGCACTTCCGCCCCTCCACCTCTCTCTTTTCTTGCTTCTTCCATGTTTTTCCTCTTGTTTTATTTAATCTTCATTGCATTTCATTTTTATTTTAGTTATTATCTTATTTTTACTTTAGTTGTTTCTATTTAAATAAGTTGCAAGTGTTTGTTTATTAGCGATAGGGTTGCCTCTTGATACAATGCACTTATACTTTGCTTTAATATGCAAGTACCTAGTGGATTTGAATACTCATATTTTGATTGTACCACTAAGGCAAATTATATAAGTGCATTGAATTAAGTGATTTGAGTTGAAATTACTTGTTCATCATGATTTTCATATTAAAAATCATCACATGTCCAGTACTTGTTCCTTGTTAATACTTTGCATTTGTTTGAGTGATCTAACTTGATTCTTATCAAGCTTTTCACTTTTCGTAACAAGTACCTTCACCATGTGACTTTTTCCTTATGTTTCATGATGGATAAGTAGTCTCCTTTTCATTACTGAATTGGTTATTATTTATTGTGCTATCTTATACCAAATTTGCGCTTTCACTTGCACAATTTGAAATAACCAATATCAAATACCCAATTCACTTTTGTGGTTACCTAGGATTGTGTTTGCCTTAAATTTTACTTCTTCTTTACTTGCAACCTAGGTGACTCAATTGAGAAACACATGCTTACTTTTTGATTGTGTGGTTACCATTTTACCCGATCAATGTGTATTATTCTAAAGTGTGCGCACACTTAGAATACACACAGTGTATTTTATTATACCACACTCATATGACCTTTTCCTCAATTGTTGTTTATTTGTTTTATACAGCAACCCGGAGCCCCCCGTACCCACCAACTGAAGGTGGAGCCTCTTAGCCATTCTCCCCGGATCGTGTTTATGCACGGAGGACCATGCAACCACTTAAGTGTGGGAGAGGATTCGTCATTTTGGGTGTAAACTTTCTTTTCCAAACACTTTACACTTTATTTTAGCTTCTTTTTATTATGTTTCTTGTAGATATTTGGAGTGTTTTTGATTGTTGCATTGCATTTTCTTCATAGTTTATATCTATTACATTTTGCATCCCTTATAGCTTATAGATAGAAGTTGTGATTGGATGATGTGAATAGTATAGCACCTAGTTCAATTTTGTCCTAATTGTTCATGTTAATTTTTGCTTGTTGAAAATTAGGAATAGAACTAGGAAAATTTTTGAAAATTGCATCCATCACAACATACATACATATAGGAAATAAGTTTGGTGAAACAACAAGAAATTTTCATGAAACCCTTCTTAGGGCATGCCATTGATTGAATTGAAAAATTGTTTTTCAACTTTCTTGAAGCATCCTTTTTCATAGAACATAGAAAAGAGCTAGAACAACATACCTTGGAAGATTTGAGCTCTAATAGATGGTTGCACATTTCCAACCATAAAGTTTGTTCTTGTGTGATTACACTCCTTTTTTATTGTGATCATTGATTTGCATGAATCTATATGTCCTATATTTGTTGTTTGATTGCATTTAGCATGATTGAGGCCATTCTTGTTATTGAACTCACTAACTTATATGGCCAACCCTTGTATTCACCTTTGTAACCCCTTTTTGAGCCTTTAAATCCCATTTTGTTCTAATGCTAAGCACATTGTTCTCCCTAAAGCGAAAAACCATTGATGTCCTTGGATTACTCTTTGATTAGCTTGGGTGGAGTAGTGTGTATACTCTAAGTATGGGGGAAAATTGTTGGGGAACATTGGTGATAAGCTTATTTGGGATATTCAGGGAGAAAACTTGGATAATATGGTAATACTCATGCATTCATTGTTCAAGACATATGTATCTTCTCTTGATGACACAAAACAAGGAATTGTTCTTTAAAAAAAATTCATCAATCAAATCAAATCTTGTGCACAGTAGCATATGAAATAAAAAGCTGAATAAAGGATGCATATGTGTGTATTTTGGAAAGAAAATGCATGAGTAGATGTGAGATAGGAGACAAATGGGTAGCTAGGTTGTTTTGTTATGTGTACATAGGATGATATAGGATTAGGTGGACACTTGAGCTAATCGAAGATGTAATTCACTAAGTCCACTTGACCATATTGATCTTACCTTGACCCTAGCCCCATTACAACCCTCAAAAGACCTCATGATATTTGTTTTTCATGCATCAAATATTAGTTGATTGTTAGATGACTCGTAAATCTTTGAAAAACATAATTAAAGGAGAATTGAGTGATTAAACCCTAAACACTGAGCAATTAGAGAGTAAACACATCCGGTGAGGGGTTCGATCGCTCAATTCTATGTTCTTGTTCCTTATATTGTATCTTCTTGCAAGTTGTTTGGTTGTTAGTTTGAAAACCTCAATTCAAATCTTTGGATTTTGGTTATATTGTTATATCTTCTTACCTAGCCCTAAGGTCTTATCTTGGATTGAGTGAAATTCTCTTGTTTGTTTACACCAAATCAATAGAACATTATAGATATATATATATAGATAGTATATAGCATAGATACATGCATATAGATAGTGCATTCAATAAGTTATTTTCCTTTTATCCTTCTCCTTTGTATGTGATTAGCATGAGGACTTGCTATTATTTAAGTGTGGGGGAATTGATGAGTCCATATTTTTTGGTATATTTTGACTCAAATTGGATGGATTCTAGCACATGAACTCACACTTAAATACCAAAATAGCATACTTTTATGTTTTCTCTCTAGATTGTGCCTAAATGTGAAAACATGCTCTTTTGTACTTATTTTGACTAATTTTATTCCATTTACCTTCCATTTGATACCTTGATGTTATTTGTGAGTGATCTCAGAAGAATAAGGTAAGAATGGCTTGGTGGGAATGGAGGAGGAGCATGCAATAGGGAGAAAGCATAAAGAAAACAAAGGAGGAAAGCTCAGCCAAGCGTGCGTGCGCACAAGGATGCGTTCGTACGCATAAGAAGGAAATCAGCATGCGTGCGTGCGCACAACCTTCTGTGCGTACGCACAAGAGGAAATTTGGCGAAGTGTGCGGACGTACACATCTGTGCGTCCGACAGGTCCCAGCGCATGCCTCCATTAAAAATGCACGTGACTCGTGATTTTGGGGCTTTCTTGGCCCATTTCTGAAGTGCTGGAGACTGGTTTGAGAGGCTATAAGAAGGGGAATGCAACACATATGGAGGGAGCTCACTTGTAGAGTAGAAACATATAGTAGGAGTTGGAGTAGTGTAGATTAGGTAATTCTCTCTTAGGGTTTTAATTAGGGTTTGTAGCATGTTATACTTCAAGTTTGATTTTGGATTATAGCAATTGCATTGTAAGTATTTCTTTAATTTCTCTTTTAATTACATTACTTGTTCTACACTTTCATCTATTTCAATTTCTCTTGTCAATATATGCATAGTTTACATTACTTTACAATTTTGAGTTTTGGTTCATGAATTTAATGTTTGATGCTTATTTTATGTTTCTTGAGTAGCCTTAGTTGCTTGTTATCATTTATGGTTCATAGCTTTCATCAATTTCCCAATTTTGCCATGTTTTATGTTTATACCCTCTATGTGTTTGATGAAATGCCAATTTTGAGTACGGGATAATTTCCACCCCTTGGCTTGGGAAAAATGAGTGTATGGATTACTAGAGCCATAATGTCCAACATTTAGTGATAATTCTTAGGTTGTTAATTGTTCTTGTTCCCACTAACACTAATTTGTTGCTAAGGTAATTAGCAAGCAAGCTAGGATTTGTGGGTTAAGAACACTTATGCTCATTTAAGTTACTCTCCGATGTGAGGGTTGACTTAGTGAGATTAATCCATCATAATGATCATAATTGTGGTTATGGCAAGGAGGGGATTCTATAACTCATCCCAAGTCATGGTTTCATTTATGTTTTGAACTATTTTTTTTCATTACTTTATAGCTTTACTTGTCCATATTGCATACATAGTTCTTTTATTCCTTTATTAGTTTATTAATTGGAATTTTGTCTTGTTCTTTTATCTCTTTATTTGTTTGCTTCCTTATTATTGAAAACACCCCTTGTTTCCCACAACCAATTTTATACACTCATTGGCATTAGTTCCTAGGAAAGACAACCCGGGAGTCTAAATACTCTCAGTTAATTGTGTTTTGATTATGACTATCCTTTTGAATTAAATTTGATTGAGAGGATTTATTGCCGGTTCAAACTATACTTACAACAGAAATTTATTTAATTCTAAATTGGTATAATTCTCTCTCATCATCCTCCCATTTATGATTTGAGTGATGGAGAAGCGTTAGATGAAATTGAGAAACAAAAGATTGAATATGAAGAAGTTTTCCTAGAGGTGGAAGTGATCAAAAAAGAACATAAGGGAGTGGAGCTTGCAAGAAAATTGGAAATACTCCTCTCCAAGCCATCACCATCTATTCTTTCATTAAAGTGGGTAAATCTCTCATCTCTAAGCTTGATTAGCTCACTTGAATATGGTTTGCTTGAGACGGATGGGCAACTTAGAGCTCTTTGTGGCTTTAAGAGCAAAAGGGAGATGGTTAGGGGTTGGCATTGTAAATCATAGTCCATGATGGTTGCATGCTCAAGGCTTAATTGCAAGGGTTGGTGTAGAACCAGATTGCTTGGGTCTAGGATGATATTTGGTCGCTTTAGTGAGAATTCATCTTGCTTACCACCCGGATGGGCTAATGATGATCAATTTAAAGACGGGTATCAAAACAAAGTGTGGGATCCCGGATCACACAAGGAAAATCAATTTTGGGAGTTCATGGTTTGTGAAGAACTCCATCAAGGAGTGAAGCTATTAATTTTGAAGAATGGAGCTTATTGGAGACTCAAGCATTGGTGGATGTTCCAAGATGAGTACAAGCACAAGCCACCTTGATGAGGAGCTCCCCATAAGTCCAACTTAAGGACAATAAATAAAAGTGCTAGGTGGGAGACACCCCACCATGGTAACATCTTTTCATTTTTCTCTTTTGTAAATATTGGTAAGAATTATTTCAATTTCATGCTTTGATTGATTTGTTGAGTTTTGTTGTCACTCTATTATGTTAAATAAGGTTTTAAGGTGTTTTGGTAGCTATTTGGAGGTTTAGAATGCTTGGTTTGGTGCAAGAACATGGAAAATTTTTGAAAAATAGAGCACCAACCCACGCGTACGCATGCCCCACGCGTACGCGTGACCCAAGTATTTTCGACCTTTGATGAGAGAGCTATTGTCGATCTAGAATTAATCAAAATATAGGTCCGTTGCAAGTATAGCCTAGACCAAAAAACAATCCTCTCAATCAAAGTATAGTATTTTTAAATTCAAACAAAATAAACCGAGAGTCTTTCAACCTCGGGTCGTTCTCCCTAGGACGCAATTGGAACTGTTTCTCTTTCGGTTGTGAGGAAAACGGGGTTTTAAATTAAAGAACTAAAGATTGAAAGAACCAAGCAATAAAAGGACTAAGAGATTATCAAAATTGTAACTAATGCAAGCAACAAGGAACAAGATCAAAGCTAGTGAAAATTCAAGGATATGTAAAAGAGCCTTGACTTGGGAATGAAAGTGTCTAAGGAATCCTATCATTGCCATAACCATAACTATGGTAATTATCATGAGTTAATCTCACCTAGTTAACCCCTTATATCGAGGAGTAATTCAAACAAGCATAATTGACCTTAATCCATAAGTCTTAACTAACTTACCAAACTAGTTGGTAAAAGGCTAGCTTTAATGGAAACAAGAGTCAACTAACTCCCCAAGAATTACCACTAAATGTTGGACATTATGACTCTAGTATCCTAGGAGCTCAAATCCCAAGCCAAGGTGGGAAAATCTACTCAAAATTCAAAGTTGGCATTTTCACAAACACCTTGTGTGCATAAAAATAAAACATAAGAAATTGCAAAGGAAAATGGAAAGCAATTACCAACTATGCACAAAATCAACAATAAACATCCAAACAAGCATAAAGAAAGCATAAAACATTAAATTCATCTATCAAAATTCCAAGATACCAAAATTGCATTTATAAACAAAGTAACTTGAACCAAAAGAAAATAAAGGCAAAAGCAATGTAATTAAAGAGAAGATCAAGAGTACTTACAATAAAAGAAGCAAAAATCCAAAGAAAAGCTTGCTATAAAATGCTACAATGGACATGGAAATTAAACCCTAAGAGAGCATTTTCTACTCTACTCCTACTCCTACTACTAATGCATTTTCTATTCTAAGATGGCTCTCTTGTTTTGTGTTTACATGCCCCTAATATAGCCTCTCAAATCAGCCTTCAGCACTTCAGAAATGGGCCTAGAGACCACCAAAACCGCGCAGCACGTGACATTTTAACGGATGCATGTGCTAGTACCTGTGCGGACGCACAGATGTGTGTGTTCGCATACTTCGCCGAATTTTCACTTGTGCGTACGCACAAGTAGTTGTGCGCATGCATGCATGCTGGTTTCCTCCTTGTGCGTACGCATGCATCCATGTGCGCACGTGGTGCACGAAATTGTGATCTCTGAAATGGCACCAACAACTTGGTACGTACGATTGTAATCTCAACTCTTTTCACAACTCCGCACAACTAACCAACAAGTGTACTGGGTCGTCCAAGTAATACCTTACGTGAGTAAGGGTCGATCCCACGGAGATTGCCGGCTTGAAGCAAGCTATGGTCATCCTTGTAAATCTCAGTCAGGCAGATTCAAATGGTTATGAAGTTTTGATAATTAAAATATAAATAAAATATAAAATAAGATAAAGTTACTTATGTAATTTATTGGTGGGAATTTCAGATAAGCGTCTGGAGATGCTTTGTTGCTTCTGAACCTCTGCTTTCCTACTGCCTTCTTCTAACCATGCGTTACTTCCTTCCATGGCAAGCTGTATGATCTTCTCGGATGAAAACAAATCCATATGCGCTGTCACCGCATGGCTAATCATCTGTCGGTTCCCGCTAGCATCGGAATAGGACCATTGTCCTTTTGCGCACTGTCACTTGCGCCCCACATTCGCAGGTTTGAAGCTCGTCATAGTCATCCTTTCCCAGATCCTACTTGGAATACCACAGACAAGGTTTAGACTTTCCGGATCCCAGGAATGGCTGCCAATAATTCTAGCCTATACCACGAAAACTCTGATCTCACGGAATGGAAGGCTCTGTTGTCAGGAGAGGCAACCATGCGTCGTGAACTAGGAGGCTAAGAGATACACACTCAAGCTATTGCAGATAGAACGGAAGTGGTTGTCAGGCACGCGTTCATAAGTGAGAATAATGATGAGTGTCACGAGTCATCACATTCATCAGGTTGAAGTGCGAGTGAATATCTTAGAACAAGAAGTAGACGTGAATTGAATAGAAGAACAGTAGTAATTGCATTAATTCATGAAGAACGGCAGAGCTCCACACCTTAATCTATGGGGTGTAGAAACTCCACCGTTGAAAATACATAAGTGATGGAGGTCCAGGCATGGCCGAATGGCCAGCCCCCTTATACGTGATCAAGAGATCAAATGTGATACAAATATTGTCTCAAAAATGATCTGAAGATGAAAATACAATAGTAAAAGGTCCTATTTATAATGAACTAGTATCCTAGGTTTTACAGAAATAAGTAAATGATGCAGAAATCCACTTTCGGAGCCCACTTGGTGTGTGATTGGGCTGAGCATTGAAGCTTTCACGTGCATAGGCTTTTCTTGGAGTTAAACTCCAGTTCTGGTGCCAGTTTGGGCGTTTAACTCCAGCTTTTATGCCAGTTCTGGCATTTAACACTAGAAAAGAGTAGAAAGTTGGCGTTTAAACGCCAATTTGCGTTATCAAAACTCGAGCCAAGTATGGATTATTATATATTTCTGGAAAGCCCAAGATGTCTACTTTACAATGCAATTAGGAGCGCACCAATTGGGCTTCTGTAGCTCCAGAAAATCCATTTCGAGTGCAGGGAGGTCAGAATCCAACAGCATCTGCAGTCCTTTTTTAGCCTTTGAATCAGATTTTTGCTCAAGTCTCTCAATTTCAGCCAGAAAATACCTAAAATCACAAAAAAACACAAAAACTCATAGTAAAGTCCAGAAGTGTGATTTTTATTTAAAAACTACTAATTATATACTAAAAACTAACTAAATCATACTAAAAACTACCTAAAAACAATGCTAAAAAGCGTATAAATTATATGCTCATCACAACACCAAACTTAAATTGTTGCTTGTCCCCAAGCAACTAAGAACAAAATAAGATAAAAAGAAGAGAATATACAATAAATTTCAAAAACATCTATGAAGATCAGTCTTAATTAGATGAGCGGGGCTATTAGCTTTTTGCTTCTGAACATTTTTGGCATCTCACTTTATCCTTTGAAGTTCAGAATGATTGGCATCTATAGAAACTCAGAATTCAGATAGTGTTATTGATTCTCTTAGTTCAGTATGTTGATTCTTGAACACAGCTACTTTATGAGTCTTGGCCGTGACCCTAAGCATTTTGTTTTCCAGTATTACCACCGGATACATAAATGCCACAGACACATGACTGGGTGAACCTTTTCAGATTGTGACTCAGCTTTGCTAGAGTCCCCAGTTAAAGGTGTCCAGAGCTCTTAAGCACACTCTTTTTGCTTTGGACCACGACTTTAACCGCTCAGTCTCAAGCTTTTCACTTGACATCTTCACGCCACAAGCACATGGTTAGGGACAGCTTGGTTTAGCCGCTTAGGCTAGGATTTTATTCCTGTGGGCCCTCCTATCCATTAATGCTCAAAGCCTTGGATCCTTTTTATTTTACCCTTGCCTTTTGGTTTAAAGGGCTATTGACTTTTTCTGCTTGCTTTTTCTTTTTCTCTTTCTCTCTTTTTTTTCGCATAAAATCTTTTTTATTCACTCCTTTTTCTTGCTTCAAGAATCAATTTTATGATTTTTCAGATTATCAAATAACATTTCTCCTTTTTCATCATTCTTTCAAGAGCCAACAATTTTAACATTCATAAACAACAAATTCAAAAATATGCACTGTTCAAGCAATCATTCAGAAAACAAAAGGTATTGCCACCACATCAAAATAATTAAACTAATTTCAAGATAGAATTCGAAATCATGCATTTCTAGTTCTTTTGCAATTAAAAACATTTTTCATTTAAGAAAGGTGAAGGATTCATAGGACATTCATAGCTTTAAGACATAGACACTAGACACTAATGATCATGTAATAAAGACACAAACATAGACAAAACATAGAGTATAGAAATCGAAAAATAGAAAAATTAAAACAAGGAAATTAAAGAACGGGTCTACCTTAGTGATGGCAGCTAGTTCTTCCTCTTGAAGATCTTATGGAATGCTTTAGCTCCTCAATGTCTCTTCCTTGCTTTTGTTGCTCTTCCCTCAAGGCTATTTGATCCTCTCTGATTTCATGGAGAATAATGGAGTGCTCTTGGTGCTCCATTCTTAGTTGTTCCATATTGGAACTCAAATCTCCTAAGGAGGTGTTGATTTGCTTCCAATAGTTGTGTGGAGAAAAATGCATCCCTTGAAGCATCTCAGGGATTTTTTGATGAGGGACTTCCTCATGCTCTAGTTGAGGTCCATAAGTGGGCTCTCTTGTCTGCTCGATCCTTTTCTTAGTGATGAGCTTGTCCTCTTCAATGAGGGTGCCTTCTCCTATGACAACTCCAGCTAAATTGCATAGGTGACAGATGAGATGAGGGAAGGCTAACCTTGCCAAAGTGGAGGTTTTGTCAGCCACTTTGTAGAATTCTAGAGATATGACCTCATGAACTTCTACTTCCTCTCCATTCATGATACTATGGATCATGATAGCCCGGTCTATTATAACTTCAGACCGGTTGCTAGTAGGAATGATAGATTGTTGGATGAAACTCCAACCATCCCCTAGCCACAGGTTTGAGGTCAAGCATTCTCAATTGAACCGGCTTGCCTTTGGAGTCTCTTTTCCACTGAGCTCCTTCCACACATATGTCCATGAGGACTTGGTCCAACCTTTGATCAAAGTTGACCCTTCTAGTGTAGGGGCGTGTATCTCCTTGCATCATTGGCAAGTTAAATGCCAACCTTACCATTTTTCAGACTAAAATCTAAGTATTTCCCCAGAACCATTGTAAGCCAATTCTTTGGGTTCGAGTTCACACTTTGATCATGGTTTTTGGTGACCCATGCATTAGCATAGAACTCTTGAACCATTAAGATTCTGACTTGTTGAATGGGGTTGGTGAGAACTTCCCAACCTCTTTTTCGAATCTCATGTCGGATCTCCGGATACTCATTCTTTTTTAGCATGAAAGGGACCCTAGGGATCACCTTCTTCTTGGCCACAACTTCATAGAAGTGGTCTTGATGGACCTTTGAGATGAATCTCTCCGTCTTCCATGACTCAGAGGTGGAAGCTTTTGCCTTCCCTTTCCTCTTTCTAGAGGTTTCTCCGGCCTTAGGTGCCATAAATGGTTATGGAAAAACAAAAGGCAACGCCTTTACCACACCAAACTTAGAAAGTTTGCTTGTCCTCGAGCAAAAGAAGAAAGAAGGGGGTAGAAGAAGAAGAAAATGGAGGAGATGGAGAGGTGTGAGTGGTTTGGCCAAGGGGGGAGTGTTTATGATGTGTGAAAATGAAGGAGGGATGAGGGGTTTATATAGGATTGGAAAGAGGGGTAGGGTTGGTGTATTAGGGGTTGGGTTTGGAAGGGAAAGGATTTGAATTTGAATTGTGAGGTGATTGGTGAAGAGGTGATAGGGAAGAGAAATGGAGGTGATTGGAGAGGGGTATTTGGGGAAGGGTGTTATGGGAAGGTGTGAAGAAGAGAGAGAGAGTTGAGGTAGGTGGGGATCCTGTGGGGTCCACAGATCTTGAGGTGTCAAGGATTTCTCATCCCTGCACCATTTTGGCGTGTAAACGCCACTTTGAGTGCCAATCCTGGCGTTAAATGCCAGGTTGCTACCCATTTCTGGTGTTTAACGCCAGCTTTTCTTCCCTTCTGGCATTGAACGCTAGCTTGATGCCCTTTTCTGGCGTTAAACGCCAGTCTGTTGCCCTTTTCTGGTGTTAAACGCTAGTTTGGTGCCCTTTTCTGGCATTAAACGTCCAGATAGGTGCCAGACTGGGCGTTTAACGCCCATTCTGCTACCCTTACTGGCGTTTAAACGCCAGTAAGCTCCTCCTCCAGGGTGTGCTATTTTTAATGCTATTTTTTATTTTGCTTTTTTTTTTGCAGTTGTTTTTGTGACTTCACATGATCATCAACCTAAGAAGACATAAAAGAACAATAGAAAATAAAATAAATATAATTAATTTACATTGGGTTGCCTTCCAACAAGCGCTTCTTTAATGTCAATAGCTTGACAGTGAAGCTCTTAGAGAGCTTCACAGAGACTCAGAGCTTGATATTGGCCTCCCAACACTAAACTTAGAAGTTGAGTGTGGGGGCTCTGTTTGACTCTGTGTTGAGAGAAGCTTTTCATGCTTCCTCTCCATGGTTACAGAGGAAGATTCTTTAGCTTTAAACACAAGGTAGTCCTCATTCACTTGAAGTACCAGCTCTCCTCTGTCAACAACAATCACAGCTTTTGCTGTGGCTAGGAAGGGTCTGCCAAGGATGATGGATTCATCCTTGCTCTTCCCAGTGTCCAGGATTATGAAGTCAGCAGGGATGTGAAGGCCTTCAAACTTTACCAAGACATCCTCTACAAGTCCATAAGCCTGTTTCCTTGAATTGTCTGCCATCTCTAGTGAGATTCTTGCAGCTTGCACCTCAAGGATCCCTAGTTTCTCTATTACAGAGACGGGCATGAGGTTTATACTTGACCCTAGGTCACACAAAGCTTTCTCAAAGGTCATGGTGCCTATGGTACAAGGTATTAAAAACTTTCCAGGATCCGGTTTCTTCTGAGGTAATGTCTGCCTAATCAAGTCATTCAGTTCATTGGTGAGCAAGGAGGGGTTCATCCTCCCAAGTCTCATTACTAAATAACTTGGCATTCAGCTTCATGATTGCTCCAAGGTACTTAGCAACTTGCTCTTCCGTAATATCTTCATCCTCTTCAAAGGAAGAATACTCATCAGAGCTCATGAATGGTAGAAGTAGGTTTAATGGAATCTCTATGGTCTTTGTATGAGCCTCAGATTCCTTTGGTTCTTCATTAGGGAACTCCTTGGAGGCCAGTGGACATCCATTGAGGTCTTCCTCACTGGAAATCACTGCCTTTTCTTCCTATCCAGGTTCGGCCATGTTGGACGTGTTTATGGCCTTGCACTCTCTTTTTGGATTCTCTTCTGTATTGCTTGGGAGAGTACTAGGAGGGAGTTCAGTAACTTTCTTACTCAGCTGACCCACTTGTGCCTCCAAATTTCTAATGGAGGACCTTGCTTCAGTCATGAAGCTAAGAGTGGTCTTAGATAGATCAGAGACTACAGTTGCTAAGTCAGAGTGACTTTGCTTAGAATTCTCTGTCTGTTGCTAAGAAGATGATGGAAAAGGTTTGCTATTGCCAAACCTGTTTCTTCCATCATTATTATTGTTGAAGCCTTGTTGAGGCTTCTGTTGGTCCTTCCATGAGAGATTTGGATGATTCTCCATGAAAGATTATAGGTGTTTCCATAGGGTTCTCCCATGTAATTCACTGTTTCCATTGCAGGGTTCTCAGGATCATAAGCTTCTTCTTCAGAAGATGCTTCTTTATTACTGCTGGATGCAGCTTGCATTCCAGTCAGACTCTGAGAAATCATATTGACTTACTGAGTCAATATTTTATTCTGAGCCAATATGGCATTCAGAGTATCAATCTCAAGAACTCTTTTCTTCTGAGTTGTCCCATTGTTCACAGGATTTCTTTCAGAAGTGTACATGAACTGGTTATTTGCAACCATTTCAATGAGTTCCTGGGCTTCTTCAGGGGTCTTCTTCAAATGAAGAGATCCACCAGCTGAGTTGTCCAATGACATCTTGGACAGTTCAGACAGACCATCATAGAATATGCATATGATGCTCCATTCTTAAAGCATGCCAGAAGGACACCTTCTGATCAATTGCTTGTGTCTTTTCCAAGCTTCATAGAGGGATTTGCCTTCCTTCTGTTTGAAGGTCTGGACTTCCACTCTAAGCTTACTTAATTTTTGAGGTGGAAAGAACTTTGCCAAGAAGGCATTGACCAGCTTTTCCCAAGAGTTCAGGCTTTCTTTAGGTTGTGAGTCCAACCATGTCCTAGCACTGTCTCTTACAGCAAAGGGGAAAAGCATAAGTCTGTAGACCTCAGGGTCAACCCTATGGGTCTTAACAGTGTCACAGATTTGCAAGAATTCAGCTAAAAACTGATGAGGATCTTCCAATGGAAGTTCATGATGCTTGCAATTCTGCTGCATTAGATAAACTAATTAAGGCTTAAGTTCAAAGTTGTTTGCTCTAATTGCAGGAATTGAGATGCTCCTTCCACAGAAGTCAGAAGAGGGTGCAATGAAGTCACCAAGCATCTTCCTTGCATTGTTGGCATTGTTGTTATTTTCGGCTGCCATGTCTTCTTTTTTTCGAAAATTTCTGTTAGGTCCTCTCTAGAGAGTTGTGCTTTAGCTTCTCTTAGCTTCCTCTTCAAGGTCCTTTCAGGTTCAGGATCAGCTTCAACAAGAATGCCTTTGTCTTTGTTCCTGCTCATATGAAAGAGAAGAGAACAAGAAAGTATGGAATCCTCTATGTCACAGTATAGAGATTCATTGAGGTGTCAGAGGAAAACAGGAATAGAGGGATGAGGTAGGTGAATAAGAATTCGAACATATGAAGAAGGAGAGAGAGTCCGAATTGCTAATTGAGGAGGATTGTTAGTACTTAAATAGAAGAAGGTGAGGAGGGGGAAATTTTTTCGAAAATTGGAGAGAGAAAAGTAGTTAGGTGGTTTTGAAAAAGATATGATTGAAATAAAAAACTTTTAAAATCAAACAAAAAGTTAAGTAGTTAATTGAGAAAGATTTGAAAATCAAATTTTAAAAAGATAAGAAGTTAGAAAAAGATTTTGAAATTAAAATTTGAAAAAGATATGATTGAAAAGTTATTTTGAAAAGGATTTGAATTGGAAATTAAAAAGATTTGATTTTTGAAATTAAAGTTAATTGCTTGACTAACAAGAAATTAAAAGATATGATTCTAGAATTTAAAGTTTGATCCTTTCTTAATAGGCAAGTAACAACTTGAAAATTTTTTTTTGAATTAAATCATTAATTGGTAGCCAGGATTTTCGAAAATAGTGAGAGAAAAATGGAAAAAGATTTGATTTTGAAAAAGATATGATTTGAAAAAGATTTGAATTAAAAACTAACTTACCTCCTTTGTGTTGTCCTGGCGTTAAATGCCTAGAATGGTATCCATTCTGGCGTTGAACGTCCAAAATACTACCCTTTTGGGCGTTTAACGCCCAGCCAGGTACCCTGGCTGGCGTTTAACGCCCACGCCAAATTTCCTTTCTCACTGGGCGTTTTTGAACGCCCAGCTTTTTATCTGTAATTCCTCTGCTGAATGTTCTGAATCTTCAATTCTCTGTATTATTGACTTAAAAAGATATATTTTGAAATTTTTTTGAATTTTTAATGATGAGAGAGAAAAATAACAGAATGAAATTAAACATGAAAAACTAAGATCAAAACAAGGAAAGCATGCAAGAACACTTTGAATGTCAAGATGAACATCAAGAATACTATGAAGATCATGATGAACGTCAAGAACATATTTTTGAAAATTTTTAAGAAAAGAAAGACATGCAAGACACTAAACTTAGAAATTTTCATACTAGAGACACTAACAATTTGAGAATGCACATGAGAAACAAGAAAAGACACAAAACAAGAGAATTTAAAGATCAGACCCAAGAAAATCATCAAGAACAACTTGAAGATCAATGAAGAACTCAATGCATGTAATTTTCGAAAATTAGAAAAATGCAATTGACACCAAACTTAAAAATTGACACTAGATTCAAACAAGAAACATAAAATTTTTGGTTTTTATGATTTTATTAAAACTTTTTGTATTCTTCGAAAATTACTTGGAAAAAGAAAAAAATAAGAAAGCTTTAAAAATAAAATAAAATTACCTAATCTGAGCAACAAGATGAACCGTCAGTTGTCCAAACTCGAACAATCCCCGGCAACGGCACCAAAAACTTGGTGCATAAAATTGTGATCTCTGAAACGGCGCCAACAACTTGGTATGCACGATTGTAATCTCAACTCTTTTCACAACTCCGCACAACTAACCAGCAAGTGCACTGGGTCGTCCAAGTAATACCTTACGTGAGTAAGGGTCGATCCCATGGAGATTGTCAGCTTAAAGCAATCTATGGTCATCCTTGTAAATCTCAGTCAGGCAGATTCAAATGGTTATGAAGTTTTGATAATTAAAATATAAATAAAATATAAAATAACATAAAGATACTTATGTAATTCATTGGTGGGAATTTCAGATAAGCGTCTAGAGATGCTTTGTTGCTTCTGAACCTCTGCTTTCCTATTGCCTTCTTCAAACCATGCGTTACTTCCTTCCATGGCAAGCTGTATGATCCTCTCGGATGAAAACAAATCCATATGCGCTATCACCGCATGGCTAATCATCTGTCGGTTCCCGCTAGCGTCGGAATAGGACTATTGTCCTTTTGCGCACTGTCACTTGCGCCCCACATTCGCAGGTTTGAAGCTCGTCACAGTCATCCCTTCCCAGATCCTACTCGGAATATCACAAATAAGGTTTTGACTTTCCGGATCCCATGAATGGCTGCCAATAATTCTAGCCTATACCACGAAGACTCTGATCTCACGGAATAGAAGGCTTTGTTGTCAGGTGAGGCAACCATGCATCGTGAACCAGGAGGCTAAGAGATTCACACTCAAGCTATTGCAGATAGAACGGAAGTGGTTGTCAGGCACGCGTTCATAAGTGAGAATAATGATGAGTGTCACGGGTCATCACATTCATCAGGTTGAAGTGCGAGTGAATATCTTAGAACAAGAAGTAGGCGTGAATTGAATAAAAGAAAAGTAGTAATTGTATTAATTCATGAAGAACAGCAGAGCTGCACACCTTAATCTATGGGGTGTAAAAACTCCACCGTTGAAAATACATAAGTGATGAAGGTCCAGGCATGGCCGAATGGCCAGCCCCCTTATATGTAATCAAGAGATCAAATGTGATACAAAGATAGTCTCAAAAATGATCTGAAGATGAAAATACAATAGTAAAAGGTCCTATTTATAATGAACTAGTAGCCTAGGGTTTATAGAAATAAGTAAATGATGCAGAAATCCACTTCCGGGGCCCACCTAGTGTGTGCTTGGGCTGAGCATTGAAGCTTTCACATGCATAGGCTTTTCTTGGAGTTAAACGCCAGTTCTAGTGCAAGTTTGGGCGTTTAACTCCAACTTTTATGCCAGTTCTGGCGTTTAACGCCAGAAAAGGGTAGAAAGTTGGCTTTTAAACGCCAGTTTGTGTTATCAAAACTCGGGATAAATATGGACTATTATATATTGCTGAAAAGCCCAAGATATCTACTTTCCAACGCAATTAAGAGCGCGCCAATTGGGCTTCTGTAGCTCTAGAAAATCTATTTCGAGTGCAGGGAGATCAGAATCCAACAGCATCTGCAGTCCTTTTTCAGCCTTTGAATCATATTTTTGCTCAGGTCCCTCAATTTCAGCCAAAAAATACCTGAAATCATAGAAAAACACACAAACTCATAGTAAAGTCCAGAAGTGTGATTTTTATTTAAAAACTACTAATTATATACTAAAAACTAACTAAATCATACTAAAAACTACCTAAAAACAATGCTAAAAAGTGTATAAATTATCCGCTCATCAGCACGCACGCATAGCTGAGCTCTTTTCCTTTGTTTTCTTCATGCTTTCTCCTATTTGCATGCTCCTCTTCCATTACCACCAAGCCATTCCTACCTTATTCATCTGAAATCACTCACAAATAACATCAAGGTATCAAATGGAAGCTAAATGTAATAAAATTAGTCAAAATAAGCACAAAAGAGCATGTTTTCATAATTAAGCACAATTTAGGGAGAAAATACAAAAGTATGCTATTTAGGTGAATAAATGTGGGTTTATATGATGAAATATACTTAGATCAAACCAAAATATATCGTCAAATGTGGATTCATCAACCCTCCACGTGCACACGTCACGCACGCATACACGTGGATTCAAAATTTTCACCTCCAAGCCATTTTCCTAAGAGTTGCGCGAACTTCGCGTGAACACTGTGCTGGGTGATGCATTCGCATATTTGCCACATTAGCTAGTCTATTTAGTTAGTTTTAGCTTAGTTTCACTCATTTTTCTTTGAATTTAAACAAGTGTTCTTATGAGTTTTATTTTCATACATAAGAATACCAATGACCATGTTAATTGTAGCCAAATTCATGCAAATGATTCAAGGAATGCCTAAATGAATGAGTATGAATGAATCTCATAAAATTGATTGCATGAATTGGTAAGACTTTGAAGCAATTTCATTTGTCAATGATAGGTGATGAAACAATAAAGCATTGAAGCAAGAATGAAGCAAGCAAGTGGCTAACAAATCCTTTAGAAATAGCAATGTGCACGTTGCCAACTTGGGATTCAAGTTGGCAACGCCATTGAAGCTTCACTTGAGGAAGAGCACAAACAACCTTGCAAGAAAGTGGTCTCCTGTGAGAACTATGCACGTTGCTAACTTGGAGTTACAATGGAGTGCTTGGCAACAACTCAAGAAGCAAGTTGGGTAAGAAGAGGAGGAGTTGTTAGCGTTGCCAACTTGGAGAAAGGGTGAGTGTTTGAAGGCAACGCCAAGCAGCACTGGAGAAGCACATGTTGGCGTTGCCACGCCAGGAACCATAGGCGTGTTCCTAGGCAACGCCAGGCAGCCCTGGAGAAGCACATGTTGGCGTTGCCAACGCCAGGAACCATAGGCGTGTTCCTAGGCAATGCCTGGCAGCCCTGGAGAAGCACATTTGGGCGTTGCCAACTTGGAGAAAGGAGTGAGTGTTTGATGGCAATGCAAGGCAGCCCTGGAGAGCACATTTGGGTGTTGCCAACTTGGAGAAAGGAGTGAGTGTTTGATGGCAACGCAGGCAAGCAAGGAATTGGGCCAGGGAGGAGCTCGAGGGCGTTGCCAACGTGGGAATGAAGAAGCGTTATTCAAGGCAACGCTGAGCTAGAAGATTTTGCCCAGAGAAGAAGCTAGAGCACGTTGCCAACGTGCTGCTTCACTGGAGTGTTCCTTCGCAACGCACACAAGCAAAGCTTGGCCCAGGAGGAAGGGAAGCTGGCGTTGCCAACGCCAGGAACAAGGGACGTGTTCCTTGGCAACGCACACAAGCAAGATTGGCCCAGGAAGAGGAGGAGCTGGCGTTGCCAACGCCAGGAAACATAGGCATGTTTGGCAACAACTCAAAGCAACAAGCATGGAGCCTTGAGGAGAGGAGCACGAGCACGTTGCCAACTCCAGGAAGAGTTGGAGTGTTTGCTGACAATGCCCAAGCATGGAGGCTGTCCAGGAAAGGAAGCCAACGTTGCCAACTTAGAGATATAGGGGCGTGTTCAGCAACAACTCCAGCGAGCTTGGCAGCCTGACCTTACTTCCTTTAATGGAGTATATCTTGAGTTACAAAGCTCCAAATGAGGTGATTCCAACGGCATTTGAAAGTAGACATCCAGAGCTTTCCAACCATATATCATAGTATGGGGTTGGCATTCATTTGAAGCTTCAAAAGCTGGCTTCATTTAGAGCTTCAGAATCTGGGCACGTTGCCAACTTGAGAAGAGAAGGGCGTGTTCAACAATAACTTGGCAGCTTGACCTTACCTTCTTTGAGGGAGCATAACTTGACTTATAGAGATCCAAATTGAGTACTTCCAGTTGCGTTGGAAAGCTGACATTCATAGCTTTCCAACCATATATAATAGTCCATAGTGGAGTATGAAATGTAAGCTCGAATCAGAGTCATCTTTAGGCTCCAAAAACAAGAAAATGAGGTTGAAATTTAAGGAAGAATGAATGGCCTTGGAGGGGAGCACGAGCACGTTGCCAACGTGCCAACAAGGGGGCGTGTTTGAGGACAACGCGAGCCCCATGTTTCAGCCTTGGGAGGCTTGGCACGTTGCCAACTTGAGAAGAAAGGGGCGTGTTTAGCAACAACTTGGCAGCTTGACCTTACCTTCTTTGAGGAAGCATAACCTGAGCTAGCAAAATCCAATTGAGATGATTCCAAGTGCATTAGAAAGAAGACACTCTGAGCTTTCCAATGATGTATGATAGTCCATATTGAAGTAGAAGATTGACACTCAAATTCTGGGCAAATTTTGCATGAGAGAAGAGTCAAGAAGAAGAAAAGCAAGTTGTTAGCAATAACTTGGGCCAACAACGCCCAAAAACCAATAACCACTTCCAAGAAAATGCAATGCACGTTGCCAACATGCATTAAGGCTAGAGTTATTGGCAACAACGCCAAGTCATTGGGCCAGAAACATTATGAATGAACTCCTCCTTCCATGTTTAGCAACACTTCTTCAATTGAACCAGAAATTCAACAAAGAGAAAGCCCATATTGCTAGCCCAAATTAAAGATCTCTGAAGGAGTTTTAGGAGTAGTATAAATAGAGAAGAGTTTGGTACTTTGTGGGCACTTTTTGGACACTTAGAAAATTTGCTATTACACTAGCATTTTTACTTTTTACTTTTTCTCACCGGTTTTCTATTTTGTTTTTCTTGTAACTTTGAATTTTCAGTTTTAAGAACTTCTTCTTCTTCTTCATTCTTCTCTACACTTAGTTTAATTTTCATCTATGAAATTGTTGTTGAAATTGGAGCTATGATTCACTAAACCCCACTTTCATTAGGGGGAAGAGCTCTGCTCATTTGAATGGGTTGACAACTTCTCTTTTTCTTCTCAATTCAAGTGGTTTATCTAAAGAGGAAACTCTTGTTCTTCATAGATTTAATCACCATCGAGAGAGGAATTAATCTATATGAATTATGTGGTAAATTTGAGAAAGGAGTCACATAGTTCAGTTTAGAGTTCTTCCTTTCATGATTTCCTTGATCAATATACTTTGGTTGGTATGTGAGATGTAACCTTTCTTAGTTGAGATTCTGGAAGTTGTGTGGCTTGGATTAGAAAATGAACTTCATCTCTTCTCATGAACAATTAGATCACGAGAGTGGCAATTGGTTGTGTTGAAAGAAATTGAATTACCAAGAGATTGGAACTCAATTACCCACAATTTGCCATGGATCTATACCCGTGATTGAGAAGGAATTGATCAACATCAATTCATGAGAATTTGCATCTCTGATCCCTAATGATCCTTTCCATCATTAATTCTCATCTCTTTTGTTCTTTAGTTATTTGAATACCGATTAGATTCTGTTTCTCTAGTTCTTGTTATTTACTCTTATGTTCTCTGAATTTCTGCAACCTTTACTTTCTTGCAATTTATTTTCCATGTCATTTAAGTTTCCTGCACTTTAAGTTTTAGTTATTCACTTTCATCTTCTTTCTCTCTTCTAGTTCTTTAAATTCCTTGCCACTTAAATTTTTGCAAATATGTTCAAAAATCACAAATCTCATGAAATCAAAACCATGTTTGCTTGACTAAATCTACCATTTAACTAAAGTTGCTTAATCTACCAATCTTCGTGGGATCGACCTCACTCTAAGTGAGTTTTACTACTTGCTACGACCCGGTATACTTGCCGGTAATTACGTGAAATTAATTTTTTACGTATCAAGTTTTTGGCGCCGTTGCCGGGGATTGGAAAAGATTGACAATGATTAAGTGAAATGAAGATCTAGATCTAGTACTTTTTATTTTTGTTCTTTAACTTTTAACTAACACACTAACTGTTTGAATTTTTGCTTAAACCAACCAACATTTCACTTCAGCTATGGATTGAAGTGTTATTGCCTTTCTGGTGTTGTGTGATTCTTATGCTTCGGTTGCATGTCAGGTACAAGGAGAACTATACCCACTTTTTATGAACAAGACGAAAGAACCCTCAGAAGATTAAGAAGAGCTGAAAGAGGGAAATACATTGTTGGAGAAGAGGATTCAGAAGGAGAAGACCAAATCATGGAGGGCAATTCACATAACCATGCCGAGGGAGCTACCAATACTAACATTCCAGAGGGAGTTGCCAACAATAACAACCCACCTCAAAGGAGAGTTCTAGCTTCTTACACTCTCCCAAATCCAAGACACTGTGGGAGCAGTATACTTGCCCCCAACGTTCATGCAAACAATCTTGAATTGAAGCCTCAACTCATCACCCTTGTGCAGAACAATTGCTCATATGGAGGAGGCCCCCTTGAGGATCCAAATCAACACCTATCTATCTTCCTAAGAATTTGCGAAACTGTCAAGACAAATGGTGTGCATCCAGATGTTTACAAGCTGCTATTATTCCCATTTTCTTTGAGGGATAAGGCATTTCAATGGCTGGAGATATTCCCCAAGGAAAGTATCAACACTTGGGATGATTTGGTGAATAAATTTCTATCCAAGTTCTATCCACCTCAAAGAGTCATCAGGTTGAAAACAGAGGTGCAAACATTCACTCAAATGAATGGGGAAACATTGTATGAAGCATGGGAAAGATACAAAACCTTGATTAGAAAATGTCCACCTGAAATGTTTAGTGAATGGGATAAACTTCAAAACTTCTATGAAGGGTTGACTGAAAAATCTCAAGAATCTTTGGATTACTCTGTAGGAGGCTCACTACAATTGATGAATACAGCCGAAGAAGCTCAGAATCTCATAGACATGGTGACAAATAACCAATACTTCTTTGCTCATCAGAGGCAACGCCAACCTATTCAAAAGAAGGGTGTATTGGAACTAGAAGGAGTGGATACTATCTTAGCACAGAATAAGTTGATGCACCAACAAATCCAGCAACAAATGGAGATGATGGCTAAGAGAATAGATGGCCTCCAACTAGCTTCAGTGAGTACAACAAATCAGGCTTCAATTGAATGGGGTCAAAATAAAACAGGCAATGTTGAGTAGCAACAAGAACAAGTTCAATAAATGCAAAATACCTCAAGTTCATTTCAAAATGACTTTCATGGTGACACATACAACTCATCCTGGAGGAATCACCCTAACCTGAGATGGGGTAATAATCAAAACCAGTGGCAGAAGAACAATAACTCCAACCATTCCCGTAACACACACAACCAAAACCACTCATCCAACAACACTAACCAATATAAGAAACCACAAAACACATATCAACCACCTCACCACAATTCACAAACTCATCAAAACAGCATTCCCGCACCAACATCTAACCCCCAAAACTACCACACTACCTCTACAAATAACTTCCAGCAACCACATTACAACCCCATCATACCACCAATAGACCATCATGAAAGCAGACTTTCAAGTCTTGAGGCAGCCATACAAGCAATTGCTTAGTCCACTCAAAGCTTGGTCAAAGTGCAAGAGAGAAATGAAGCTACCATGAAGAGCCTTGAACGACAAGTGGGACAATTGGCTAAACAAGATGAACGGCCAACCAATATCCTCCCAAGTGACACAGTACCCAACCCAAGAGAAGAATGCAAAGCTCTCCAATTGAGAAGTGGCAAGGTAATTGGAGAAAGTCCTAACAAAGAAGTAATAAAACTCAACGAGCAAGGCACATCAAGCAAGCAAGATGAAGACAAGATAGCAACACCTCAAGAGGGCAAGGAAGATGAAAAGCCACAAAGCAAGACACCCACTCCAGACAACCATCTCAATAACAAGGAGAGTGTGAAGTCACAACAGGAGGACAAGAATGAAGGAGTGAAAGCATATGTACCCAAGCTTCCATATCCAACCAGGATACACAAAGGAACGAAAGATCAACAATTCCCAAGGTTCTTGGAAATCTTTAAGAAACTTGAAATCAACATCCCATTGGCGGAGGATTTGGAACAAATGCCACTATATGCAAAGTTTCTCAAAGAATTAATCACCAAGAAGAGAAGTTGGCAAGAGAAAGAAACAGTGATTCTCACTCAAGAGTGTAGCGTCATTATTCAATGAGGACTGCCACCAAAACTCAAGGATCCATGATGAGCAGATGACCATAAATGTCTTCAAGGCAATGCAACACCCCGTTGAGAAAGAGAATTGCATGAGGATTGATGTGGTGGATTCTTTAGTTGAAGAAATACTTGAAATAAACCATCAAGTGAAACAGGAGGAAGTCCAAGACATCCAAGGACAAGAAGAGAACAAGTTGGAAACACCAGAGGAACCAAGTGAAGCTAAGAAAGAAGAGACACCACAACAAGAGTTGAAACCACTATCTCCTCATCTTAAATATGCATTTCTTGGTGAAAAGGACAGTTTCCCAGTGATCATCAATTCTACATTGAGTGCTGAGGAAGAAGAAAAGCTACTTGTAGTTTTGAGATCCCACAAAGAGGCGCTGGGGTGGACCATTGATGACTTGAAAGGCATAAGCCCTGCCATATGCATGCACAAAATACTCTTGGAGGAAAATTCTAAACCAGTAGTACAACCTCAGAGAATATTGAATCCCACAATGAAAGAGGTGGTCCAAAAAGATGTACTGAAGCTATGTAAAGCTGGGATCATTTACCCCATCTCTGACAGTCCATGGGTTAGCCCAGTTCAAGTAGTACCCAAGAAAGGTGGGATGACTGTCATTGTCAATGAGAAGAATGAGCTTATTCCAACAAGAACAGTGACTGGATGGAGGATGTGCATCGACTATAGGAGGCTGAATTATGCCACACGAAAGGACCATTTTCCCCTGCCTTTCATTGACCAGATGCTGGAAAGGCTGGCTGGCCATGCTTATTACTGTTTCCTTGACGGATACTCTGGATATAACCAAATCGTAGTTGACCCCATGGATCAAGAGAAGACTTCTTTTACCTACCCTTTTGGAGTCTTTGCTTACAGGAGAATGTCATTCGGGTTGTGTAATGCCCCAGCTACCTTTCAGAGATGCATGCTATCAATCTTCTCGGACATGGTAGAAAAATTTATTGAAGTTTTTATGGATGATTTCTCTGTCTTTGGTGATTCTTTCAATACTTGCTTGCACCATCTTACCCTAGTCTTGAAAAGGTGCCAAGAAACCAATTTGGTTTTAAACTGGGAGAAATGCCATTTCATGGTACCCGAAGGCATTGTTCTTGGTCACAAAATTTCAAGAGAGGGTATAGAGGTTGATAAGGCAAAAGTAGAAATTATAGAAAAACTTCCTTTACCAACTAGTGTGAAAGCTGTTAGAAGCTTCTTAGGCCATGCTGGATTCTATAGAAGATTCATCAAAGATTTTTCCAAAATAGCAAAGCCACTAAGCAATTTGCTAGTGGTGAACAACCCTTTCCTCTTTGATGATGAATGTAAACATGCTTTTGAAACTCTAAAAGCTAAGCTAACCACAGCACCAATCATCACACCCCCAAGTTAGGAACTACCTTTTGAACTCATGTGTGATGCAAGTGACCTTGCAATTGGTGCTGTGTTGGGGCAGAGGAAGGAAAAGAAGCTTCATGTTATCTACTATGCAAGTAAAGTGTTGAATGAAACTCAAAGAAATTACACTACAACAGAGAAAGAGTTGCTAGCTGTGGTGTATGCTTTTGATAAGTTTAGACAATATTTGATTGGATCTAAAGTTTTAGTGTATACTGACCATGCTGCTCTTAAGTATCTCATGTCAAAACAGGATGCCAAACCAAGGCTAATCAGATGGGTACTACTCCTACAAGAGTTTGACATTGAGATAAAGGATAGGAAAGGTAGTGAAAATCAAGTTGCTGACCATCTATCAAGAGTGCCACAAGATACATGTCAAGACAATCTTCAATCAATAAATGAGGAATTTCCAGATGAGCACCTCTTGCAGATTCCACATGTTCCTTGGTTCGCAGACATGGCAAACTACAAGGCAGGAAGGATCATACCACAAGAATACACAAAACAACAAGTCAAGAAGTTGTTACATGAGGCTAAGTTCTTCTTCTGGGATAAGACATTTCTATTCAAAAAATGCCCAGATGGAATGATAAGAAGGTGTGTACCGGAGGTTGAGATGAAGGACATACTATGGCATTGTCATAACTCAAGCTATGGTGGCCATTTTGGAGCTGAAAGAACTGCTGCAAAGGTACTTCAAAGCGGTTTTTACTGGCCTTCAATATTCAAGGATGGTAGAGACTTTGTGTGCCATTGTAATGAGTGTCAAAGAACAGGGAGTTTGACAAGGAAAAATGAGATGCCTCAGAAATTCATCTTGGAAGTGGAACTCTTTGATTTGTGGGGAATAGACTTCATGGGACCATTTCCTCCATCTTACACATTCAAATACATTTTGGTGGCAGTGGAGTATGTTTCAAAATGGGTAGAGGCAATAGCCACCACCACATGTGATACCAACGTGGTGCTGCAATTCCTAAAGAGAAACATCTTCACACGATTTGGAGTGCCCAAGGGACTTATAAGTGATGGGGAAGCCACTTCTGTAACAAGCAACTAAACTCTCTACTCCATAAATATAGAGTTACTCACAAAGTGGCCACACCTTATCACCCACAGACAAATGGGCAAGCTGAACTTGCTAACAGAGAGCTAAAGAGGATCCTGGAGAAAACTGTGGGAGCAACAAGAAAGGATTGGGTTCGGAAGCTGGATGATGCACTTTGGGCATACAGAACAGCATTCAAAATGCCAATAGGAAAATCTCCATTTCAGCTGATGTATGGAAAAGCATGCCATCTCCCTGTGGAGCTTGAACACAAGGCCTTTTGGGCCACCAAACTTTTGAATTTAGATGCTCAAGCAGCAGGAGAAAAGAGGTTACTACAACTCAATGAATTGGAGGAGTTCAGATTGGAAGCCTATGAAAATGCCAGAATATACAAAGAAAGAGCAAAAAGGTGGCATGACAAGAGGATATCCCAAAGGACATTCGAACCAAGCCAAAAGGTGTTTCTATTCAACTCAAGACTAAAGATTTTCCCTGGGAAGCTAAGGTCTAGATGGACTGGTCCATACACCATCACCAAAGTATCTCCTCATGGCTATTTGGAATTACTTGATGAGACTTCAAAACAAACTTTCACAGCAAATGGACATAGGGTAAAACTTTATCTTGGTGGCCCCTGGAGCAAGGAAGAAAATGTGCACTTACTAACATGAGCAAAAGAGCGGCAATGTCAAGCTAAGGACGATAAATAAGCGCTTCATGGGAGGCAACCCATGCACAGGAGTCTTTTATTTTCATGCTTTAGTGATAATAAAGAGTAAACTAGCACATAGTGTATGCAAAGAACTAAGTTTGGTGTAACCAATCTCAAAATAATTGCAAAAGTTTTTTTTTCAACACTTAGTCACAAACCAAGTTTGGTGTCCATACGTACACGAAAATGCTAGACCATAGAACAATTTTTAGTAATACAAAAAAAAAAAAGAGGTAGCGTGTTTTCTTTTGGCACATGTTTAAAACACTTCAAGAATCTCAATGTTTTGGAATTTGGTTGCAGAGAAGTGAAAGAAAGAAGTGATGGAGAATCTTGAAGAAAAGTCACGGACACACAAGGAAAAGAAAGTCACATGAGTCTTGAAGTGTGTGCATTGAAAAAGGCAACTTATCATGCAATGGGTACAAAGAAGCATGCTTCCCATACTATGACCGAACCATCAAAACCATTCTCCCACCATAAATATGACTCTAAAACACCCCAACCACAATTATCAAACCTCACTTTGCCCTCACTTCCATATCTCCTACTCCCCATCACCATAGTTCATCAAAATCCCCCTAACCTATCCGAAACACTCCCTTCTTCATTCCCTCTCACAATCACTCTCAAGATTGTATTTCCCTTACCTAGTCACCATATCTACCTGCACCCCTTCATAAACATTTTCTTTATGCTTGAGGACAAGCATTCATCTAAGTTTGGTGTTGGAAGATTTGACCCTTGCAATTGAATTTCAATGGCCTCGTCATCAAGAGCTAGGAGAGAAGATGAAGCTAAGGGGAGGCCAACGTTGGAGCAAAAGTTAGACCCCTAACTTTTGCCCCAACGTTGGTATCAGCAAAACAAGGGTGCTGATGTGAAAAGTTGGAGCAAAAGTTAGACCCTAACTTTTACTCCAACTTTCACTCAAGCTTTCATGATTCCAACCCGGTTCAATTCGGTTCTTTTCCAAACTCCAAAAGCAATCAACCAAGGCCTCTCTCAACCCAATTCCACCAAGAGCAAAGGCCCAATTGAAGGCTTGAAGACCATTTGAAGAAAGTGTATAAATAGATTAGAATTTAAGTTTTAGGAGAAGAGCTTTTCTTTGGAGTTTTCATAGAGAGTTTTCGGAAAGCTTTTGGTGTTGAGTGAATTTTAATTTCTAAGTCTGGGGGAAGGAGAATTGAATTCCCTTCCTCTTAGTTTTCTTGTTTTGAATTTCAATTACACTTGTCTTGGATCTTGGGTTGGAGAATTGAAGAAATTCTGTTTCAATCTCATCCTGAGACCTCTCTGCTTTATTTTACTGCAAAATTAAATTTCAGTTTCGGTTAATTGTTCTTCATATACTTTCTTTGCAATTTACAATTTCCTTTGCAATTGTTCTTGTTAGATATAGGAAGGCATTGAGATCTAGACTTGGTTTTCTAGTCTCTTGGGTCCTGAGATCCGGATTTCCCATTTCCCATTCCCTGTTTACTGTTTTCATGCTCATTTACAATTCTGTTTCTAGATCTGATTCAATCCAAGTGTTCTTTTATTGCTCTGCTTGTTGCAATTTTACATTTCCTTGTTTACTTTCTGCAAATCCAACTCCCCATTCCCTTTACAATTCAAGCCATTTACATTTCTTGCACTTTAAGATTTTGCAATTTACATTTCTTGCGTTCTAAGTTTCTGCCATTTAATTTCTTGTTCTTTAAGATTCAGCACTTTAATTCCTGTTCTCCTTAATTTCATGCCAACTACCCATTCCCTTTACTTTCTATGCAATTTAAATTCTGCAAATCACAAATCTCTCAACCAAATCTTGATTCGCTTGACTAAATCAACCACTAAACTAAAATTGCTCAATCCTTCAATCCCTGTGGGATCGACCTCACTCCCGTGAGTTATTATTACTTGATGCGACCCGGTGCACTTGCCGGTTAAGTTTGGGTGTTTTGGGAGAAATTTGTTTCTCCGCTAAAATATCCCATCACAAAGCCACTTTGATCGAAGGAGATTCAAATCCAAACACAATGAGCGCATCTTTAGTTGGATGTCAGGCAAAGATATTGTCCCGGAGTTACCTTTCAAGATAAGAAAGGAGGAATATTCTGAGATACAAAAAATAATTAGAAAGAGGGGATGGGAGCTTCTCTGTAACCAACCTCAACAAGTAAGCATGCTTCTCATCCATGAGTTTTACACTAATGTGATAAGAGAATTTGATGATGAAGAACCATACATGAGTTATGTAAGAGGGGTGACGGTTGACTTTAGTCCAAACGCCATCAACAGGGTGCTAAAAGTCAAACCAAAACGGTTCAAACAAGCTAGCTATGAGGAAAGGGTTGAAAATGATCCAAGATATGTGGATGTGTTGAGTGACTTATGCAGAGTAGGCACGGATTGGGTGTTGGATTCACATGGACAACCACTCAAACTCAGGAGAGGTGATCTCATACCTCAAGCAAAAGGATAGCATGACATAGTGAGGAGATCATTGATCTCTACTTCAAATAATTCCGAAGTGACAGTGAATAGAGCAATAATGATCCACTGCATAATGAAAGGAGGAGAGATCAATGTTGGAGAGATTATAGCCAAGAACATCATTGACATAGCTCAAAAGGTCAAACAGGACAGCTGGCTAGGATATCCCAGTACTATTCTGTGCTTATGTGAAGAAGCTAGAGTTCCTCTCGAAGAATTTGAAGAAACTGACGTGGTCTCTATTGGAAAACCCCTCACCAGGGAAAGATTGGAATTTATCACCACAACCCAATTGGAGAGGCAACCTTTAGCAAGAAAAAAGAAAAGGAAAGAAGCAAGACAAGAAGAAGAGCACCAAGAAATGGAAGATACAAGTATCTTGAACATGAATCAACTCCAAGCCGCTTTGGAAGGACTCTCTGGACAATATTCACAAATTCAAAGGAACCAAGAGGAACAAGCTCAACAACAAAGGGACCTTTGGCAGGTGATGAATCAGCAAAGAGAAGTTCAAGTTCAATGGATGAGCCAACAAAATGAATATCAAACACACATGATGGAACTACAACAAGAACAATATGCCAAGATGTATGAAGCCATCAACAATGCAACTGTTGAACATGAAAGATCCATGGAGAAAGTAATACAGGAACAAGCTCAACTAAGGAAAGAGCAAGCTCAGCAAAGGGAACTTCTCAATAGGTTGGATGCTAAACATGATGCATTTCACAGAGAATTCAATGAAAGCAGAATGTTCAGGGAGGCCAGACATAGAGATAGACTTGACTATGATATATGCACCCAAGAGAAACTCAGCTACCTTTGTGGAGCACCCCCACTGCTCAACCCACAAATCAAACATTTCAATGAAGCCCGCAAGGTATTTGAAGAGCAAGAACTTGCAAGGGTGAGATTCAATGCTGAGAGGCTAAAGGAGACGATGATAAGCTCAGGAGTATGGCAAAGAGAAGAGGGGGACTCAACAACAAAACAACAAGGGGAAATGAGAAAGAAAAAGAAAGAAGATCCAAAGGGCAAAGGAAAGGGACATTAAGACAAAAGGTGGTGGAGTTCTTTTCTTTAGTACTTTATTAAATAAAGAAGATGTATATCTGAAATATGGTGTACCTTCTAAGTTGTTTTCTTTTATGCATTAGCAGTTATCTTGCCTATTTCATGTATCACTCACATGCTTGGAATGTTTGTTTGTCTTAAGTATTTTCACTTGACAATGGAATAAGAGATGTAGTTTGAACAAGAACAGAGAGAAATCTAGCCTAAGAGAATAAGATAGTCAGATACAAAGTGTAGTACATATATGCTTTCATGGTGAACAAAATCAAGAGCTCAAGAAATCAAAAGGAGTTAAGATGCTTGCTTACATAAAACTAGTTGGCTAAGGGTCATAAGACTCAAGAAGTTAGAAGCACAAAAGATCCTTGACAATGAAGTATTATACAAAATTTTAAAGAGAAATAAAGAAAATAAAGAACAAAAGGAATGAAAGGCTAGGCATCAATGACAAAATTTGGATATGTGTCTGTGGTGATTGATGTTAGGAGACATACTTGGGCTAGTAAATCCGAGGGGTGCTTCATCACCCGGTAACTTGAGTTAACTAACTTGGGATTATCGATTGAAAACTCACAATCAAGAGTAGCTCTATAACAGAATATTTAGCAACCCAAAGAGGTGCTGGACACCACTATCCAAATAAGATTTTAATGTTAAATGCCTGTGATTGAATGTGTTAAGGAAAGAGGCTTGAGTTAGTAAATCTTTAAGAGTGCTTCAACACTTAACAACTTAAACCAACTGGTTTGGGATTGTTGATTGAAAGCTTATGCTAAAGAGCCGCCTTAAGACAAGATTTTTAGCTCAATTGAAATAAAGAAAAAGTGAAAAAAAAAAAGAGAAAAGGGAAGTAGAGAAAAAGAATAACTTAAGGACTATGTGCTGAGGTAAAGAAAAAGAGTCTACTGAAACTAACCAACCTAGTAATGGAGCAAGCATTTCAACTAGAAATTAAGATTAGCCTTGATTAGTTCCACTAAACAGATGACTACACAATTGAGGATGACATTTTTTTTTTGGAAGAATTCTTCTCTTTTAAAATATTTAACTCTTGCATCATAAATTCTGTGGTCAAATTATTCTATTTTTTGCTTGAGGACAAGCAATATTTTAAGTTTGGTGTTGTGATGCATTCGCATATTTGCCACATTAGCTAGTCTATTTAATTAGTTTTAGCTTAGTTTCACTCATTTTTCTTTGAATTTAAACAAGTGTTCTTATGAGTTTTGTTTTCATACATATGAATACCAAGGACCATGTTAATTGTAGCCAAATTCATGCAAATGATTCAAGGAATGCATAAATGAATGAGTATGAATGAATCTCATGAAATTGATTGCATGAATTGGTAAGACTTTGAAGCAATTTCCTTTGTCAATGATAGGTGATGAAACAATAAAGCATTGAAGCAAGAATGAAGCAAGCAAGTGGCTAACAACTCCTTCAGAAATAGCAATGTGCACGTTGCCAACTTGGGATTCAAGTTGGCAACGCCATTGAAGCTTCACTTGAGGAAGAGCACAAACAACCTTGCAAGAAAGTGGTCTCCTGTGAGAACTATGCACGTTGCTAACTTGGAGTTACAATGGAGTGCTTGGCAACAACTCAAGAAGCAAGTTGGGCAAGAAGAGGAGGAGTTGTTGCCGTTGCCAACTTGGAGAAAGGGTGAGTGTTTGAAGGCAACGCCAAGCAGCCCTGGAGAAGCACATGTTGGTGTTGCCAACGCCAAAAACCATAGGCGTGTTCCTAGGCAACGCCAGGCAGCCCTGGAGAAGCACATGTTGGCGTTTCCAACGCCAAGAACCATAGGCGTGTTCCTAGGCAACGCCAGGCAGCCCTAGAGAAACACATTCGGGCGTTGCCAACTTGGAGAAAGGAGTGAGTGTTTGATGGCAACGCAAGGCAGCCCTAGAGAGCACATTTGGGCGTTGCCAACTTGGAGAAAAGAGTGAGTGTTTGATGGCAACGTAGGCAAGCAAGGAATTGGGCCAGGGAGGAGCTCGAGGGCGTTGCCAACGTGGGAATGAAGAAGCATTATTCAAGGCAATGCTGAGCTAGAAGATTTTGCCCAGAGAAGAAGCTCGAGCACGTTGCCAACGTGCTGCTTCACTGGAGTGTTCCTTGGCAACGCACACAAGCAAGGCTTGGCCCAGGAGGAAGGGAAGCTGGCGTTGCCAACGCCAGGAACAAGGGACGTGTTCCTTGGCAACGCACACAAGCAAGGTTGGCCCAGGAAGAGGAGGAGCTGGCGTTGCCAACGCCAGGAAACATAGGTGTGTTTGGCAACAACTCAAAGCAACAAGCATGGAGCCTTGAGGAGAGGAGCACGAGCACGTTGCCAACTCCAGGAAGAGTTGGAGTGTTTGCTGACAACGCCCAAGCATGGAGGCTGTCCAGGAAAGGAAGCCAACGTTGCCAACTTGGAGATATAGGGGCGTGTTTAGCAACAACTCCAGCGAGCTTGGCAGCGTGACCTTACCTTCTTCAATGGAGTATATCTTGAGTTACAAAGCTCCAAATGAGGTGATTCCAACGGCAGTTGAAAGTAGACATCCAGAGATTTCCAACTATATATCATAGTATGGGGTTGGCATTCATTTGAAGCTTCAAAAGCTGGCTTCATTTAGAGCTTCAGAATCTGGGCACGTTGCCAACTTGAGAAGAGAGGGGCGTGTTCAGCAATAATTTGGCAGCTTGACCTTACCTTCTTTGAGGGAGCATAACTTGAGTTATAGAGATCCAAATTGAGTGCTTCTAGTTGCGTTGGAAAGCTGACATTCACAGCTTTCCAACCATATATAATAGTCTATAGTGGAGTATGAAATGTAAGCTTGAATCAGAGTCATCTTTAGGCTCCAAAAACAAGAAAATGAGGTTGAAATTTAAGGAAGAATGAATGGCCTTGGAGGGGAGCACGAGCACGTTGCCAACGTGCCAACAAGGGAGCGTATTTGAGGACAATGCCAGCCCCATGTTTCAGCCTTGGGAGGCTTGGCACGTTGCCAACTTGAGAAGAAAGGGACGTGTTTAGCAACAACTTGGCAGCTTGACCTTACCTTCTTTGAGGAAGCATAACTTGAGCTAGCAAAATCCGATTGAGATGATTCCAAGTGAATTAGAAAGAAGACACTCTGAGCTTTCTAATGTTGTATGATAGTCCATATTGAAGCAGAAGATTGACACTCAAATTCTGGGCAACATGTGGCATGAGAGAAGAGTCAAGAAGAAGAAAAGCAAGTTGTTAGCAATAACTTGGGCCAACAACGCCCAAACACCAATAACCACTTCCAGGAAAATGCCATGCACGTTGCCAACGTGCATTAAGGCTAGAGTTATTGGCAACAACGCCAAGTCATTGGGCCAGAAACATTATGAATGAACTCCTCCTTCCATGTTGACACTTAGAAAATTTTCTATTACACTAGCATTTTTTACTTTTTACTTTTTCTCACCGGTTTTCTATTTTGTTTTTCTTGTAACTTTGAATTTTCAGTTTTAAGAACTTCTTCTTCTTCTTCATTCTTCTCTACACTTAGTTTAATTTTTATCTATGAAATTGTTGTTGAAATTGGAGCTATGATTCACTAAACCCCACTTTCATTAGGGGGAAGAGCTCTTCTCATTTGAATGGGTTGACAACTTCTCTTTTTCTTCTCAATTCAAGTGGTTTATCTAAAGAGGAAACTCTTGTTCTTCATAGATTCAATCACCATCGAGAGAGGGATTAATCTATATGAATTATGTGGTAAATTTGAGAAAGGAGTCACATAGTTCAGTTTATAGTTCTTCCTTTCATGATTTCCTTGATCAATATACTTTGGTTGGTATGTGAGATGTAACCTTCCTTAGTTGAGATTCTGGAAGTTGTGTGGCTTGGATTAGAAAATGAACTTCATCTCTTCTCATGAACAATTAGATCACGAGAGTGGAAATTGGTTGTGTTGAAAGAAATTGAGTTACCAAGATATTGGAACTCAATTACCCACAATTTGCCATGGATCTATACCCGTGATTGAGAAGGAATTGATCAACATCAATTCATGAGAATTTGCATCTCTGATCCCTAATGATCCTTTCCATCATTAATTCTCATCTCTTTTGTTCTTTAGTTGTTTGAATACCCATTACCTAATTCCCTTCTACATTCTTGCAATTTATTATTCTTGTCATTTAGATTCTGTTTCTCTAGTTCTTGTTATTTACTCTTATGTTCTCTGAATTTCTGCAACCTTTACTTTCTTGCAATTTATTTTCCATGTCATTTAAGTTTCCTGCACTTTAAGTTTTAGTTATTCACTTTCATCTTCTTTCTCTCTTCTAGTTTTTTAAATTCCTTGCCATTTAAATTTTTGCAAATATGTTCAAAAATCACAAATCTCATGAAATCAAAACCATGTTTGCTTGACTAAATCTACCATTTAACTAAAGTTGCTTAATCTACCAATCTTCGTGGGATCGACCTCACTCTAAGTGAATTTTACTACTTGATACGACCCGGTGTACTTGCCGGTAATTACGTGAAATTAATTTTTTACGTATCACTGGGCGCACGACTCCCACCCACGCGTATGCGTGAGGCACGCTTAGGCGTCAAATGTAACACCCTAATTAGCCTAAGCCTTACCTCGCGTCGTAAAGCAAAGGTTAATCAGAGATTACGACAGTTCTAAGCTCATACATAATATATATATATATATAGCTCAAAATAGGATTTGAAAAGCGTAAACCATGCTAATGAGCTACTAGCTTAAGACACGAGAAACAGATAAGATGCAATAAAATATAAGTATATAATATCATAGGAAACTAGCCTTGACTTGTGGAGTTTAAGCCGGCTAGCCATATACAGGTATACAAAACCATATAGAAACTTGACAGTGTAAAAATAGCTTATACAAGTTTTTCTCTCATAAAACAAGCCTCTAGGCTAAACAAAATACAAAAGAGAGATGTATAAACAAGATAAACTAAAAAGACTCCAAGAGAATCCAAGATCCTCCACTTCTGTCACCATCCCAAGCAACTTACCGAGGTGGGTTGCGATCTGCATCTGAAAAACACAACAAAGATATGGTATGAGAACCGGAGGTTCTCAGTATGGTAACAGTGCCCAGTGATGTAGGATATAAGACCTCAGGACACCAAAGGCAATCCTAAGCTCCATATCCATCACAAGATTCAAGCTTAAAGCATTCTAAAACAAATAAGCATAATATAAACCTTATCATAAATAAACCGGGTAATCTATCTTAAGGATTTCTACTCTAACCATACACCGTTGTCCCACAGTCTTCACCAACCTATCCTCCATGCGATCCCATCACCACCGCCTTTCGAACCTCCTCAATCCCAGTAGAAAGCACAATTAATAACAATGCAAGTAATTCACAAGTGAAAACATACAAGGCAAGTAGATCAAGTAAGCAATTAGACATGTTATTCAACTAGGCATACAAGTACAAGTCGGCAAAGCAAACAAACAGATAGAAATGCATATGATGAATGCCTGCCCTACTGGCTGTGATATCACATTGTCGGTTCAACTGCCAACCCGACACATCTCTATGGAGACATCGCCCTTCGGATTTCTCATATGGTAACCCCCGAGATATAGTTGCCGGATCACTGTCCAGGTACCGACACCTGCACGCCTATTGGTCCGAAGGGGTGCGAGCGGGATACTCTTGCCACAGACCTCACATCTCAACGCAAGCGGGACGAACCACCGTCCTTACGCCGCCGCCGCTACCTCAAGAGGCGGGATCCAACCGCCATCCCTGCCGGGCGCATAGCGTCTCTTAATCTCAGTAAAAACAATATTTCAGTGGTTTTTAAAAAACATTTTTAGTATACAGGGATCCATCGTCTCAATCCGAGTCCCCAACTCATCTCAACCACTGTCCATTCATAACTCTATTTCCAATGTCAAAAGCTTATCATTCCTTATCTCATATATCACTTATCCTCCACCCAACGTCAAATCATTCTCAGCACGCCAGAAACCTAGGCCTCCGTTTTCTAATTTATCATAAAATCATGTACTAGAACCCCAAAGTTATATCCCATGTTCTAATACCCAAAACTAGGCCCAAAAGTCTTAAAATAGTGTTTTAGAAGCTTACAACCTTGTTGGGAAGGTAGAATAGTTGAAAAACAAGAAAAATTTAAGAAACAGGATGTGTGCGGCCGCACCGGGGTGTGTGCGTGCGCACGCCCATGAATTTTAAAATGTGTGCGTACACACAGGGGTGTGCATACGCACAGGTGACAAAATTTTTTTTTGAATCTGTGCACTCACACAACCTGTGGCAGCGCCCCCAACAGACTGGCCTTTCCGACGTGTGCGTCCGCACAGACCTGTGCTTTTGCATAGGTTGAAGTTTTTCCTTAAATATGTGCGCGCACAAGCTGTGCTAGCGCTGCGAACAGAGCGCACTTCCCTTCTTGTGCGTGCGCATAGATGTGTGCGTCTGCACAGGTCAAATATTTGTAGAGTGTGCGTCCACACGAAGGTGTGCGCCTGCACATATCAGAAATCATGAAATTCTGCAACTTTGCAGAATTTCAGATTTTTAACACCAACTTTGAATGATCATAACTTCCTCTACAAAATTCTAATTTTTATAAACTTTATATCAATTTAAAGGGTTTTCAAAGATCTTTAATTATAAACACTTTTCAATCAATTTCAAAAACCGAGGCAAGAGTTATGATTGGACAAAGTTCATCAAAAACCCAATGTTACCAAACTTTACAATTACCACCATATCTTACCATACCCATACCAAATGATACCAAATCATCCAAAACTCCATTTTTCATCAAAATGTACATGTTGTATCATAATACACCAACTTTACCACATTCTCCTTGTCATTTCATTACTATCAATTCCAACATCAACTATATAACACTTATGATCAAAATCACCATCAAACCCACCATTTCATAAATCATAACACTACAATTATCATAAGGAACCAACTTCCAATCCATACAATTATTCAACAACATCATATCATTATAATTCATCATAGTCAACCCAACATTTATCAATTCATCAACATATAACACACCAACCATCATTTTAGTTCAAGCTATCCTATTGGTCACTAGCCTATGTGTCCACGAATATTATATACTATATAGAGGAAACCAAAACCATACCTTGTCTGATTCTCTTTATGCACCCAAAATCCAACTTAGCACAAATAAGCTTCCAACCACAATCCAAGCTTTCAAATCCACTCCAATAAGCACAATTAAGTTTCAAGAGCTCCCAAAGCCACAATAATCAAACTATATACATATAAATCACCTCAAATTAACCTAGGGTTCCAATTAAAAATAAATTCACAAGGGTTTGGTGGCTCTTACCTTTTCCAATAGGTTTACTAGCAAGAATCCAAGGCTAAGCAAGGATTAGAGCAAACCTAAATATCCAAAATCACAAAAACTCATTTAATCAAAAACCCTATAAACTCAAAATTTTGAGGAGAGAAACTGAGAGGGATTCGAGCTTTCCTTACCAGTTTCTTATATGGGTTTTGTAGAGCTCTTCACAAAGAACGCATAGCCGCTAACAGAATGCAAATCGGAGCATCGTAGCTCGAGATATCACGAAGAGAAGAGATGGGTGAATAGTGCTCTTGGGGTTTCTTTTCTTCTTCTTCTCTTCAGCAATGTGTTGGGTGTGTTTGAGTGTTTTGAGTGATTGGGTTCACTAATGAACCCTTTTATATGTTGGGCTTGGGCCTAACTTGGGCCCGGTCCAACTCGTTAGCGTTTTTAGCCCGTTTGTCCTAACTTCGGGCAAAACCTTTAAAATTAACACCCAGTTTTCTATTTCTAATATTTTTCTAAGGTTTTTACCGGTTTTTCACTTTTTCTCATGCGGTACCAGGCAGACTTGAACCGGTTCAACCGGTTCAACTGCCGGTTCACGGTTTTTCACGGTTTTTCACCGAAAGCACATTTTCTGACTCAGAAAAACCCACTGAGTCCAAAAATCACCTTTAAATCCTCAAATTCTCTCTCTAACTTTTCAGAATCTAATTTGGGCAATTAATCACTTAATTAACTAGTTGATTAGATGCAGTTCTTACATTCTCCCCACCAAATAAGAAATTTTGCTCTCAAAATTTGAATTACCTGAGAAAAGCTCGGGATAATCCTTTCGCATTTCAGACTCCAATTCCCAAGTGTGCTCTTCTACTGCTGCTCGCTCCCAAACAACTTTAACCAATGGGACATCTTTTCCACACAGCTTCTTCACACTAGTGTGATCGATCCTCGCTGGTGTCACTTGAAAAGTTAAGTTCTCTTTCAACTCGACCGATTCAGGCTCTAACACATGAGCCACATCCGACGTGTACTTACAGAGCTGTGACACATGGAATATGTCATGCAAGTTAGACAGATGAGGTGGCAAAGCGACTTGATACGCCACCGGCCTGAATCTCTTCAAAATCTCAAACAGTCCTATATATCTTGGGTTCAACTTCTCAGTCTTGATTGCTCTTCCAATCCCAGTTGTCAGTGTAACCTTAAGGAATACGTGTTCTCCTACTTCAAACTCTGTCAGTTTCCTTCTCTGATCCGCATAACTCTTTTGTCGACTCTGAGCAGTCAAAATCCTTTCTCGTATTCTCTTAATCTTCTCAGTAGTCTCTGCTACCACATTTGGACCCAATACACTTGCTTCACCAGATTCATACCAACAAAGTGGAGACTGGCACTTCCATCCATACAAAGCCTCATACAGAGCCATTGATGCGTGAATTCTTTGATGGTCTAGAATTTCACAAATAAATTTTCGTTGCAAGTATAGTTCTAAACCAACAAACAATCCTCACATGCAAAAATTTGAGTTGTCACAAGTACAAACCCCAATAAGAAATAACCGAAGTATTTAAACCTCGGGTCGTCTCACAAGGAATTACAATGAAGTGGTAAATTATCGGCTATGAAAATGCAAGGGGGTTTGATTTGATAAGAGGACAAGAAAATAAATGGCAAGAAAAGTAAATGACAATTAACTAATAAAATAAAGGAAAGAACTCTTGGCTAGACATAGGTAATTGAGATCACCATCCTTGTCGACAAACCATATATTGATAATTATGAGGAGCCAACCTATTAAGTCTACCTCCAAAAGCTTTAAGTACGTAATATCTACTCCTAAGCTTGAAGTACGTCAAATAGGCTTGATCACATCAATCCATAAGTCCTAACCTATCTACTAATTAGACTAGTAGTGAGTTAGTGTCAATGGGTATCAAATTGATCACCAAGGGTTCTCAAATCACCAATTCATTGAGACCCAATGACTCAAGATCATTCAATCCCCTTTGCCTAGGCCTAAAGTAAAAAAAACTACTCAATAACTAGAGAAAGCATTTTATCAAACACCTAGTGTGCAAGGAAAGTAAACATCACAAATTGCAAGAATTAATGAAACCTATAACTAACATAAGCAAGAAATCAACAAAAAGAATCAAGATCAACATAAAAGAAACATGGAAACATAAAATTGCATTAAAAGGAAATCAAGATCGAACAATGGTTCATCAACACAAAAGAGAGCAAAATAAGAAATCAACAAGAGAAACTAAGAAGATTAAGACAATAGAACACTAAAATAGAATGAGAACTAAAATCAAAACAAGAATTGAAAGAGAAATTTGAGAGAGATTAACCTAACTTTACCCTAATTTCTATCCTAAATCTAGAGAGAGGAGAGAGCCTCTCTCTCTAGATATCTACTCTAAAACATGATGAAAACTAAACTATGGCTACTTGGTTCATTTCTCCTTCAATCCTTGGGTTCAACAGCATCAGAAATGAGTTGGATTGGGCCCAAAATGAGCTAGAAATCACTGGCCATGTTTTCTTCAAAATGATCCACGCTGATCCACCGATGCGTGCTCATGATGCACGCGTACGCATCGTTAGACGCTAAGAAACTATAGTAAATTTTATATCATTTTTAAGCCCCAGATGTTAGCTTTCCAAGACAGCTAAAACCGCTTCATTTGGACCTCTGTAGCTCAAGTTATGATCGATTGAGTGTGAAGAGGTCAGGATTGACAACGTTGTAGTTCCTTCATTTCTTCATGAGTTCTCCCAGTTTGCATACTTTTCCTTCATTCCATCAATCCAATCTTTACCTTTTAATCCTGAAATCACTTAACAAACATATCAAGGCATCGAATAGAATTAAAGTAAATTAAATTTAGCTATTTAAGGCCTAAAAAACATGTTTTCACACTTAAGCACAAATTTAGGGAGAATTACAAAACCATGCTATTTCATTGAATAAATGTGAGAAAAGTTGATAAAATCCCCCAAATTAAGCACAAGATAAAGCACAAAATTGAGGTTTATCAAACCTCCCCACACTTAAACCAAGCATGTCCCCATGCTAAGAATAAAGAAGGACAGGAAAATGGGTATGGACATTTATTCAATGCAAATAAACTATATGCACCTATCTATATGAATGTAACTAAATGCAAAATGATTCTATCTACTTGGTTAAAAGTAAATCAATCCCTAAGAACACATATGTACATGTAGGGCTAAGTAGTATGATGATTCATGAATCCTACCAATTCAAACATCAAAATGAAGTTCAAATAGACTTGCAAGAAGAAAGCTCGTGAAAGCCGGGAACAAGGAATTGAACATCGAACCCTCACCGGATGTGTATCCACTCTAATCGCTCAAGTGTATAGGGTCGATCACTCAATTCTCTTCTAATCATGCTTTCCATGATTTATTTTTCATCTAACAATCAACAATTATTCAATGCATGCATACATTTATCATGAGGACTTATTCATAGGTTGTAATGGGGCTAGGGTAAAGGTAAGGATGCATATGGTCAAGTGAGCTTGAAATTTGAATCTTTGATTAACCTAAGCTCTCACAAAACACATATAACAACCTACACAATTCTAATACAATACCTAGCACCCATGATTCTCACTTTTTCACATACTCATGCATTCTCCTTAATTCACATTCCATATGCATTGTTATTATTACTTTACTTTGGGGCATTTTTGTCCCTTTTTTATTGCATTTTTTTTCAATATATTTTTTGTTTCTTTTATTTTTCTATTTCTTTTTCTATATATATATATATATTTTTTTCACACATTTTTTTTCACAACAAAGTATATACAAACGTATCAATGGATATGATTTTACATATTTAATGCATAAGCACGTACCCAATCCCATGATTTTCAATAAAAATACAAAATACATTTTTACCTCAACCAATGTCCCAAGTTTTCTATACCCAAATGATACACACCTTCACTAGCCTAAGCTAATCAAAGATCCAAACAAAGGATATTTATTGTTTTTCACTTAGGGGTAGTGATGTGCTAATATTAAGAACAAAAAGGATTAAATAGGCTCAAAATGGACTAAAAATGGTTGATGAAAGGTAGGCTATTTGGGTAAGTGAGCTAAATGAAATGATGGCCTCAATCATATAAATGCATGTATACATGAAATAATGGACATATAGAATCAAACAAATCAAAGATTACAATCATAGGAAGAGAATAATGCACACAAAAATGAAAATAAGTGGTTATAAGAGGTAACCACACAATTGGGCTCAAAACTCACATGCTTGTGTTCTTAGCTCAAAAACCATGTTCTAAGATAAATTCTTCAAGCAAGTTCACACAAAAAAATTTTTAAATTGGTAGGGTGCCCTAAAAACAGTTTCTTGGAAAAGAAATCATCACCCTAACCAAGTAGTCCTAACATAAAAAGATGTGGTAAAATATGTACAGATTTTAACTATCATACAACCTATCATGCAATGCAACAACTAATCTAACAAAGACAAAAATTGAAGAATTGGTATTGAAAAAGAAAATTGTTACCCATGGAGATCGGTCGAACGACTTCCCCACACTTGAAGATTGCACCGTCCTCGGTGCATGCAAAGAAGAGCAAGGTGGACAGGTAGCTACAATTGATGTGCTCCTTCAAAAGGTTGTGCGGATGACTTGTTTGTTGCCCCATTTGAATCTTATCCTTTCCCTCTTGGTGGCCAACCTAAAAGGAAAGAAAAAGAAAGAAAATTAAGCCTACAACAAAGATATCAAAGCAAATAGAACATAGGCCGGGGCTAATGCCAACTAAAAGTAGGGTTATCACTACATGTTAGCTATGCATGTGAGTGAGAAAGCAATATGGGCACAAGGCATATCAAATAATACTTGGTGCAAGAGTAGAGTCGAAGCATAGGTGAATAACATGAAGAGCATGTTGTATCAAGCTTAATCAACAATTGACACAAACAAGATTAGTGATAAGCATGAAAGCATTTGGTCCCATCCTAACTCAATGATGATGAGGTACAAAAACAAAGAATAATGAATTAGGAAGGACTAAAGCACTAATCTTATGTGTGGAGCAAATATAATCATTAATTCTAAACAAGTCACGAAGCACCAAAACAATGCAAGAAATTCTCAACAATTGAGTAGGAAAATGCAACACCATTATTAAAATAAGAAACTTAAGAAAGAAAATAAGAATAAGCTATAAAAACAAAACTAAAATGCAATGAATAAAGGTATGCAAATGAAATAAACAAAAGAAAATAAAAGGTGAGAGAAAAAAATCTTTTTTTTAGAAATAGAAAGGAAGAGGAGAAAAGAAGAAAGGTAGAAAGAAAGAAGAAGGAAAGAAATGGAAAGAAGAAGAGAAGAGAAGTATAGTTAAGGAAGGGCATCCACGCGCGCGCGTCATGCACGCGTACGCGTGGGTGGTGAAATAGGGTGCGATGCGTACGCGTGCATCACACGTGCGCGTCGATGGGTTATTTAGAGAGCGATGCGTATGCGTGAGGTACGCGTACGCGTGAGTTGGCTTGCGCATTTCACACAGTATGCGCGCGCTGTTCGCACAACTCTCGGGAAAATGGCTTGGGGGTGAAAATATGCAATCCACGCGTATGCGTGCATGACGCGTGCGCGTGGATGGTTGAAAACGCTTAGGTCACGTGTACGCGTGAAGCACGTGCACGCGTGGATTGGTGCCCTGTTTCTCAAAATTTTTCTATGTTTTTGCACCAATCCAAGCATTCCAAACCTCCAAACAACTACTAAAACACCATAAAACCTTATTCAATATACTAAAATACCAACTAAACTCAACAAATCAATGAAAACATGAAATTAAGCTAATTTTACCAATATTTACAAAAGAGAAAAAAAAGAAAGATTTTACCATGGTGGGGTGTCTCTCCCACCTAGCACTTTTAGTTTAAGTTCTTAAGTTGGACATTTGGTGGGGTCCTTGCTATGGTGGCTTATGCTTGAATTCATCCTTGAATCCCCACCAATGTTTGCATCTCCAATGTCCACCGGGATCCCAAATTAGGCGCATAAAGCCTTCAAGTAAGCTTAAGTAAATGACAAGGCCCCAAGAGTATTGGTTGTTGAAATGAATTCCGGGGTCCCAAATCTTGTTCTTGCACCCATCTTCTTGTTGACTACCATAGTTAAGTTTGGGTGACAAGGCTTGTGAATTATCAATTGAGCATCCAAACATTCTCCTAGACCCATGCAATTTGGTTCTACACCAACCATTGCTATTCAACTTTGAGCATGCAACCATCATGAACGTAGAGTGATGTTTCCAACCACTATACAACTCTCTTCTACTCTTAACTCCACAAAGAGCTCTAAGTTGACCATCATTTTCAATCAAACTATATTCAAGTGAGAAAGTAAAGCTTAGGGATAAGAATTTTACCCACTTTAATGTTGTGTTGGATGGTGACTTAGGAAGGGATGGTCCAAATGATCTTGCAAGCTCCACTCCTTTGTGCTCTTCCATGATTACCTCCACCTCTTTACAACTTTCCTCAACTTCAACCTCTTCCTCTTGGTGGCTTTCTTCCAATTCAATTTCTTCTTCATCGGTTACCAAGGGTATGGGAGGTAAAGTATCTTCTTCTTTAATCTCCATGTCAAGCCCAATGGGGGAGAATTCAATTGTACATAAGAATTCCTCAATGATTGAATCCATCTCTTGGTCAACCTCTTCAAAGTCTTCAACCATGATATGTCTTGGAGGTTGTACACCCTCCTCAACATCAATGTCAAGCTTCTCGGAAGAGGGCTCTATGACTCCACATCCCCATGGACTTCCAACATCTCCTAGGTCTTCAACCACTTCTTTTTTTCCATTTTCCTCAACTTCCTCTCCTTGCGACAATTATTGCTTCCACTCTTCTTCTACACCTTGAAGCTCTAAACTCACTCCCTCACTATGCTCCTTGATGACTTCTCCACATTCAACAATGGGAGTGTCTTGATCTCGTAGGCTTAGGCAGGAGGAGACCATGTTGTGAATGGCTTCTGCCACGGTGGCAATCTTGACTTCTAGCTCCTTGAACTCTTTATCCGTCCCCTCTTGTTGCCTTAGGATATGAGATTCAAGATCTTAGTTCTTGCGTGAGGGTGATGCGTGAGCATCTTCCCTATCTTTTCCTAGTGAATTTGCATTTCATTTGTTGAGTTTAATCAAGAATTAATTATCTTTTAGCCACTATGGATGTTACTTTGAGTCATGTGCAATTATGTTTATTTTAGGTAGCATTTGGCTGGATTTGATGGAGTTTCCGTAGAAAAAGAGAAGAAGGCGAATGATGCTGTCAACCCTGACCTCTCTGCACTCAAACCTGAATAACTCGAGCTACAGAGGTCCAATGAACGTGATTCTAGTGCCTTTGAAAAGCTAACTTCCAGAGCTTTCCAATGATATATAATAGTCCATACTTCTTCTCTTTTTCATGCTACCAAGGCTGCGCTTAACTTGAGAAATCTCAAGTTAGGCGCAAAACATTAATAAGCATGCATAAGGATTAGGCCTCCATCAAGTTAAACGCAACCCATGGCCAAGTTAGGCGTAGCCATCAAGCCCAACACGCCCTTCCTCACTTCATTCACACCAAGTAAGGCGCAGCCCATCACCAAGTTAGGCGTGGATCCTGCGAAGCAAGTGGTCCCCACCCATCAATTAAAGATGTGCTGATTCCTATAATTAATTCTGATTTAAACTCTTATTTTTATTTGTAAAAATAGGAAAAGATATTATTTTAGTTTTAGAAGATAGATTTTAAATTAATTAGGATTTGATATAAAAAGGGATTCCAACAGGGTGATTCCAACACAACATTATTGCCATTTATAATTTACAATCCTTATTTTTCACTTTGAACCATGAGCAACTAAACCTCCACTGTTAAGGTTAGGAGCTTTGTCTATTGTATGGATTGATTTTATTGTTTTTCTATTTTAATTCATGTTTTGATTTATATTTAAGAATTATTTTCGTTCTTCATTTTATGAATTTGGGTGGAACGGAAGTATGACCCTCTTTCTAATTGAGTTCATGTATAACTTGGAAAAGCTCTTTACTTGAACAACAGCTTGAAAACAACTTTTTCTAAATTTCTAGTTTATCTGAATTTAACAGGATACGTGACATATAATCCTTTTATATTTGGGTAATTAGAGTTTTTGTGGCATATAAACTGGAATTTGATCATTACCCCCTAATTGGAATTAACTGACCAAGGAATTGGCAGTTGATGAAAATTAGAGGAGACTAGAAAGGTCTAAGGAATTAGGGTATAGTCACATATAGTTTGCCATAAATTAAATCCTACATGATTAAAATAGTTAGTAAGAAAAGTTAATCCGGAAAAATAGATAACTCTGAAACCTTAATTGCCTTCTCCATATTTTTTACCAACTCCTTTACTTTACTATTTTAATTTCTGCACGATTGTTTAATGCTCTTTGAATATTCAAACACTCTTTTCTGTTTGTCTAACTAAGCCAATCAATCAATCACTGTTGCTTGATCCATCAATCCTCGTGGGATCGACCCTCACTCACCTGAGGTATTACTTGGTACGACCCGGTGCACTTGCCGGTTAGTTTGTGGTTATAAATTCCGCACCAAGTTTTTGGCGCCGTTGCTGGGGATTGATTGTGATTAACAACTATTCGTTGTTTGATTGCTTATATTAGATAATTTTTTCTTTTTATTAGTTTTATTTTAGTATTATTAATTTTTTTATTTTTCATTTTTTTCCTTTAACGTCCCTTCCTTTTTCATTTGTTAACCCCCTGCCCCTATTTTTTCCACCAAGTTTTTTACTTTTGGCTATTTTTAATTTTTGTTATTTCATTTTTATTTTATTTTCTTTTTTTATTTTATTTTCATTTTCTTTTATTTTCGGTTTTTTTGTTTTCTTCCATTAATTTTTTCTATAATCTATTAGTTTTGTTTTATTTTTGTCTTTAATTTTTTTGAAAAAAAAAATTAAATTAAATAAATAAATATCACTAATATTTTCCCTTAATTTCTGAAATTAAGTTTGGTGTCACCTAGTTAATTTCGTTTTAATTTTCTTGTTTATTTTTTTGTTAATTTTCGAAATCTTTTGTCTAATTTCACTTATCATTTTCGAATTTTTTTTCTGTTTTATTTATTTAGCATTTCTATTTTATTATTTTACAAAGGTTACCTCATTGGGAATACTCTGCACTCTGACGTAGAGAGTTCCATCTTTTCTTGTCTTTTATTTGTTTATACGCAGGAACAGAGACAAGGAACATCTCTTAGACTTTGATCCTGAACCTGAAAGGACTTTCAGGCAACGTTTGCAACAAGAAAAACTTTGTAAGGCTGCAGAATCCACTATGGATCATAATAATGCTGTTAATAACAATGTGACAAATCCGAAGGGGAATGAGCAACAAAGGAGAGTGCTTGGCTCCTACTCTGCGCCTACTGCAGATCTTTATGGAAAAAGTATTGTGGTGCCTCCTATAGCTGCGAACAACATTGAGTTGAAGCCACAATTGGTCATCCTGGTGCAACAAAACTGCCAGTATCATGGTCTTCCCCACGAAGATCTAAATCAATTTATTTCGAGTTTTCTGCAGATTTGTGATACTGTGAAGACAAATGGAGTGAATCCAGAGGTGTACAAACTCATGCTCTTCCCGTTTGCTCTGAGGGATGGAGCAAAGCTATGGCTAGATTCCCAATCCAAGGATAGTTTGGATACTTGGGACAAGGCTGTTACTGAGTTTCTTACTAAATTTTTTCCACCAAAGAAGTTGACTAAGCTTAGGGTGGAGGTTCAGACCTTCAGGTAGAAGGATGGTGAAACTCTCTATGAAGCTTGGGAGAGGTACAAGATACTAACTAGGTAATGCCCTCTGGACATGTTCTCCAAATAGACCCAACTAGATATCTTTTATGAAGGTTTGGGTGAAATGTCCAAGATGTGCTTAGATAATTCTGCAGGTGGTTCATTGCATAAAAAGAAGACACCGGAGGAGACTATTGAGCTGATTGAATTGGTTGCTAGCAACCAATATTTATACTCATCTAACAGGAAACTTGTGAACTCTAAGGCTCCTCAGAAGAAGGGTGTTATGGAAGTAGAAGCTCTTAATGTTCTTCTTGCTCAGAATAAGCTTATGTCTTAGCGAATAAGTCTACTTACTCAACAGATGGGTGGCATGCAAGTCTCAGCTATCAACACCCAAAATCCAACTCAAGAGATCTCTTATGACATGACAGGTAATTTTCTGCAAAATGATAATTATGATTATGCTCAATCCTCTTCTGAACAGGTCAATTTCATGGGGAGTGCTCCTAGAAATCCCAATAATGATCCCTATTCTCAGACTTACAATAAGGGGTGGAGGAATCACCCAAATTTTGGGTGGAGAGAGCAACCTCAGAGGTCACAGAATTTTAATAATAATTCTCAGGGCAGCTTCCAATAGAACAATCACAATAACCGCCAATTTCAATCTCATCAACAACAACCACCTCCGCAGGCAAATTTTAAATCCCAAGAAGATTCTAATTGGGAGATGATGAGGAGTTTTGTGCAAAAAACCAGAGTATCAATCAAGAATTTGAAGATTCAGATGGGTCAAATAGCCACAAGAGTTAATGAAATTGATCAGAGGACCACTAATAACCTTCCTGGTAACACAATTCCAAATCCAAGAGAAGAATGCAAGGCCATCACCTTGATAAGTGGACAAGTGGCAAGTATTAAAGCACAAGTTAATGAGGAGCCAGTTGAAAAAGAAGATTGCAAGGCTATTCAATTGAGAAGTGGTAAAGTAGCTGGCTTTGAGACTAAGGTCAATGGAAAGTTGGTTGAAAAAGAAGCTCCAGAAGAGAAGAAGGAAGAAGTAGAGCACGTCTCTCCAAAACGTGCGAACAACCCATTCCCAGACTCTCTTGACATTTATCCTACATTGCCAAAGGCTCTTGAGTACAAGCTTAAAATTCCATATCCTCAGAGACTTCAAAAGGGGACTAAGGACAAGTAGTTTTCAAAGTTCTTGGAAGTCTTCAGAAAGTTGTAAATCAATATTCCTTTTGCTGAGGTTTTGGAACAAATGCCTATATATGTCAAGTTCATGAAGGAGCTATTGTCAAATAAGAAGCCTTTAAGGGGAGATGAGATAGTGGTCCTGACTAAAGAATGCAGTACCATCATTCAGAATAACTTACCAAAGAAGATGCCAGATCCAGGGAGCTTTCAAATTCCATGCACCATTGGGAACACAACCTTTGAGAAAGCCCTATGTGATTTGGGGGCAAGCATTAATCTAATGCCCTTATCTGTGATGAAGAAGCTGCAAATCCAAGAGGCACAACCCACAGAGATAGCATTACAGATGGCAGACAAATCTATGAAGCCTGTATACGGATTAGTGGAGAATATCTTGGTCAAAGTGGGTAAGTTCATCCTCCCAACAGATTTTATGATTCTTGACATAGGGGATGATGAGAATGCCTCTATAATTCTAGGAAGACCATTCCTAGCCACTGGGAGAGCTATAATTGATGTAGAAGTGGGTGAATTAGTGCTCAGGGTGCATAATGAGCAACTGGTCTTTCATGTCTTCAAAGAAATGCATTCAGCAGGTAAACAAGAGAGGTGCATGCAGACTGAGCTTATTGATCCAAACCTTCAAGAACCCCTTGATGACGGACAGCAGAATATGTAGCTCAAACCTCCTTTGGTGAAAATCAATAAAATTCCTCCTGACATCAAACCTAAGTTTGGTGTCGGGAATGCATCATCCACCAAGGAGGAAGTTCCCAAAAAGAAGAAAGTACCCAGAGGATGGAGAAACAAAAAGATCTCTGCTGAAGGTTTCTCCCCAAGAATGAAGGTGGTGTTGACTAGGAACCCAGTATGGATTTATACAGTAAACAGAATCCTCTCTTTGGAGCATATTGAACTAATTTATGGAGACACAGGAAAGAAGTTCAAAGTAAGGGGTGAAGAGCTGAGCCCCTATGATCCTCCTCTTTAGAGGAGCTGACCGTCAAGCTAGTGACGGTAAAGAAGCGCTTGTCGGGAGGCAACCCGATGATTTCGTATCCTTAGTTATTTTTTGTAGTAGTAGTTTTCTTACTTATTTAATTTTTATTGAGTTTTTACTATTTTTTTGATCATGCAGAATTTTTAGAACAGGAACCGGACACTTAGAAAAATTTTGGAACACTCTGGAGAAGGTTGAGTCTGCCAGTTTCACGCTGAACTTGGGATTTTCCAAATTCAATGTGGAGAACGACGTAACTAACGTGAATCAGGGCCAGACTCCACACTCAGCGTGGATGTATGCATACAAAGGGAGTTGCGTTCGGAAAATTCAAAAAAATATATATATATTTGAGGTTAGCGCTAAACTTGGTGTGCACCAAGTTCAGCGTGGAGCAAGTGTAGAACACACAAAGGAGATGACACTGGACTTCATTTGGTTCAAGTTCAGCGTGGATCACGCTACTTTAGCCTCCCATCACACATATCCTTCCCATATCCCACCAAATCACAACAAATCCTCACCTTCCCAACATATTTCTTCTTTCATCATACTATTTGTTTTTGTTTTCAGTTCTTCTTTGCTTGAGGACAAGCAAACCTTTAAGTTTGGTGTTGACGCTTCGCTTATGAGTTTTTTGTTTATTTTTAATGGCACCAAAGGGAGGCGAATCATCTTCATGAAGGAACACAACCTAAAGAATAAAACAACCGCTAGGATAACTAAGGTGGTTGAGTTCCTTTCATTTTTTATTCCTTCTCACTTTTACTATGTTATGTTCGGGTTTTTTGCTATTTTGCTTTGTTTATTGCATGATCCTTTATTAGTTAGATTCCTAGATTCTAGTTTAGTTTTCTGTTAATTTGCTTTAATTCTAAAAGATGCCTCATGTGTTACCCACTGATTAGCCATGCGGTAACAGCACATTTGGACCATTTTCACTAAGAGGACGGACGGTAGCCATTGACAACGGTGATCCCCCAACATACAGCTTGCCATGGAAAGGAGTATGAATGATTGAATGAAGGTAGTAGGAAAGCATAGATTGAGAAGGAGCAAACCATCTCCATACGCTTATCTGAAATTCTCACCAATGAATTACATAAGTATCTCTATCTTATCTTATATTTTATTTATATTATAATTATCAAAATCCCATAACCATTTGAATATGCCTGACTGAGATATACAAGGATGACCATAGCTTGCTTCAAGCCGACATTCTCCGTAGGATCGACCCTTGCTCACGTAAGGTTTATTACTTGGACGACCCAGTGCACTTGCTGGTTAGTTGTGCGGAGTTGTGAGAAAGAGTTGAGATTACATTCGTGCGTACCAAGTTTTTGGCACCGTTTTAGAGATCACAATTTCGTGCACCATGTTTTTGGCGCCGTTGCTGGGGATTATTCGAGTTTGGACAACTGACGGTTTATCTTGTTGCTCAAATTAGGTACTTTTATTTTAATTTTAAGCTTTTTGTTTTTATTATTTTTATTTTCGAAAAAAAAAATTTCAAAAAATTAAATTATTCTATGACTTCAGAATTTTTAAGAATGAATTCTAGAGTTTCATGATGATCTGTTGAAGTCTGGCTGGCTGTGAAGCCATGTCTAATCTTTTGGACCGAGGTTTCAACTCATTATCACAAGAGCTTGTTGATTTCTATTAATCTTGTTGTTGTATGTAATGTTCTGCTGAAGCTTGGCTGGCCATTGGCCATGTCTAGTCTTTTGGACCAAAGCTTTCACATAAAGCTTGGCTGGCTATTAAGCCATGTCTAATTCCTGGACCGGAGTTTTAGACTAACATTGCATGATTCCTGGAATTCTTGTTAAGAATTTTGAAATCCTTATTTTTCTTTTTCCAAATTAATTTTTGAAAAATTGCCAAAAAAAATTAATAAAATCATAAAACCAAAAGTATTTTGTGTTTCTTGTTTGAGTCTAATGTCAAATTTTAAGTTTGGTGTTAATTGCATATTTTTAATTTTCATTAAAATTTTCGAAAATTCATCATATGTTCTTCATTGATCTTCAATTTGTTTTTGATGATTTTTCTTGTTTGATCTTTTCACTTTCTTGTTTTGTGTCTTTTCTTGTTTTCCATATGCATTTTTGAATTATTAGTGTCTAAAGTTTAAAATTTTTTAAGTTTGGTGTCTTGCATGTTTTTCTTTTCTTAAAAATTTTCAAAAATAAGTCTTGATGTTCATCTTGATCTTCAAATTGTTCTTAGTGTTCATTTTGACATTCAAAGTGTTCTTGCATGCATTAGTTGTTTTGATTCATAATTTTTATGTTTTGCATCATTTAGTTGTTTTTATCTCTCCTCAGTAAAAATTCAAAAATAAAAAAAATATCTTTCCCTTATTCTTCTCATAAATTTCAAAAATTTGATTTGATTTAGTCAAAAAGTTTTAAAAATCTAGTAGTTTCTTATGAGTCAAGTCAAATTTTCAATTTAAAAATTCTATCTTTTTCAAATCTTTTTCAAAAATTAAATCTTTTTCATTTTTTCTTTCATATTTTTGAAAATTTCAAATTGATTTTCAAAATCTTTTCCTTACCCTTACTTTATATTTTCGAAAATCCCACTAACATTTAATGTTTTAATTCAAAAATTTTTCAAGTTGTTACTTGCCTATTAAAAAAGAATCAAACTTTAACTCTAGAATCATATCTTTTAGTTTCTTGTTAGTCAAGTAATCAACTTTAATTTCAAAATCAAATCTTTTTAAATTTCCTTTTTAAATCTTTTTCAAATTAATTTTCAATCATATCTTTTTCAAAATCAATTTCAAAATCTTTTCTAACTTCTTATCTTTTCAAATTTGATTTTCAATTAACTACTTAACTTTTTGTTTGATTTTAAAAGTTTTCTATTTCAATCATATCTTTTTCAAAATCACCTAACTACTTTTCTCTCTCTAATTTTCGAAAATCACTAACCCCTTTCTCAAAAATTTGTTTTAATTAACTAATTGTTTTAAATTCTAATTTAATTTTATTTCTCTTTTTAATTTTTGAATACTAACTAATATTTAAAATAAAACAAAAATATTTTTATTTTATTTTCTTTAATTTTCGAATTCTTCTCCCTCTCATCTCTTTCTATTTATTTATTTATCTACTAACACTCGTCCTCCAATCAAAATTCGAACCCCCTCTTCTTCTCTGTGTTCGAATTTTTTTTCTTCTCCTTCTTCTATTCTTCTCTTCTTCTACTCACATAAAGGAATCTCTATACTGTGACATAGAGGATTTCTCTTCCTTTCTGTTCTCTTCTTTTTCATATGAGTAGGAACAGAGATAAAGACATTCTTATTGAAGCTGATCCTGAACTTGAAAGGACTCTTAAGAAGAAACTAAGAGAAGCTAAAGCACAACCCTCTGGAGAGGACCTGACAGAAATTTTCAAAAAAAAAGGAGACATGGCCGAACCCAATAACAATGCCAACAATGCAAGGAAGATGCTTGGTGACTTTATTGAACCCTCTTCTAACTTCTATGGAAGAAGCATCTCAATTCCCGCCATTGGAGCAAACAACTTTGAGCTTAAGCCTCAATTAGTTTCTCTAATGCAACAGAATTGCAAGTTTCATGGACTTCCATTGGAAGATCCTCATCAGTTCTTGGCTGAATTCTTATAAATCTGTGACACTATCAAGACCAATGGAGTTGATCCCGAGGTCTACAGGCTTATGCTTTTCCCTTTTCCTATAAGAGACAGAGCTAGAACATGGTTGGATTCACAACCTAAGGAAAGCCTGAACTCTTGGGAAAAGCTGGTCAGTGCTTTCCTGGCCAAATTCTTTCCACCTGAAAAGATGAGCAAGCTTAGAGTGGAAATCCAAATCTTCAGATAGAAGGAAGGTGAGTCCCTCTATGAAGCTTGGGAAAGATATAAGCAATTGATCAAAAGGTGTCCTACTGACATGCTTCCAGAATGGAGCATCATATGTATATTCTATGATGGTCTGTCTGAGTTGTCAAAAATGTCATTGGACCATTCTGCAGGAGGATCTCTTCATCTGAAAACCCCTGCAGAAGCTCAGGAACTCATTGAAATGGTTGCAAATAACCAGTTCATGTACACCTCTGAGAGGAGTCCTGTGAACAATGGGACGCCCCAGAAGAAGGGAGTTCTTGAAATTGATACTCTGAATGCCATATTGGCTCAGAACAAAATATTAACTCAGCAAGTCAATATGATTTCTTAGAGTCTGAATGGATTGCAAGCTGCATCCAACAGTACTAAAGAAGCATCTTCTGAAGAAGAAGCTTATGATCCTGAGAACCCTGCAATGGCAGAAGTAAATTACATGGGAGAACCCTATAGAAACACCTATAATCCTTCATGGAGAAATCATCCAAATTTATCATGGAAGGACCAAAAGAAGCCTCAACAAGGCTTCAAGAATAATGGTGGAAGAAATAGGTTTAGCAATAGCAAGCCTTTTCCATCATCTTCTCAGCAAGAGACAGAAGATTATGAACAGAGCCATTCTGGCCTGGCAACCATAGTCTCTGATCTATCCAAGACCACACTAAGTTTCATGAATGAAAAAAGGTCCTCCATTAGAAATTTGGAGGCACAGGTGGGTCAGCTGAGTAAGAAGATTACTGAAACTCCTCCCAGTACTCTCCCAAGCAATACAGAAGAAAATCACAAGAGAGAGTGCAAGGCCATAACCATGACCAACATGGCCAAACCTGGAGAGAGTGAGGAAGACGTGAGTCCTAGTGAGAAAAGCCTCATGGGATGTCCTCTGGACAGAAAGGAATTTCCCTTTGAGGAACCAAAGGAATCTGAGACTCATACAGAGACCATAGAGATTCCATTGAACTTCTTTCTGCCATTCATGAGCTCTGATGAATATTCTTCCTCTGAAGAGGATGAAGACATCACTGAAGAGCAAGTTGCCAAGTATCTAGGAGCAATCATGAAGCTTAATGCCAAGTTATTTGGTATTGAGACTTGGGAGAATGAACCCCCATTGCTCACTAATGAACTGAATGACTTGATTAGGCAGACATTACCTCAGAAGAAACCGGATCCCAGAAAATTCTTCATGCCTTGTACCATAGGCACCATGACCTTTGAAAAGGCTCTATGTGACCTGGGGTCAGGGATAAACCTCATGCCACTCTCTGTAATGGAGAAAATCGGAATCTTTGAGGTACAAGCTGCAAGAATCTCACTGGAGATGGCAGACAAATCAATGAAACAGGCTTATGGACTAGTAGAGGACGTGCTAGTGAAGGTTGAAGGCCTTTACATCCCTGTTGATTTCATAATCTTAGACACTAGGAAGGATGAGGATGAATCCATCATCCTTGGCAGACCCTTCTTAGCCACAGTAAAAGCTGTGATTGATGTTGACAGAGGAGAGTTGGTCCTTCAGTTGAATGAAGACTACCTTGTATTCAAGACTCAAGGTTCTCCTTCTGTAATCATGGAGAGGAAGCATGAAAAGCTTCTCTCAATACAGAGTCAAACAAAGCCCCCACATTCAAACTCTAAGTTGGTGTTGGGAGGCCACAACCAAACTCCAAGTTTGGTGTTGGGAAGCCACAACCAAACTCTAAGTTTGGTGTTGAGAGGCCCCAACCATGCTCTGATTATCTGTGAGGCTCCATGAGAGCTCACTATCAAGCTATTGACATTAAAGAAGCGCTTATTGGGAGGCAACCCAATGTTATTTAATTATATCTATTTATTTTCCATTTTTATCTTATGTTTTCTTTAGGTTGATGATCATGTGAAGTCACAAGAACAACTGAAAAATCAAAAATAGAATGAAAAATAGCATTAAAAATAGCTCACCCTGGAGGAAGAGCTTACTAGCGTTTAAACGCCTGTAAGAAGCATCAGACTGGCGTTTAACGCCAGAAAGAAGCATCAAGCTAGCGTTTAACGCCAGAAACAGGCTACAGCTTGGCGTTTAACGCCAGAAACAAGCAGCAGTCTGGCGTTAAACGCCAGGATTGCAATCTAAGGGCATTTACACGCCTAAATGGAGCAGAGATGATAAGTCCTTGAACCCTCAAGATCTGTGGACCCCACAGGTTCCCCACCTACCTCACCTCTTCTTCTTCTTTCTCTCTCTCCCCTTTTCATAACACTCTTCCCCAAATACCCTTCACCAATCATCTCCATATCTCTTCCCCAAATACTCTTCACAACTCACATCCATCCACTCTTCCCCAAAAATCCCACATACCTCCAAATTCAAAAATTCCATTCCCTCCCAAACCCAACCCCAATACATGAAACCTAACCCTCCCCCCACCCCTATATAAACCCCTAACCACTACTTCATTTTCACACATTACAACCACTACTTCTACCCCTTAGCCGAACCACATATCTCCCTCCATCTCCTCCATTTTCTTCTTCTTCCACTACTTTCTTTCTTCTTTTTCCCGAAGACAAGCAAATCTTTTAAGTTTGGTGTGGTAAAAGCATTACTTTTTATTTTTCCATAACCATTTATTGCACCTAAGGCCGGAGAAACCTCTAAAAAGAGGAAAGGGAAGGCAAAAGCTTCCACCTCCGAGTCATGAGAGATGGAGAGATTCATCTCACAAGCCCATCACTAAAAAGAGGATCAAGCAAACAAGAGAGCCCACTCATGGACCTCAACAAGAGCATGAGGAAATTCCTCATCATGAAATCCCTGAGGTGCCTTAAGGGATGCACTTTCCTCCACAAAACTATTGGGAGCAAATTAACACCTCCCTAGGAGAATTAAGTTCCAACATGGGACAACTAAGGGTGGAGTAGCAAGAGCACTCCATCATTCTCCATGAGATTAGAGAAGATCAAAGAGTCATGAGAGAGGAGCAACAAAGGCAAGGATGAGACATAGAGGAGCTCAAGCGTTCTATTGGATCTTCAAGAGGAAGAACTAGCCACCATCACTAAGGTGGACCCGTTCTTTAACCTCCTTGCTCTTATCTTTCTGTTTTTCGAAAATCATGTTTTATGTTTTATTTAATTTTGTGTCTTACTACATGATCACTAGTGTCTAAGTGTCTATGTCTTAAAGCTATGAATGTCCTATGAATCCATCACCTTTCTTAAATGAAAAATATTTTTAATCACAAAAGAACAAGAAGTACATGATTTCGAATTCATCCTTGAAATTAGTTTAATTATTTTGATGTGGTGACAATACTTTTTGTTTTCTGAATGAATGCTTGAACAGTGCATATGTCTTTTGAATTTGTTGTTTATGAATGTTAAAATTGTTGGCTCTTGAAAGAATAATGAAAAAGGAGAAATGTTATTTGATAATCTGAAAAATCATAAAATTGATTCTTGAAGCAAGAAAAAGCAGTGAAAAAGCAAAAGCTTGCGAAAAAAAATGGCAAAAATAAAAGAAAAAGAAAGAAAAAGAAAAAGCAAGAAGAAAAAACCAAGAGCTCTTTAAACCAAAAGGCAAGAGCAAAAATCTAGTAACCCTTTAAACCAAAAGGCAAGGGTAAAAAAGGATCCAAGGCTTTGAGCGTTAATGGATAGGAGGGCCCAAAGGAATAAAATCCTGGCCTAAGCGGCTAAAGCAAGCTGTCCCTAACCATGTGCTTGTGGCGTGAAGGTGTCAAGTGAAAAACTTGAGACTGAGCGGTTAAAGTCGTGATCCAAAGCAGAAAGAGTATGCTTAAGAACCCTGGACACCTCTAATTGGGGACTCTAGCAAAGCTGAGTCACAATCTGAAAAGGTTCACCCAGTTATGTGTCTGTGGCATTTATGTATCCGGTGGTAATATTGGAAAACAAAGTGCTTAAGGCCACGACCAAGATTCATAAAGTAGCTGTGTTCAAGAATCAACATACTGAACTAAGAGAATCAATAACACTATCTAAATTCTGAGTTCCTATAAATGCCAATCATTCTGAACTTCAAAGGATAAAGTGAGATGCCAAAACTGTTCAGAGGCAAAAGCTACCAGTCCCGCTCATCTAATTGGAGCAAAGTTTCATTGATTTTTTGGAATTTATAATATATTCTCTTATTTTTATCCTATTTGATTTTCAGTTGCTTGGGGACAAGCAACAATTTAAGTTTGGTGTTGTGATGAGCGGATAATTTATACGCTTTTTGGCATTGTTTTTAGGTAGTTTTTAGTATGATTTAGTTAATTTTTATTAGTTTTTATTCAAAAATCACATTTCTGGATTTTACTATGAGTTTGTGTGTTTTTCTATGATTTCAGGTATTTTCTAGCTGAAATTTAGAGATCTGAGCAAAATCTGATTCAGAGGCTGAAAAAGGACTGCAGATGCTGTTGGATTCTGACCTCCCTGCACTCGAAATATATTTTTTGGAGCTACAGAAATCCAATTGGCGATCTCTCAATTGCGTTGAAAGGCAGACATCCAGGGCTTTCCAGCAATATATAATAGTCCATACTTTGCCGGAGTTTTGATGACGCAAACGGGCGTTCAAACGCCAACTTCCTGCCCTATACTGAAGTTAAACGCCAGAAACAGGTACAAACCAGAGTTAAACGCCAGAAACAGGCTGCAACCTGGCGTTTAACTCCATGAGAAGCCTCTACACGTGCAAAGCTTCAATGCTCAGCCCAAGCACACACCAAGTGGGCCGGAAAGTGGATTTCTGCATCATTTACTTATTTCTGTAACCCTAGCTACTAGTTTAGTATAAAAACTACTTTTAGTGATTTATTTCACATATTTGGACGTTTAGTTCTGAGACTTTCATCATTGTACACGTTTGGGGGCTGGCCACTCGGCTAAGCCTAGACCTTTCACTTTTGTATTTTCAACGGTGGAGTTTCTACACCCCATTGATTAAGGTGTGGAGATCTGCCATTCCTCATAAATTAATGCAAAGTAATATTGTTTTTCTATTCAATTCAAGCTTATTCTTATTCCAAGATATTCACTCGCACTTCAACCTGATGAATGTGATGATCCATGACACTCATCATCATTCTCACCTATGAACGTGTGCCTGACAATCACTTCCGTTCTATCTGCAATAGCTTGAGCGTGTATCCTTAGCCTCCATTTCGAAAGATCAGAGTCTTTGTGGTATAAGCTAGAATTATTGACGGCCATTCCTGAGATCCGAAAAGTCTAAACATTGTCTGTGGTATTCCGAGTAGGATCTGGGAAGGGATAAATGTGACGAGCTTCAAACTCACGAGTGTTGGGCGTAGTGACGGACGCAAAAGGATCAATGGATCATATTCCAACATGATCGAGAACCGACAGAAGATTAGCCGTGCGGTAACAGCGCATTTGTACCATTTTCACTGAGAGGACGGACGGTAGCCATTGACAACAGGGATCCCCCAACATACAGCTTGACATGGAAAGGAGTATGAATGATTGAATGAAGGCAGTAGGAAAGCAGATATTCAGAAGGAGCAAAGCATCTCCATACGCTTATCTGAAATTCTCACCAATGAATTACATAAGTATCTCTATCTTATCTTATATTTTATTTATATTTTAATTATGAAAATCCCATAACCATTTGAATCCGCCTGACTGAGATTTACAAGGATGACCATAGCTTGCTTCAAGCCGACAATCTCCGTGGGATCGACCCTTACTCACATAAGGTTTATTACTTGGACGACCCAGTGTACTTGCTGATTAGTTGTGCAGAGTTGTGAAAAAGAGTTGAGATTATATTCGTGCGTACCAAGTTTTTGGCACCGTTTTAGAGATCACAATTTCGTGCACCAAGAATGTAAGGCCATCACCTTGATAAGTGGACAAGTGGCAAGTATTAAAGCACAAGTTAATGAGGAGCCATTTGAAAAAGAAGATTGCAAGGCTATTCAATTGAGAAGTGGTAAAGTAGCTGGCTCTGAGACCAAGGTCAATGGATAGTTGGTTGAAAAAGAAGCTCCAGAAGAGAAGAAATAAGAAGTAGAGCTCGTCTCTCCAAAACGTGCGGACAACCCATTCCCAGACTCTCTCGACACTTATCCTACATTGTCAAAGGCTCCTGAGTACAAGCCTAAAATGCCATATCCTCAGAGACTTCAAAAGGAGACCAAGGACAAGCAGTTTTCAAAGTTCTTGGAAGTATTCAGAAAGTTGCAAATCAATATTCCTTTTGCCGAGGTTTTGGAGCAAATGCCTCTCTATGTTAAGTTCATGAAGGAGCTATTGTCAAAGAAGAAGCCTTTAAGGGGAGATGAGACAGTGATCCTGACTAAAGAATGCAGTGCCATCATTCATAATAACTTACCAAAGAAGATGCTAGATCCAGGGAGCTTTGAAATTTCATGCACCATTGGGAACACAACCTTTGAGAAAGCCCTATGTGATCTGGGGGCAAGCAGAAATCTAATGCCCTTATCTGTGATGAAGAAGCTGCAAATCCAAGAGGCACAACCCACAAAGATTGTATTACAAATGGCAGACAAATCTATGAAGCCTGCATACGGATTAGTGGAGAATATCTTGGTCAAAGTGGGTAAGTTCTTCCTCCCAGCAGATTTTGTGATTCTTGACATATGGGAGGATGAGAATGCCTCTATAATTCTAGGAAGACCATTCCTAGCCACTGGGAGAGCTCTAATTGATGTAGAAGTGGGTGAATTAGTGCTCAGGGTGCATAATGAGCAACTGGTATTTTATGTCTTCAAAGAAATGCATTCAACAGGTAAAGAAGAGACGTGCATGCAGACTGAGCTTATTGATCCAAACCTTCAAGAACCCCCTGATGACGAACAGCATAATCTGCAGCTCAAACCTCCTTTGGTGACAATCAATAAAATTCCTCCTAACATCAAACCTAAGTTTGGTGTCGGGAATGCATCATCCATCAAGGAGGAAGTTCCCAAAAAGAAGAAAGTACCTAGAGGATGGAGAAACAAAAAGATCCCCACTGAAGGTTTCTCCTTAGGAATGAAAGTGGTGTTGACTAGGAACCCAGTATGGATTTATACAGTAAATAGAATCCTCCCTTCTGGAGCATATTGAGCTAATTTATGGAGACACAAGAAATAAGTTCAAAGTAAGGGGTGAAGAGCTGAGCCCCTATGATCCTCCTCCTTAGAGGAGCTGACTGTTAAGCTAGTGACAGTAAAGAAGTGCTTGTCGGGAGGCAACCCGATGATTTCGTATCCTTAGTTATTTTTCCGTTACGTTGATAAAAAAAAACAAAAAAAAAATATATATTAAAAACAATAAAATAATACAAAAAAAACTATATATATATTAATTATTTTTACTTCTCTTGCTCTTTTATCCTTTTATTCTTCTTTCATCACACTATTTGTTTTTGTTTCAGTTCTTCTTTGCTTGAGGACAAGCAAACCTTTAAGTTTGGTGTTGACGCTTTGCTTATGAGTTTTCTGTTTATTTTTAATGGCACCAAAGGGAGGCGAATCATCTTCATGGAGGAACACAACCTGAAGAATAAAACAACCGCTAGGATAACTAAGGTGGTTGAGTTCATTTCATTTTTTATTCCTTTCCGCTTTTACTATGTTATGTTTCGGTTTTTTGCTATTTTTCTTTGTTTATTGCATGATCCTTTATCAGTTAGATTCCTAGATTCTAGTTTAGTTTTCTGTTAATTTGCTTTAATTCTAAAAGATGCCTCATGTATTACCTACTGAGCTTGAAATCAAAAAAAAAAAAAGAAAGAAGGAAGAAAAGGGGGGTGTAATGCATGAGAAATTAAGTTAATTTTAAGAGTAGTCTTATTTACTTAAATGTGGTGGTATTAATTGTAATTCTGAATGAATGATATGAACAGTGCATAGTTAAATTTGAATTAAAGGATGTTGATGTATAAGGAACAGGAATTCAGAGAACTATTATGACTTCTCTGAAATTAATGAAAGTTTAATCCTTGAAGCAAAAGAAATAGCAAAAAAAAAAATAAAAGCAAGGTCCAAGGCCCTGAGCATCAATGACTAGGGAGGTCAGACATGATTAAAAGCTCAAAGAGTTATTTCCCTAGTCACATGCTTGTGGTGTTCTTGTGTCAAGTAATCCTTGAGACAAAACATTTAGAGTCGAGATCAATTGCATTTAACATAGTATGCCAAAGGCTTTGAGCACCACTGTCTGGGAGTAACTAAAAAAATGTATATATCAGAACTCAAAGAGAGTTCCCTAGTTAAGTGCTTGTGGTGTTTCTGTGTCAAGTGAAGCTTGAGACAAAACATTTAAAGTCACGGCTAGGATAAAGATGCAAAGCACCAAAGAAAAAAAGAATCAAAGAAAAATTGCTGTGTTCAAGGGTTAAATTGAGTTACAAAAGATCAGAGAATTCATAATATTATCCGGATTCTAATTCCGAATGACAGTGACATCCTTCCGATTCAAAGGAGTGTGAGATGCCAAAACTATTCAAGATTGTAATTGTAAACCCCACTTTAAGAAGAGACATGAGCTTAATCAAACTCTCATTCTCATGAAAATTCACATCCTAAGCCTATATTAGTTTTGGTTGCTTAAGGACAAGCAACAATTCAAGTTTGGTGTTGTGATGCGTGAGCATATTCCCTATCTTTTCCTAGTGAATTTGCATTTCATATGTTGAGCTTAATCAAGAATTAATTATCTTTTAGCCACTATGGATGTTACTTTGAGTCGTGTGCAATTCTGTTTATTTTAGGTAGCATTTGGCTGGATTTGATGGAGTTTCCGCAGAAAAAGAGAAGAATGCGAATGATGCTGTCAACCCTGACCTCTCTACACTCAAACCTGAATAACTCGAGCTACGGAGGTCCAACGAACGTGATTCTAGTGCCATTAAAAAGCTAACCTCCAGAGCTTTCCAATGATATATAATAGTCCATACTTATTCTCTTTTTCACGCTGCCAAGGCTGCCCCTAACTTGAGAAATCTCAAGTTAGGCGCAAAACATTAATAAGCATGCATAAGGATTAGGCCTCCATCAAGTTAAACGCAGCCCATGGCCAAGTTAGGCGCAGCCATCAAGCCCAACACGCCCTTCCTCACTTCATTCACACCAAGTAAGGCGCAGCCCATCACCAAGTTAGGCGTGGATCCTGCGAAGCAAGTGGTCCCCACCCATCAATTGAAGACGTGCTGATTGCTATAATTAATTCTGATTTAAACTTTAATTTTTATTTGTAAAAATAGGAAAAGATATTATTTTTGTTTTAGAAGATAGATTTTAAATTAATTAGGATTTGATATAAAAAGGGATTCCAATAAGGTGATTCCAACACAACATTATTCCCATTTACAATTTACAATCCTTATTTTTCACTCTGAACCATGAGCAAGTAAACTTCCACTGTTAAGGTTAGAAGCTCTGTCTGTTGTATGGATTGATTTTATTATTTTTCTATTTTAATTCATGTTTTGATTTATATTTAAGAATTGTTTTCGTTCTTTATTTTATGAATTTGGGTGGAACAGAAGTATGACCCTCTTTCTAATTGAGTTCATGTATAACTTGAAAAAGTTCTTTACTTGAACAAGAGCTTGAAAACAACTTCTCCTAAATTTCTAGTTTATCTGAATTTAACGGGATACGTGACATATAATCTTTTTATATTTGGGTAATTAGAGTTTTTGTGGCATATAAACTGGAATTTGATCATTACACCCTAATTGGAATTAACTGACCAAGGAATTGGCAGTTGATGAAAATTAGAGGAGTGATGAGAGGACTTTTGTGTGGTCTAGAATTCACAATTGAAATCACGTTGCAAGTATAGTTTCTAAACCAACAATAGTCCTTTCATACAAAAGATTGTTTGTCACAAGTAACAAACCCCTAAATTTATAAACCGAAGTATTGAACCTCGGGTCGTTCTCCCTAGGAATTGCAACAAAGTGTCTTGTTATTGGTTGTGGAATATGTTTAGGATTTTTGAGATTTTGGACAAGAAATATAAATGGCAAAGAAAATAAACTAACAACTAACAAAGCTCTTGGCTAGATATGAGAACTAGAAGTCCTATCCTAGTTATCCTCCTCAATTGTGACCACAAATTATCCATTGCTACCACTTAGTTAAGCTCTAATCATGGAGGAAAGTCAAGTGGATGAATCAACTTGATTCCACAAGTCCTAGCCAACTCCCAAGGGAAAGACTAGCTTTAGTGGTATCCAAATTAATTAGCAACTTCTAATTGTCAATCAACAAAGGAATTAGATAACTCAAGCGTCACTAATTACTCCACCTAGGCCAAGAGGAACAAAATCTACACTAAAATCCAACCAAGCATTTCATCAAACACTTGGAAGGCACAAAAGGAAAGCATAGTAAAGAGTGCAAGGAAAGTAAATCTACACTACTCAATTGCAAGAAATTAAAGAACAACAAATCAAATAAACAATAAAGGAACATGAATCATAAATTGCATTGAAAGAGAAATAGAAGAACAAAAGTGCATCAACATAAAAGTAGAGAATTACATGAATTAAATGCAAAACTAGAAAGAGAAAAGGTAGAAGAAGAAGAATTGCAAAGAGAAAAGTAAATCAAAGCATGAAATTAAACTAGATCTAACAATTCCTAATCTAGATCTAACCTACTCTTAATTCTAGAGAGAAGAGAGAGCTTCTCTCTCTAGAAACTAACTAAAAGCATAATAAAACTAAACCAATTATTAGATGTCCCATCCCTCTTCAATCCTTGGGTTAAGTAGCATTAGAAATGAGTTAGATTGGGCCCACAAGGCATTAGAATTCGCTAGCCACTAATTTGCTTTTAATGATTCACGTGAAAATCGGCGCGTGTGCGTCCCTCTAAACGTGATGCAAATATGGCAAATCTTATATCATTTTGAATCCCCGGATGTTAGCTTTCCAACGCAACTGGAACCGCATCATTTGGACCTCTGTAGCTCAAGTTATGGTCGATTAAGTGGGAAGAGGTCAGCTTGACAGCTTTTGCGATTCCTTCATTTCTTCATGAGTTCTCCATTTTTACATGCTTTTCCTTCATTCCCTTGATCCAATCTTTGCCTCCTAAATCTGAAATCACTTAACAAACATATCAAGGCATCTAATGGAATCAAGGTTAATTAAATTTAGCTATTCTAAGTCCTAAAAAGCATGTGTTCACTCTTAAGCACAATTAAAGGAGAATTTACAAAACCATGCTATTTCATTGAATAAATGTGGGAAAGGATGATAAAACCCTCTAAATTCAACACAAGATAAACCCTACAAATGGGGTTTATGAACCTCCCCACACTTAAACCAAGCATGTCCTCATGCTTAAACCAAGATAAAGCAAATGAGATCAACATTTATTCAATGAAATCTAACTAAATGCAATCTACCTATATGCAACTATCTATATGAATGCAATTGCTTGGTCAAAATAAATCAATTCCCAAGAAGCATATATGCACAAGGGATAACGGTATTAACAACCATGCCAAACCACAATTGAATTGAGCTATTAAATATTTTTGCAAACTTGCATGAAGAATGATGATCATATGTGGAAAACATGTAATTGAGCAATCGAACCCTCACTGGATGTGTTTGCACTCTATTCGCTCAAGTGTTTAGGGTTGATTCCCTCAATTCTCCTCTATTTCATGCTTTCCAAGATTTATTTTTCATCTAACAATCAATATTTATTTCATGCATGCATTCAAGTATCATGAGGTCTTTTCATTGGTTGTAATGGGGCTAGGGTCAAGGTAGGGATGCATATTTGGTCAAGTGGACTTGAAATTTGAATCTTTGATTACCTTAAACTTCCCACCTAACCTATATAGCAACCTATACAATTCAAAACTAGCCTAACTACCCATTCTTCACTTTTTCACATACTCATGTATTCCTTTTCATTTCACAACACTTATGCATTGACCCTTATTGAGCTTTGCTTTGGGGCATTTTGTCCCTTTTTATTTCTTTCTTTTTCTTTGTTTCTTTCTTTTTCTATTTTTTTTCCATATTGTTTTTTTTTTCTTTTCCTTTTTCTCATTTTTTTCTATATACAAGATCATCAATGCATAAGGTTTTACATTCATTACACATGAGCATGTACCCAATTCCCAATATTTACAACAAAAATACAAAACTAACCTTTTATTCACCCAATGTCCCAAGATTTCCCACACTTAAATGACACACACACACTAGCCTAAGATAATCAAAGATCCAAATTAAGGACATTTATTGTTTTCCGTTTCAAGGCTTGTAATGTGCTAAAATTAAGAACAAGTGGGTTAAGCATAGGCTCAAATTGGCTAACAATGGAAGATAAAAGGTAAGGCCATTTGGGTAAGTGAGCTAAATGAAATGATGGCCTCAATCATATAAATACATGAATACACAAAATAATGGACATAAAGAATCAAACAAATCAAAGATTGTAATCATAGAAAGAGAATAATGCACACAAGAAGGAAAATAAGTGGTTATAAAATGTAACCACGCCATTAGGCTCAAATCTCACAAGCTTGTGTTCTTAGCTCCAAAATCATGTTCCACAATATATATATGATTCAAGTAAGTCCTATGAAAAGTTTTTCACTCAAATCAATTGGTGCCCTATAGATAATTTTCTTGAAAAATTTCATTATTTTGACTAAGCTTATTATGTATATATATGCAAAATTAAGAAAATTCAACAAAAATCCTAAAAACCTAAAATGAAATGCAAAAGTGTTGAGATTAGAAACTTGTCACCCAAAATCGCCGACCGGTCGGGCGACCTCCCCACACTTGAAGATTGCACCGTCCTTGGTGCACTCAAAGATGAGCAAGGGGATATGGCGACTCTCCGGATTGCTACCTTTAGCTGGTAGATCAACCGGTTGCTGCGTGTTCTTTCTTCTGCTTCTATTTTTGCTTGTGGTGCATCATTCATGAAAAATAAAAATATAACACTATAAGATGAGAGAACACAAAAACAAGGAAGCTTACATTGTTGGAATGAGGTAATAATCACTAGAATTGATTGAGTGAATATAACCTCAAAAATAGAATCCAACAAAGATTATAGACATAATGATGTTGAGATAACATCCTGTTTAGTACTCAGCAACAATTAATGGTTAACAAGATTAACAATCCAACACTTACAATGAAAAAGACAAAATGAAATGAAAACTAAACTAACTATCTAATCAACTAACTAATGTACTAATTAACTAAATAACTAATTAACTAACTAGAATAGATGGTTATCAATGGTGTTTGGGAGTGTTGGATGAAGGGTAGGAGAAGGGAAGAAGAAAGGAGAAGGAAAGAAATGGAAAGAGGAGAAGAAAAGAAGTGGAGTGATGAACAGTATCCGCGCGTACGCGCGCATGGTGCGCGCGCGGATGGTGGTGCAATGGAAGCGACGCGTACGCGTACATGGCGTGTCCGCGTCGATGGCTTATTTCGAGAGTGGCGCGTACGTGTCAGGTGCACGTACGCGCGAGTTGGTTTATGCCTCGGGCACAGTGCGCGTGCAACGTAGGCACAACTCTTGGGTCAATGTATGGAGGAATGAAATCTTGCAATCCACGCGTATGCGTACATGGCACGTCCGCGCGGATGGGCGAAAATGCTTGATGCACGCGTACACGCGCAGTGCGCGTACGCGTGGATGGTGCTCTGTTTTTCAATTTTTTTTTCATAATTTTTTTCTATGTTTTTGCACCAATCCAAGCATTCCAAACTTCCAAACAGCTACCAAAACACCATAAAATCTTATTTAACATACTAAACTACCAATTATACTCAACAAATCAAACAAAAACATGAATTTAAACTAATTACTAATATGTACAAAAAAGAAAATGAAAAGAAGTTACCATGGTGGGGTGTCTCCCACCTAGCACTTTTGTTTATTGTCCTTAAGTTAGACTTATGGGGAGCTCCTCTCAAGGTGGCTTGTGCTTGAAGCTATCCTTGAACATACACCAATGCTTGGTTCTCCATTGTGCCCCAAGATTTCTCATGGATTGAGCAAAGTGTTGATGGAGTTCTTCACAAGCTTGGGGCTCCCAAAGTTGATCCTCTTTTTGTAATCCGGGATCCCGTACTTTGTTTTCACACCCATCTTTGAGTTGATCATTATTGTTCCATTTGGGTGGCATGACCTTAGAATTCTCAAAGAAGCTTCCAAACAACTTCATAGACCCATGCAATTTGGTTCCACACCAACCATTGCTCTTGAATTTTGAGCTTGCAACCATCATGAGCTTGGAATGATGTTTCCAACCACTACACAACTCCTTTTTACTCTTAATTCCACAAAGAGCTCTAAGTTGACCATCATTTTCAATTAAACCATATTCAAGTGAGAAAGCAAAGCTTAGGGATAAGAATTTTACCCACTTGAATGTTGTGTTGGATGGTGACTTAGGGAGAGAGACCTCCCCACACTTAGACAATGCGAGGTCTACTTCTTTAGGTTCTTCTTTAGTTGTTTTCACCTCTTCGCAAGCTTTTTCAATTTCAACATTTTCCATTTTATCAGTTGGCTTGGTGTTGTCTTCAAGAACTTCGATTTCTTGCCCAATGGGAGGTGATTCAATTTTGGATAGGAATTCATTGATGAATGAATCCGTCTCTTGATCAACCTCTTCATATTCTTCAATTTTGATATACACCATGCCAACTTTTTCCTCTTGGTGGCTCTCTTCCAATTCACTCTCTTCTTTATTGCTCACCAAGGGTATGGGAGGTTGTGCATATTCTTCTATAGTTTCAACTCCATGTCCAATGGGAAAGGATTCAACTGTAGATAGAAATTCACCCATGATTGAATCTATTTCTTGATAAACCTCTTTCAAGTCTCCAACTATGATATGCCTTGGAGGTTGCGCACCCTCCTCAACATCAATATCAAGCTTCTTGGAAGAGTGCTCTATGATGCTACCTTCACATGGACTTTCAACATCTCCTAAATCTTCAACCACTTCTTCCTTTTCTTCAATAATCATAGGCTCCTCCAATTGTTCTAACACAAAATAGCATCCCTCATTTCCCACCAGAGTTTCCAATCTCTCATTCATGCTATGCTCTTCAATTGATTCTTCACATGTAGCTATGGAAGCACTTTGAGTGTTCAAGCATTGGTAGGCTAAAGTATGAACTACCTTAGTCAAGTTAGTTACAAACTCTAGGGTGTTCCTTTGTATATCCGCTTGGCCTTGAAGTAGCAAGGTGAGAGAATCATCTATTGGGGCTTGGGATGGATAAGAGGGTTCATTATTTTGGAGAGAGGGTTCGTAGTAGGAAGGTGGTTCTTCTTGGTAAGGGTATGGAGATGGTGTGCATTGAGGTGGTTCTTGGTAGTAGTCATGATATGATTGTGGTGGTTCTAAAGGCTCTTGCTCATAATGGTCATGAGAATATGGTATGGGTGATTGGTTATATGATGGATATGGATCATAGGAAGGTGTTTGGTAGTGAGAGGCTTGTGAGAGTGGTTGAGGTTCATGTTGAGGATAAGAGTCATAGGCATATGATGGTGGTAGTTGATTATCACAAAAAGAGTCACCAAAGCCATTGAATTGACATACATTAGGATGATGATTATACTTATAAGTATCCGGAGGTTGTTGCCTATAAGAGTGATCAATTCCTTGAGGCTCCTCCCATCTCTGTTGGTTCCATCCATAATGAGTGTCATTATTGAAGTTCACATTTTCTACAACACAATTAGAACCAAACTCATAGCCAAAGTGAGAATTCATAGTGACAAGAGAAAATATGAAACAAAAACTAACTAGAAATAATGAAACAAAATCCTACAAATAGCAAAGCTATTTACAATATTCACATATATACAATAACCAATAACATAACACCATTGCAAGTCCCCGGCAACGGCGCCATTTTGATGAGAAGACTTTTGTGTGGTCTAAATTCACAATTGAAATCTCGTTGCAAGTATAGTTTATAAACCAACAATAGTCCTTTCATACAAAAGATTGTTTGTCACAAGTAACAAACCCCTAAATTTATAAACCGAAGTATTGAACCTCGGGTCGTTCTCCCTAGGAATTGCAACAAAGTGTCTTGTTATTGGTTGTGGAATATGTTTGGGGTTTTTGAGATTTTGGACAAGAAATATAAATGGCAAAGAAAATAAACTAACAACTAACAAAGCTCTTGGCTAGATATGAGAACTAGAAGTCCTATCCTAGTTATCCTCCTCAATTGTGACCATAAATTATCCATTGCTACCACTTAGTTAACCTCTAATCATGGAGGAAAGTCAAGTGGATGAATCAACTTGATTCTACAAGTCCTAGCCAACTCCCAAAGGAAAGACTAGCTTTAGTGGTATCCAAATCAATTAGCAACTTCTAATTGTCAATCAGCAAAGGAATTAGATAACTCAAGCATCACTAATTACTCCACCTAGGCCAAGAGGAACAAAATCTACACTAAAATCCAACCAAGTATTTCATCAAACACTTGGAAGGCACAAAAGGAAAGCATAGTAAAGAGTGCAAGGAATGTAAATCTACACTACTCAATTGCAAGAAATTAAACAACAACAAATCAAATCAACAATAAAGGAACATGAATCATAAATTGTATTGAAAGAGAAATAGAAGAACAAAAGTGCATCAACATAAAAGTAGAGAATTACATGAATTAAATGCAAAACTAGAAAGAGAAAAGGTAGAAGAAGAAGAATTGCAAAGAGAAAAGTAAATCAAAGCATGAAATTAAACTACATCTAAGAATTCAAAATCTAGATCTAACCTACTCCTAATTCTAGAGAGAAGAGAGAGCTTCTCTCTCTAGAAACTAACTAAAAGCATAATAAAACTAAACCAATTACTAGATGTCCCATCCCTCTTCAATCCTTGGGTTAAGTAGCATTAGAAATGAGTTGGATTGGGCCCACAAGGCTTTAGAATTCGCTAGCCACTAATTTTCTTTTAATGATTCACGTGCAAATCAGCGCGTGCATGCAAATATGGAAAATCTTATATGATTTCGAAGCCCCAGATGTTAGCTTTCCAACGCAACTGAAACCGCATCATTTGGACCTCTGTAGCTCATGTTATGGTCGATTAAGTGCGAAGAGGTCGGCTTGACAGCTTTTGCGATTTCTTCATTTCTTCATGAGTTATCCATTTTTACATGCTTTTCCTTCATTCCCTTGATATAATCTTTGCCTTATAAATCTGAAATCACTTAACAAACATATCAAGGCATCTAATGGAATTAAGGTGAATTAAATTTAGCTATTCTAAGTCCTAAAAAGCATGTGTTCACTCTTAAGCACAATTAAAGGAGAATTTACAAAACCATGCTATTTCATTGAATAAATGTGGGAAAAGATGATAAAACCCTCTAAATTCAACACAAGATAAACCCTACAAATGGGGTTTATCAAGGAGACTAGAAAGGTCTAAGGAATTAGGATTTAGTCACATATAGTTTGCCATAAATTAAATTTTACATGATTAAAATAGTTAGTAAGAAAATTTAATCCGGAAAAATAGATAACTCTGAAACCTTAATTGCCTTCTCCATATTTTATATCCAACTCATTTACTTTACTATTTTAATTTCTGCACGATTGTTTAATGCTCTTTGAATATTCAAACACTCTTTTCTGTTTGTCTAACTAAGCCAATCAATCAATCACTGTTGCTTGATCCATCAATCCTCGTGAGATCGACCCTCACTCACCTGAGGTATTACTTGGTATGACCCGGTGCACTTGCTGGTTAGTTTGTGGTTATAAATTCATCACCAGAGGGCTTCATCGCGGGGCAGTGGTGGAGGAGAGGGTTCATTGCTTAAGGGAAAGGTATTGTAGTTGGAAGGTGGTTCATATTGGTAGGGATATGGAGATGGTGTATATGGAGGTGGTTCTTGGGAGTAGTTGTGTTGGAATTGTGGTGGTTCTATATATGGTTCATATGGCTCATAAGGTGGTTGGTATGGGGGGTACGGATTAGGGTCATATGGAGGTGTTTGGTGAAAAGGGGCTTGTGAGTAAGGTGGTTCAAAATTATATTAAGGAGGTGGTTTATAGGCATATGGTAGTGGTTGTTGATAATCACAAAATGGGTCACCACATCCATTAGATTGGTATGCATTAGGATTGGAATTGTACGCATAAGAATCCGGAGGTTGTTGTTGCCAAGAAGGTTGATCAATCCCTTAAGGCTCCTCCCACCTTTGATTGTTCCATCCTTGATGCATATTGTCATTATAGTTCCCATTCCCTACAATATAATTTATGCCAAACTCATAGCCAAAGTGAGGGTGAGAATTCATAATAGCAAAAGAGAATAAAAATAAGTACTAATAAGAACTAATAAAAACTAACTCCTAAAGCAAGCAAAACTAACAAAAAAGCCTATTAACATATATACAATAGCCAATAATATAACACCATTGCAACTCCCCGGCAACGGCGCCATTTTGATGAGTGAATTCTTGTACGATTTAGAATTTCCTCAAATGAATGAATTCTCGTTGCAAGTATAGTTCTAAACCAACAAACAATCCTTACATACAAAAATTTGAGTTGTCACAAGTATAAACCCCAATAAGAATTAACCAAAATATTTAAACCTCGGGTCGTCTCACAAGGAATTACAATGAAGTGGTCAATTATCGGCTATGAAAATGCAAGGGGGTTTGATTTGATAAGAGGACAAGAAAATAAAAGGCAAAAAAAATAAATGATAATTAACTAATAAAATAAAGGAAAGAACTCTTGGCTAGACATAGGTAATTGAGATCACCATCCTTGTCTACAAACCATATATTGACAATTATGAGGGGCCAACCTATTAAGTCTACCTCCAAAAGCTTTAAGTACGTAATATCTACTCCTAAGCTTGAAGTACGTCAAATAGGCTTGATCACATCAATCCATAAGTCCTAACCTATCTACTAATTAGATTAGTAGTGGGTTAGTGTCAATGGGTATCAAATTGATCACCAAGGGTTCTCAAATCACCAATTCATTGAGACCCAATGACTCAAGGTCACTCAATCCCCTTTGCCTAGGCCAAGAGTAAAGAAAACTACTCAATAACTAGAGAAAGCATTTTATCAAACACCTAGTGTGCAAGGAAAGTAAACATCACAAATTGCAAGAATTAATGAAACCCATAACTAACATAAGCAAGAAATCAACAATAACAATCAAGATCAACATAAAAGAAACATGGAAACATAAAATTGCATTAAAAGGAAATCAAGATCCAACAATGGTTCATCAACACAAAAGAGAGAAAAATAAGAAATTAACAAGAGAAACTAAGAAGATTAAGACAATAGAAGACTAAAATAGAATGAAAATTAAAATTAAAACAAGAATTGAAAGAGAAATTTGAGAGAGATTAACCTAACTTTACCCTAATTTCTATCCTAAATCTAGAGAGAGGAGAGAGCCTCTCTCTAGAATTCTACTCTAAAACATGATGAAAACTAAACTATGGCTACTTGGTTCATTCCCCCTTTAATCCTTGGGTTCAATAGCATCAGAATTGAGTGAGATTGGGCCCAAAATGTGCTAGAAATCGCTGGCCACGTGTTCTTCAAAATGATCCACGCTGATCCACCAACGTGTGCGCGTGATGCACACATACGTGTCCCTAGACGCCAGACAACTATAGCAAATTTTATATCATTTTGAAGCCCTGGATGTTAGCTTTCTAACACCACTAGAACTGCTTAATTTGGACTTCTGTAGCTCAAGTTATGATCAATTGAGTGCAAAGAGGTCAGGATTGACAGCTTTGTAGTTCCTTCATTTCTTCATGAGTTCTCCCACTTTGCATGCTTTTCCTTCATTCCTTCAGTCCAATCTTTGCCTTATAATCCTGAAATCACTTAACAAACATATCAAGGCATCGAATGGAATTAAAGTGAATTAAATTTAGCTATTTTAAGGCCTAAAAAATATGTTTTCACACTTAAGCACAAATTTAGGGAAAATTACAAAACCATGCTATTTCATTGAATAAATGTGAGAAAATTTGATAAAATCCCCCCAAATTAAGCATAAGATAAACCACAAAATTGGGGTTTATCAGCCATCCCAATGCTCGCATGAAAACTTTTGTTATATGCAAACTCCACCAATGGCATGTAACGGTCCCAACTTCCAGGTTGATCCAAAACACACACTCTTAGCATATCCTCCAACGTCTGAATAGTCCTTTCCGACTGTCCATCGGTTTGCGGATGATATGTGGCAATAAGACATAGCTTCGTACCGAAGGTCTTTGGAAAGCTCCCCAAAACCTTGAGGTGAATCGGGGATCACGGTCTGATACTATGCTTGACGGCACACCATGCAACCTTACTATCTCCTTGATGTACAATCTTGCTAACTCCTCCATAGAACAGTTTACTCTGATGGGCAGAAAATAAGCGGATTTGGTTGCGGTCCACGACCACCCAAATCACATCAAATCCCGACCTAGTCCTCGGTAAACCGGTCACAAAATCCATCACAATTTCTTCCCACTTCCACTAAGGAATCTCAAGTGGCTGTAGCATTCCTGATGATTTTTGATGCTCTATCTTCACTTTCTGACAAGTTAAACACTTGGATACTTCTGTTGCTACATCACCCTTCATCCCCCGGCCACCAGAACATCTTCTTTAAGTCATAATACATCTTCGTGCTTTCGGGATGAATAGAAAACCCACTGTTGTGAGCTTCTAACAATAAATCTTGCCTCAAACTTCCTACATCCGGTATGCAAATCCTCCCCTTGTATCTCCATAACCCTCCATCATCCTTAGTGAATTTTTTGCACCTCTTATCACCAAATGTCTAAAACAATTACTGAAGCCTCTACTCATCTTGCTGAGCCCTTTGTATTTCTGATTTAAACGTGCTTGAGATTTGTAGCTGGTTCAAACAAGCTCTGCCGGCAACTTCACCAATATCCAGCTTAAGATCCACAAACTTATCTACTAGCTCCTCTTCTTTAATCCTCATCCAAGCTATCGTTAGAGATTTCCGACTTAAAGCGTTTGCTACCACGTTCACCTTTCCAAGGTGATAACTCAACTCGAAATCATAATCTTTAAGCAACTCCATCCACCTTCTCTGGCGTATATTTAGCTCCTTCTGATCAAAGATATACTTGAGACTCTTATGATTAGAAAAGACGCTAAACCTTACTCCGTACAAGTGGTGCCTCCAAATCTTCAATGCGAACACAATCGCCGCTAATTCTAAGTCATGAGTGGGGTAATTCACCTCATGCGGTCTCAGCTGACACGATGCGTAAGCCACCATGTTCCGGTGTTGCATCAACACGCAACCCAAACCCTTCAAGGAAGCGTCACAGTACACTTCAAACGGTTCATACGGTTCCAGCAAGATCAAAACAGGTGCTGCAGTTAATCTCTGCTTTAACGTCTGAAAACTCTCTTCGCACTCCGATGTCCACACGAATGGCACTTCTTTCCTTGTCAACTTTGTCATTGGTAGCGCAATCCGGGAAAATCATTCAATAAATCTCCGGTAATATCTGGCTAAACCTAAAAAGCTTCTTACTTCCGTTACAGTCGTCGGTCTTTTCCACTCCATCACCGCTTCTACCTTAGAAGGATCCACCGCTATTCCTCCTTTACTCACCACGTGGCCTAAGAAATTTACTTCCTACTTCCAGAATTCGCACTTCGACAACTTAGCGTACAACTTTCGCTCCTTTAGGATTTGCAACACAATCCTCAAGTGTTCCTCATGCTCTCTTGTCGTCTTAGAGTAAACTAAGATGTCATCTATGAAAACCACCACAAATTTGTCCAAAAAGGGACGAAACACTCTGTTCATGTAATCCATGAAAATAGCAGGTGCATTCGTTAACCCAAAGGACATTACCGCAAAATCGAGTGTCCATAGCGTGTCCTAAACGCCGTCTTAGGGATATCATCCTCTTTCACCCTGATTTGACGGTAACCAGATCTTAAATCTATCTTGGAAAACACTCCAGCTCCTTGCAATTGATCCATCAAGTCATCTATCCTTGGTAGCGGGTACTTATTCTTCATAGTCACTTTATTCAACTGTCTGTAATCCACACACAATCTCACTCCTCCATCTTTCTTCTTCACCAATAAAACTGGCGCTCCCCACGGTGATACACTCGGTCGAATGAACCTCTTGTTCAGAAGCTTTTCCAACTGAGTCTTTAACTCTGCTAGCTCTATCGGAGCCATCCTATACGGCGCAATCGACACTGGTCCGGCTCCCGACACCAATTCAATCGCAAATTCAATTTCCCTTTGAGGTGGGAACTCGGGAATATCTTCCGGGAATACTTCTGGAAAATCTCTAACCACCGATATCTGATCCTAGTTCTGGGCATCACCCAACGTATTCGCAGCCAACAGAATATAACCCTGACACTCCTCCCCACTACAATGCACCATTACAGAGTTCAGGTAATACCCCGTAGCTACCACTGCCCCATTCTCTCTTTCTGGCATAAATCGAATTATCCGTTCAAAGCAATCCAACAAAACCCGATTCTTCGACAACCAATCAAACCCCAAAATCATCTCCAGCTCCACCATTGGTAAATAGATCAAATCATGCACAAAATCTCTACCCTCTGGCTTGAAACCTACTTGTCTACAACCTGACCTAGTCATAACTGTCTGATGCGGAGTATATACATGCAGATCAAAAGGTAACTCTGACACTTTCAAGCCTAATTCCTCAACTTTAGCAAAAGAAATAAACGAATGCGAAGCTCCAGTATCATATAATGCAACTAAGGATTTATCACCAATTAGACATATACCTCTCATCAACGGATCCGCCTTAGAAGCATCCTTGGCATTCATAGCAAAGACTCGACCTTGATGCTAACTCTGGCCCGCATTCTGGTTCCTTCCACGAGTGCAATCCCTAGCAAAATGACCAGACAAGCCACAGTTGAAGCACCCACCTATACCAATCTTGCAAGAGTCATATGGATGAAAACATCCACAACGATCACAAGCTAAATTCGAAGAACTCTTACTCTGATTTCCTCTCCCTTTGCCACGCTGAATCTGGTCATGTGTGTTTTTTCTGAAGCCCCCTTGGCCTTGAGGTGCATATCCTCCTCTCTTGAAACTTTATCCTCTCGGATGAAAGTACTTGCCATGCCCCCGACTAGAGCTTCCTCCATGAGTGTCCTTAGATGCTGCCACGGTCTTGGCATACTCCTCCACTACTCTAGCCTTATTCACCAAGTCGGAGAAGACACAGATCTCTATAGGAGCCACAGCAGTCATAATGTTGTCCTTCAAACCCCTTTGGTACTTAATGCACCTCCAGCTCTCGAAAGTCTCCGGGTCACCCTGACACACCCGAGAAAACCTACAAAGCTCTTCGAACTTGTTGTACTACTCAGCCACATACATGGAACCTTGCTTCAGCTGCATTAGCTCCATCTGCTTCACTTCCCTTGCAGACTCAGGGAAGTATTTCTTATAGAAAGCCGTTTGGAATACCTCCCATGGAATGTTGGCGGTCTGAAGCTGTAGCAAACGACACTTAGCTTGCCACCAGGGCTGGGCTTCTCCCGCTAGCTGATAAGTGGAAAACTCTACATATTGATTGAGGGGAACATGCTGCGCCTGTAAAGCACTCTCCATAGCTCGGAACCAGTGGTCCGGTTCAGTAGGATTTTGGGACCCTCGGAAAGTTGGCAGATGAACCTTGAGGAACGTTGCCAAGGTCATTGGAACTCCTTCTGTGTTATCACCGTTACCCTCAGCATTATCATTGGCATTCCCTTCACCATTCCCGTTGCCATTTCCGTTCTCGGCCGGTTGGCCTAATCTCTGCACCGCTTGCAGAGTTGCAGCAGCATTAGCTTCCATGGTATTAGCGAGATTCGCCATTGCCGCCATGAATTTGGCATGATTATCAGTTGGTTGCTCATTCCTACTTTTCTGTGTACGTGTTCGACCTCGCCCGCGAGTAGCTATGTAGGGTTCCTGTCTACACCAAGCAATCGATATCAAGGTGATCAGTCTCAATATCAAAAGTCTAGTGCTTCAATTATCCCAAACCGGCACTCACAAGCAAGCATGCTATGCAATATCAAATAGGTAACCTAATAGCATCAAAGAAAAGACACACAGAGTATGCATTGGAGCACAATCGGTCCATCCCTCAGGCTCACAAGGACGAACCGCTCTGATACCACTAAATGTAACACCCTAATTAGCTTAAGCCTTACCTCACGTCGTAAAGCAAAGGTTAATGAGAGATTACGACAGTTCTAAGCTCATATATATATATATAGAGAGAGAGAGAGAGAGAGAGAGAAAGAATAGTATCATCTAGAAGCCCGATGAAGGATATAGCTCAAAAACAGGATTTTAAAAGCGTAAACCGTACTAATGAGCTACTAGCTTAAGGCACAAGAAATAGATAAGATGCAATAAAATATAAGTATATAATATCATAGGAAACTAGCCTCGACTTGCGGAGTTTAAGCCGGCTAGCCATATACAGGTATACAGAACCATACAGAAACTTGACAGTGTAAAAACAACTTATATAAGTTTTTCTCTCATAAAACAAGCCTCTAGGCTAAACCAAATACAAAAGAGAGATGTATAAACAAGATAAACCAAAAAGACTCCAAAAGAATCCAAGATCCTCCGCTTCTGTCACCATCCCAAGCAACTCACCGAGGTGGGTTGCGACCTGCATCTGAAAAACACAACAAAGATATGGTATGAGAACCGGAGGTTCTCAGTATGGTAACAGTGCCCAGTGATGTAGGATATAAGACCCCGGGACGCCAAAGGCAATCCTAAGCTCCATATCCATCACAAGATTCAAGCTTAAAGCATTCTAAAACAAATAAGAATAATATAAACCTTATCATAAATAAATCGGGTAATCTATCTTAAGGATTTCTACTCTAACCATACACCGCTGTCCCATAGCCTTCACCAACCTATCCTCCATGCGATCCCATCACCACCGCCTTCCGAACCTCCTTAATCCCAGTAGAAAGCACAATTAATAACAATGCAAGTAATTCACAAGTGAAAGAATACAAGGCAAGTAGATCAAGTAAGCAATTAGACATGTTATTCAACTAGGCATACAAGTACAAGTCGGCAAAGCAAACAAACAGATAGAAATGCATATGATCAATGCCTGCCCTACTGGCTGTGATATCACATTGTCGGTTCAACTGCCAACCTGACATATCTCCATGGAAACGTCGCCCTTCGGATTTCTCATATGGGAACCCCCGAGATATAGTGCTCGGATCACTGTCCAGGTACCGGCGCCTGCATGCCTATAGGTCCGAAGGGATGCGAGCGGGATACTCTTGCCACAGACCTCACATATCAATACAAGCGGGATGAACCACCGCCCTTACGCCGCCGCCGCTACCTCGACAGGCGGGATCCAACCGCCATCCCTGCCGGGCGCATAGCATCTCATAATCTCAATAAAAACAATATTTTAGTGATTTTCAGAAAACATTTTCAGTATACAGGGATCCATCATCTCAATCCGAGTCCCCGACTCATCTCAACCACTGTCCATTTATAACTCAGTTTCCAATGTCAAAAGTTCAACATTCCTTATCTCATATATCACTTATCCTCCACCTAACGTCAAATCATTCTCAGCACGCCAGAAACCTAGGCCTCCGTTTTCTAATTTATCATAAAATCATGTACTAGAACCCCTAAGTTATATCCCATGTTCTAATACCCAAAACTAGGCCCAAAAGTCTTAAAATGGTGTTTTAGAAGCTTAGAATCTTGTTGGAAAGGTAGAATAGTTGAAAAACAAGAAAAATTTAAGAAGCAGGATGTGTGCGGCCACACAGGGGTGTGTGCGTATGCACGCCAAGGAATTTTAAAATGTGTGCGTATGCATAGGGGTGTGCGTACGCACAGGTGACAAAATTTTTTTTTGAATCTGTGCACTCGCACAACCTGTGCCAGCGCCCCCAACAGACTGACCTTCCCGACGTGTGCGTACGCACAGACCTGTACGTCCGCACAGGTTGAAGTTTTTCCTTAGATATGTGCGCGCACAAGCTGTGCTAGCGCTGCGAACAGAGCGCACTTCCCTTCCTGTGCGTGCGCACAGATGTGTGCGTCCGCACAGGTCAAATATTTGTAGAGTGTACGTCCGCACGAGGGTGTGCGCCCGCACATATCAAAAATCATGAAATTCTGCAACTTTGCAAAATTTCAGATTTTTAACACCAATTTTGAATGATCATAACTCCCTCTAAAAAATTCAAATTTTTACAAACTTTATATCAATTTAAAGGGTTTTCAAAGATCTTTAATTATAAATAATTTTCAATCAATTTAGAAAACCGAGGCAAGAGTTATGATCGGACAAAGTTCATCAAAAACCCAATGTTACCAAACTTTACAATTACCACTATATCTTACCATACCCATACCAAATGATACCAAACCATCCAAAACTCCATTTTTCATCAAAGTGTACCTGTTGTATCATAATACACCAACTTTACCACATTCTCCTTATCATTTCATTACTATCAATTCCAACATCAACTATATGACACTTATGATCAAAATCACCATCAAACCCACCATTTCATAATTCATAACATAACACTACAATTATCATAAGGAACCAACTTCCAATCCATACAATCATTCAACAACATCATATCATTATAATTCATCATAGTCAACCCAACATTCATCAATTCATCAACATATAACACACCAACCATCATTTTAGTTCAACCTATCCTATTGGTCACTAACCTATGTGTCCATAAAGATTATATACTACATAGAGGAAATCGAAACCATACCTTGGCCGACTCCCTTTATGCACCCAAAATCCAACTTAGCACAAATAAGCTTCCAACCACAATCCAAGCTTTCAAATCCACTCTAATAAGCACAATTAAGTTCCAAGAGCTCCCAAAGCCACAATAATCAAACTATATACATATAAATCACCTCAAATCAACCTAGGGTTCCAATTAAATATAAATTCACAAGGTTTTAGTAGCTCTTACCTTCTCCAACAGGTTTACTAGCAAGAATTCAAGGCTAAGCAAGGATTAGAGAAACCTAAACATCCAAAATCACAAAAACTCATTTAATCAAAAACCCTATAAACCCAAAATTTTGAGGAGAGAAACTGAGAGGGATTCGAGCTTTCCTTAACAGTTTCTTATATGGTTTATGTAGAGCTCTTCACGAGGAACACGTAGCCACTGACGGCACGCAAATCAGAGCATTGTAGCTCGAGATATCGCGAAGAGAAGAGATGGGTGAATAGTGCTCTTGGGGTTTCTTTTCTTCTTCTTATCTTCAGCAATGTGTTGGGTGTGTTTGAGTGTTATGAGTGATTGGGTTCACTAATGAACCCTTTTATACGTTGGGCTTAGGTCCAACTTGGGCCCGGTCCAACCTGTTAGCGTTTTTAGCCCGTTTGGCCCAACTTCGGGCCAAACTTTTAAAATTAATGCCCGGTTTTCCATTTCTAATGTTTTTCTAAGATTTTTGCCAGTTTTTCACTTTTTCTCATGCAGTACTGGGCAGACTTGAACTGGTTCAACCGGTTCAACTGTCGGTTCGTGGTTTTTCACGTTTTTTCGCAGAAAGCACATTTTCTGACTCAGAAAAATCCACTGAGTCCAAAAATCACCTTTAAATCCTCAAATTCTCTCTCTAACTTTTCAGAATCTAATTTTGGCAATTAATCACTTAATTAACCGGTTGATTAGTTGTGGTTCTTACATCAACTCTCTGAATAAGCCATCATGCGTACGCGTCGATCCCATTCCACCACCCCCACGCGCACGCGTCGCTGCACGCGTACGCATGGATCGCCTTGTTTCACACACTTCTTTTCTCATCTTCTTTCCATTACTTTCTTTCTTCTTTCTTCTTTCCTTCTCCCACCCTTCATCCAACACTACCAAACACCATCTATAACCAATTCTTTTAGTTAGTCAGTTAGTTAGTTTGATTTTCATTTTGTTTTCTTTTTTTTTTCATTATAAGTGTTGGATTATTAATTTTGTTTGCTGTATATTGCTGCTTATTGCTAGCTGAATGCTATTTTAGCATAATTGTTATTGTTGGATTTTATTGTTGAGGTTACAATTTATTACTTGGTTTTGAGTTCTTCACACTTAACCTTTGTGAACACCAAGTGAATGAGAATTGCCTTCGAGCTTTTAAATCTTTTTGAATTGCATGATTTGGCCACCATGTGATTTGAATTCTTTTCTTTGATTAGGAAATTTCTTGATGGATGTTATGCATTTATCTTAATGCATTGTGTTTCTTGATCATATGCATCTATATGTTTTTGGCTTGAATGCTTTCTTGCTTCTTTAGTGCTTGTTTGGTTGTTGTAACATACGAGTTAAGAGCATCTCAAGCACACTAGGACAAGTGAAGTGCATGCTCTTTCTTTGTGTAACCGTGACATAGCTTTTTATGTTAGTATATGTGTTCTAAATTGCCCGTAATTTAGAATGTACATTTACTTTTATCAATGTCACACATTAGGTCACTCACTCAATTCTAGTGATTATTACCTCATTCCAACACTGTATGCTTCCTTGCTCTTGCATTTACTTTTCTTACTATCATGTCTTCTATTTTCAGGATGAGTCACTATAGGCGAAAATGGAAGTGGAAGAAAGAACACGCAGCAACTGGTTGATCTACCAGCTGAAGGTGGCAATCTGGCAAGTCGCCATACCCCCTTGCTCATCTTTGGATGCACCAAGGACGGTGTAAACTTTTAAGTGTGGGGAGGTCGTCTGACCGAATCGGCGCTTTTGGGTGACAAATTTCTAATCCTAACACTTTTGCATTTCATTTTTAGGTCTTTTAGGATTTTTTTTGCATTTTCTTATTTTGCATATATATACATAATAAGCTTAGTCAAAATAATGATATTTTTCAAGAAATTCATCTATAGAGCACCCCAATTGATTTGAGTAAAAAATTTTTCATCGAACTTGGTCGAATTATATCTTGTGAACATGTTTTGAGCTAAGAACACAAGCATATGTGTGTTTGGAGCCTAATTGTGTGGTTACATCACATAACCACTTATTTCCATTCTTGTGTGCATTGTTCTCTTTCTATGATTGTAATCTTTGATTTGTTTGATTCTTTATGTCCATTATTTTGTGTGTACATGCATTTATATGATTGAGGTCATCATTTCATTTAGCTCACTTACCCAAATAGCCTACCTTTTATATTCCATTGTTAGCCAACTTTGAGCCTACGATTAACCCACTTGGTTCATAATTTTAGCACATTACAAGCCTTAAAGCGGAAAACAATAAATGTCCTTTATTTGGATCTTTGATTAGCTTAGGCTAGTGAGTGTGTATCATTTAAGTGTGGGAAAACTTGGGACATTGGTTGAGAAAAAGGTGTATTTTGTATTTCTATTGAAAATAATGGGAAATGGGTACATACTCATGTGTTAATTAAATGTAAAACCATATGCATTGATACTTTTGTATATACTTTGTTGCAAAAAGAAAAAAATGAAAAAAAAATATATCAAAAAAGAAAAAAATAGAAAAAGAAAGAAAAAGAAAAGCAATAAGAAGAGGACAAAATGCCCCAAAGTGAAATAATAATCAATGCATATGAGTTGTGATCAAGAAAAGAATGTATGAGTATGTGAAAAAGTGAAGAATGCGTAGTTAGGTTTGTTTAGAATTGTATAGGTTGTTATATATGTTAGGTGGGAAGTTTAAGTTAATCAAAGATTCAAACTCAAGTCCACTTGACCATATGCATCCTTACCATGACCCTAGCCCCATTACAACCTATGGAAAGTCCTCATGATATTTGTATGCATGCATGAAATAATTGTTGATTGTTTGAAGAAAAACAAATCTTGAAAAGCATGATTAGAGGAGAATTGAGTGAATCAACCCTAGACAATTTAGCGATTAGAGCGGATACACATCCGGTGATGGTTCAATTGCTCAATTACATGTTTTCACCATGATCATCGCTTTTCTTGCAAGTTTGTAAAATTCTTTAATAGCTCAATTCAATTGTGGTTTGGCTTGGTTGTTAATACCCTTAGCTCTTGTGCTTATATATGCTTTCTTGGAAGTTGATTTATTTTGACCAAGCAATTGCATTCATTTAGATTGTTGCATGTAGGTAGATTGCATGTAGTTTATTTACATTATAATAAATGATGATATCCTTTGCCTCTTTCTTGGTTTAAGCATGAGGACATGCTTGGTTTAAGTGTGGGGAGATTTGATACACCACTATTTCGTGGTGCATTCTATGCTGAATTTAGGGGATTTTATCACCCTTTTCCCACATTTATTCCATGAAATGATATGGTTTCATGTATTTCTCCTAATTTGTGCTTTGATGAGCGGATAATTTATACGCTTTTTGGCATTATTTTTAGTATGTTTTTAGTATATTTTAATTTGTTTTTATTATATTTTTATTAGTTTTTAAATAAAAATCACTCTTCTGGACTTTACTATGAGTTTGTGTGTTTTTCTGTAACTTCAGGTATTTTCTGGCTGAAATTGAGGGACCTGAGCAAAAATCTGATTCAGAGGCTGAAAAAGGACTGCAGATGCTGTTGGATTCTGACCTCCCTGCACTCAAAGTGGATTTTCTGGAGCTACAGAAGCCCAATTGGCACGCTCTCAATTGCGTTGGAACGTAGACATCCTGGGCTTTTTAGCAATATATAATAGTCCATACTTTGCTCAAGATTTGATGGCCCAAACAGGCATTCCAAGTCAGCTTTAGAATTCTGGCATTTAACTCCAAATCTGGCACAAAAGCTGGAGTTAAATACCCAAACTGGCACAAAAGCTGGCGTTTAACTCCAAGAAAAGTCTCTACACGAAAATACTTCAATGCTCAGCCCAAGCACATACCAAGTGGGCCCGGAAGAAGATTTCTGCATTAATTATTGATTTCTGTAAACCCTAGGCTACTTGTTCTCTATAAATAGGACCTTTTGCTATTGTATTTTCATCTATCCTTTACTCAGACTTTGATAGACCTTTTCACGTTTGGGGCTGGCCTCACGGCCATGCCTAGACCCTCTTGTTCTTATGTATTTTTAACGGTGGAGTTTCTACACACCATAGATTAAGGTGTGGAGCTCTGCTGTTCTTCATGTATTAATACAAGTACTATTGTTTTTCTATTCAACTCAAGTCTATTTCTTCTCCAAGATATTCATTCATTCTTCAACTTGATGAATGTGATGATCCGTGACACTCATCATCATTCTCACCTATGAACACGTGACTGACAACCACTTCCGTTCTACATGCAAACAAGGTTGAATGCATATCTCTTGGGTTTCTAATCTAAGATTGGAACCTTCGTGGTATAGGCTAGAATTATTGGCGGCCATTCCTGAGATCCAGAATGTCTAAACCTTGTCTGTGGTATACTCATTGATCTTCAAGTTGTTCTTGATGATTTCATTGCTCTGATCTTCAAATTCTCTTGTTTTGTATGTTTTGTTGTTTCTTACATGCATTTTTACATTGTTATAGTCCTTCGTATACAAACTTTTAAGTTTGGTGTCTTACATGCATTGTTTATTTGATCTTAGTTGCATTCTTATTGATTCCCATCATCAAAAATTCAAAAATATTTTTTAAAACTATGTCTTTTCATGTCAATAATACAGAGAATTGAAGATTCAGAACATTCAGCAGAGGAATCAAACAGAAAATGCTGGGCGTTCAAAATGCCCAGTGAAGAAGGAAAACTGGCGTTTAAACGCTAGCCAGGGTACCTGGCTGGGCGTTTAACGCCCAAAAAGGTAGAGATTTGGGTGTTAAATGCCAGAATAGGCACCATTCTGGGCATTTAACGCCAGGATAACACTAGAGGGAAGATTGTTTTTAATTCACATTTTTTTCAAGTTTTCATAATTTTTCAAAATCAAATCTTTTTCAAATCATATCTTTTCAATCATATCTCTTTCAAAATCAATTTTTTTCCATTTTATATTTATTTTTACTATTTTCAAAAATCCTTGCTTCAATTCAAAATTTACTTCAAAAAATTTTCAAGTTGTTACTTGCCTATTAAGAAAGGATCAAACTTTAAATTCTAGAATCATATCTTCTAATTTCTTGTTAGTCAAGTAATCAACTTTAATTTTAAAACTTTCTCTTTTTAGTTTGATTTTCAATCATATCTTCTCAATCATATCTTTTCAATCACATCTTTTTCAAAATTAACTCTCAATCATATCTTTTTGATTTCTAATCTCAAAATTTTTTTTCAAAAATCACTTAATTTCTTTCCCAATCTTAATTTTCAAAAATCTCAATCAAAATTTCAAAATTTCTTTTAATTATTTCAAAATCTTCTTAATTTATTTTCGAAAATTCTTCCCCTCTTCTCACATCCTTCTATTTAAAGGACTAACACTCATCCTCAAGGTACAATTCGAACTCTCTCCTTCTTTATATGTTCGAATTCTCTTCCATCTACTTCCTCCTTCTATTCTTCTTTTCCTCTGACACCTCAAGGAATCTTTATACTGTGACATAGACGATTTCCTACTTTCTTGTTCTCTTCTCTTTCATATGAGCAGGAACAAAGATAAAGGCATACTTGTTCAAGCTGATCCTGAACCTGAAAGGACCTTGAAGAGAAAGCTAAGAGAAGATAAAGAATAATTCTCTTTAGAGGGCCTAACAGAACTCTTCAAAGAAGAAGAAACTATGGCAGCCGAAAACAACAACAATGCCAACAATGCAAGGAAGGTGCTTGGTGACTTTACTGCACCTACTCGTGATTTCTATGGGAGAAGCATCTCTATCCCTGCCATTGGAGCAAATAACTTTGAGCTTAAGCCTCAATTAGTTTCTCTAATGCAACAGAATTGCAAGTTTCATAGACTTCCATTGGAAGATCCTCATCAGTTATTAGCTGAGTTCTTGCAAATCTGTGACACTGTCAAGACCAATGGGGTTGACCCTGAAGTCTACAGACTTATGCTCCTGAAAGGAATCCTGTGAATAATGGGATAGCTCAGAAGAAAGGAGTTCTTGAGATTGATACTCTGAATGCCATATTGGCTCAGAATAAAATATTGACCCAACAAGTCAATATGATTTCTTAGAGTCTGTCTGAAATGCAAGCAGCAACAGGCAGTACTAAGGAAGCTTCCTCTGAAGAAGAAGCTTATGATCCTGAGGACCCAGCAATGGAAGAGGTAAATTACATGGGAGAACCCTATGGAAACACCTATAATCCTTCATGGAGAAATCATCCAAATCTCTCATGGAAGGATCAACAGAGACCTCAACAAGGTTTCAACAACAACAATGGTGGAAGAAACAGCAATGGCAAGCCTTTTCCATCATCTTCTCAGCAACAGACAGAGAATTCTAAGCAGAGCCCCTCTGACTTAACAACCATTGTCTCTGATCTAATTAAAACCACTCAAAGTTTTATGATTGAAACAAGGTCCTCCATTAGAAATTTGGAGGCACAATTGGGTCAGCTAAGTAAGAAAATTACTGAACTCCCTCCTAGCACTCTCCCTAGCAATACAGAAGAGAATCCAAAAAGAGAGTGTAAGGCCATAACCACATCTCACATGGCCGAACATGGAGAGGGGGAAGAGGCAGTGATTCCCACTGAGGAAGTCCTTAATGGACGCCCACTGACCTCCATGGAGTTCCCTAATGAGGAACCATGGGAATCTGAGGCTCACACTGAGACCATAGAGATTCCATTAAATTTACTTTTGCCATTTATGAGCTCTGATGAGTATTCTTCCTCTGAAGAGGATGAAGATGTCACCGAAGAGCAAGTTGCTAAGTACCTTGGAGCAATCATGAAGCTAAATGCCAAGCTATTTGGTAATGAGACTTGGGAGAATGAACCTCCATTGATCATCAAAGAACTGGATGACTTGACTAGGCAGAGATTACCTCAAAAGAGACAAGACCCTGGAAAGTTCTCAATCCCTTGTACCATAAACACCATGACCTTTGAGAAGGCTCTGTGTGACTTAGGGTCAAGCATAAACCTCATGCCTCTCTCTGTAATGGAGAAGCTAGGGATCATTAAGGTACAAGCTGCAAGAATCTCACTAGAGATGGTAGACAATTCAAAGAAACAGGCTTATGGACTTGTTGAGGATGTCTTGGTAAAGGTTAAAGACCATTACATCCCTGCTGATTTCATAATCCTTGAAACTGGGAAGTGTATGGATGAATCTATCATCCTTGGCAGACCCTTCCTAGCCACAGCAAAGGCTGTGATTGATGTTGACAGAAGAGAATTGATCATTCAAGTGAATGAAGACTCCCTTGTGTTTAAAGCTCAAGGATATCCCTCTGTAACCATGGAGAGGAAGCATGAAGAGCTTCTCTCAATACAGAGTCAAACAGAGCCCCCACAGTCAAACTCTAAGTTTGGTGTTGGGAGGCTACAACCAAACTCTAATTTTGGTGTTGAACCCCCACATTCAAACTCTAAGTTTGGTGTTGGGAGGTTCCAACATTGCTCTGAACATCTGTGAGGCTCCATGAGAGCCCACTGTCAAGCTATTGACATTAAAGAAGCGCTTGTTGGGAGGCAACCCAATCGTTACTATTCTATGATAATTTTCTATTTTCTATTTTATGTTTTCTGTAGGTTGATGATCATGTGAAGTCACAAAAATAATTGAAAAAGAAAAAACAAAGTAAAAAACAGAATGAAAAATAGAACACCCTGGAGGAGACAGTTACTGGCATTTAAACGCCAGTAAAGGTAGCAGAATAGGCATTAAACGCCCAGTCTGGCACCATTCTGGGCGTTTAACGCCAGAAAAAGGCACCAGACTGGCGTTTAACGCCAGGAATGGGCAAGAAGCTGGCATTAAAGGCCAGAAATGGGCAGCAGCCTAGCGTTTAACGCCAGGATTGGCAGAAAGGGGGTGTTTTGCACACCACTTGGTGCAGGGATGAGATATCCTTGACACCTCAGGATTTGTGAACCCCACAGGATCCCCACCTACCCCACCTCTCTTTCTCTTCTTCACCCATTCACCAATCACCTCAATTCCTCTTTCCCAAAAACCCTTCACCTATCAAATCCCACCATTCTCTTCACCACTCACATCCATCCTTCATAAAACCCCACCTACCTCACCATCCAAATTCAAACCACTTTCCCTCCCAAACCCACCCATAATGGCCGAACCATACACACCCCTCTCACTCCTATATAAACCCATCTTCACTCCTTCATTTTCACACAACCTAAACACCACTTCTCCCCCTTGGCCGAAACACAAAGCCCATTCCATCTCCTCTATTTCTTCTTCTTCTACTCTCTTCTTTCTTCTTTTGCTCAAGGACGAGCAACCTTCTAAGTTTGGTGTGGTAAAAGCTAAAGCTTTTCATTTTTCCATAACCATTTATGGCACCAAAGGCCGTAGAAACCTTTAGAAAGAGAAAAGGGAAGGCAAAAGCTTCCACTTCCGAGTAATGGAAGATGGAGAGATTTCTCTCAAGGGTGCATCAAGACCACTTCTATGAAGTTTTGGCCAAGAAGAAGGTGATCCCTGAGGTCCCTTTTAAGCTCAAAAATGGCGAATATCCAAAGATCCAACATGAGATTCTAAGAAGAGGTTGGAAAGTTCTCACCAACCCCATTCAACAAATCAGAATCTTAATGGTTCAAGAGTTCTATGCCAATGCATAGATCACCAAGAACCATGATCAAAGTGTGAACCCGGACCCTAAGAATTGGCTTACAATGGTCCGAGGGAAATACTTAGACTTTAGTCCAGAAAATGTAAGGTTGGCATTCAACTTGCCCATGATGCAAGGAGATGCACACCCATACACTAGAAGGGTCAACTTTGATCAAAGGTTGGACCAAGTCCTCATGGACATCTGTGAAAAGGGCGCTCAATGGAAGAGAGATTCAAGAGGGAAGCCGATTCAACTAAGAAGGCATGACCTCAAGCCCGTGGCTAGGGGATGGTTGGAGTTCATCCAACGCTCAATCATTCCCACTAGAAACCGGTCTGAAGCTACTATAGACCGGGCTATCATGATACATAGCATCATGATTGGAGAGGAAGTGGAAGTTCATGAGGTTATATCCCAAGAACTCTACAAGATGGCGGACAAGTCCTCTCCTTTGGCAAGGATGGAGAAAACAAGAGAACCTCATCAAGAGCATGAGGAAATTCCTCATCATGAAATCCCTGAGATACTTCAAGGGATGCATCTTCCTCCACAAAACTATTGGGAGCAAATCAACACCTCCCTAGGAGAATCGAGTTCCAACATGGGACAACTAAGGGTGGAGCACCAAGAGCATTCCATCCTCCTCCATGAAATTAGAGAAGATCAAAGAGCCATGAGAGAGGAGCAACAAAGGCAAGGAAGAGACATTGAGGATCTCAAGCACTCCATAAGATCTTCAAGAGGAAGAACAAGCCGCCATCACTAAGGTGGACCCGTTCTTTAATTTCCTTGTTCTTTATTTTCCTGTTTTTCGAATTTTTATGCTTATGTTTATCTATGTTTGTGTCTTTATTACATGATCATTAGTGTCTATGCCATGAAGCTATGAAAATGAATCCATCACCTTTCTTAAAAGAAAAATGTTTTTAATTGAAAAAGAAAAAGAAGTGCATGAATTTCAAATTTTAAAACAGTTTAATTATTTTGATGTGGTGGCAATGCTATTGTTTTTCTAAATGAATGCGTGAACAGTGCATATTTTTGAATTTGTTGATTCATGAATGTTAAAATTGTTGGCTATTGAAAGAATGATGGGAAAAGGAGAAATGTTATCTGATAATCTGAAAAATCATAAAATTGATTCTTGAAGCAAGAAAAAGCAGTGAAAAGCTTGCAGAAAAAAAGGATATATGCGAAAAAAAAAGAGAGAGAAAAGAAAAAGAAAAAAGCAAGCAGAAAAAGTCAATACCCTTTTAAACCAAAAGGCAAGGGTGATAAAAAAAATCGAAGGCTTTGAGCATCAGTGGATAGGAGGGCCCACAGGAATAAAATCCTGGCCTAGGCGGCTAAACCAAGCTGTCCCTAACCATGTGCTTGTGGCGTGAAGGTGTCAAGTGAAAACTTGAGACTGAGCGGTTAAAGTCGAGGTCCAAAGAAAAAAGAAGAGTGTGCTTAAGAACCCTGGACACCTCTAATTGGGGACTCTAGCAAAGCCGAGTCACAATTTGAAAAGGTTCACCCAGTTATGTGTCTGTGGCATTTATGTATCCGGTGGTAATACTGGAAAACAAAATGATTAGGGCCACGACCAAGACTCATAAAGTAGCTGTGTTCAAGAATCAACATACTTAACTAGGAGAATCAATAACACTATCTGGATTCTGAGTTCCTATAGATGCCAATCATTCTGAACTTCAAGGGATAAAGTGAGATGCCAAAACTGTTCAGAGGCAAAAAGCTAAAGGCCCCACTCATCTAATTAATACTGATCTTCATAGATGTTTTTGGAATTCATTGTATATTCTCTTCTTTTTTATCCTATTTGATTTTCAGTTGCTTGGGGACAAGCAACAATTTAAGTTTTGTGTTGTGATGAGCGGATAATTTATACACTTTTTGGCATTGTTTTAAGTATGTTTTTAGTATATTTTAATTAGCTTTTTTATATTTTTATTAGTTTTTAAATAAAAATAACTCTTCTGGGCTTTACTATGAGTTTGTGTATTTTTCTGTAATTTCAGGTATTTTCTGGCTGAAATTGAGGGACCTGAGCAAAAATCTAATTCAAAGGCTGAAAAAGGACTGCAGATGCTCTTGGATTCTGACCTCCCTGCACTCAAAGTAGATTTTCTGGAGCTACAGAAGCCCAATTGGCGAGCTCTCAATTGCGTTGGAAAGTAGACGTCCTGGGCTTTTCAGCAATATATAATAGTCCATACTTTGCCCAAGATTTGATGGCCCAAACAAGCGTTCCAAGTCAGCTCAAGAATTCTGGCGTTTAACTCCAAAACTGGCACAAAAGCTGGAGTTAAACGGCCAAACTGGCACAAAAGCTGGCGTTTAACTCCAAGAAAAGTCTTTACACGAAAATGCTTCAATGCTCAGCCCAAGCACACACCAAGTGGACCCGGAAGAAGATTTCTACATTAATTATTGATTTTTGTAAACCCTAGGCTACTAGTTCTCTATAAATAGGACCTTTCGCTATTGTATTTTCATCTATCCTTTACTTAGACTTTGATAGACCTTTTCACATTTGGGGCTGTCCTCACGGCCATGCCTAGACCCTCTTGTTCTTATGTATTTTTAACGGTGGAGTTTCTACACACCATAGATTAAGGTGTGGAGCTCTGCTGTTCTTCATGAATTAATACAAGTACTATTGTTTTTCTATTCAACTCAAGTCTATTTCTTCTCCAAGATATTCATTCATTCTTCAACTTGATGAATGTGATGATCCGTGACACTCATCATCATTCTCACCTATGAACACGTGACTGACAACCACTTCCGTTCTACATGCAAACAAGGTTGAATGCATATCTCTTGGGTTTCTAATCTAAGATTGGAACCTTCGTGGTATAGGCTAGAATTATTGGCAGCCATTCCTGAGATCCGGAACGTCTAAACCTTGTCTATGGTATTCTGAGTAGGATCTGGGAAGGGATGACTGTGACGAGCTTCAAACTCGCGATTGTGGGGCGTGTGACAGACGCAAAAGGATCAATGGATCCTATTCCGACATGATCGAGAACCGACAGCTGATTAGCCGATGTTGTGACAGAGCTTCAGGACCATTTTCACTGAGAGGACGGGATGTAGCCATTGACAACGGTGATGCCCAACATAAAGCTTGCCATGGAAAGGAGTATGAATGGTTGGAAGAAGGCAATAGGAAAGCAGAGGTTCAAGGGGAACAAAGCATCTTCATACGCTTATCTGAAATCCACCAATGAATTACATAAGTATCTCTATCTTTATTTTATGTTTATTTTCATCACCTTAAACTCCATAACCATTTGAATCCGCCTGACTGAGATTTACAAGATGATCATAGCTTGCTTCAAGCCGACAATCTCCGTGGGATTGACCCTTACTCACGTAAGGTTTATTACTTGGACGACCCAGTGCACTTGCTGGTTAGTTGTGCAGAATTGTGACAAAGTGTGATTCACGTTTGAGAGCTCCAAGTCCTTTGGCGCCATTATTGATGATCGCAATTTTGCATACCATGCTTAAATGTAAAAACATGCTTTTTTGGCCCTTAATTGGTTAATTTTAATTCACCTTTGATTCCACTAGATGCCTTGATCTGTGTGTTAGTGATTTCAGGTTGAAAAGGCTAGGAATGGATCAAAAGAATGAAGAGAAAAGCATGCAAAGTGGAGAATCCATGGAAAATCAAGGATTTGGGATGCACTCATCGACGCGCATGCGTGATAGACGCGCCCGCGTGAAATTGAAGTCGCATGGCGACCTATACGCGTACATGACGCGTACGCGTGGGAAGCGAAATTGCCAAGCGATGTGTACGCGTGATCCACATGTACGCGTCATAACTCGCACGTGACCTCATTAAAGTGAAAACTCTTGGGGTAATTTTCGGGCTTCCCAGGCCCAAATCCAACTTATTCCAGATCCTATTACATGCAGAAATCAAGAGGAGTCAAAGGGGGAGAACACATAGTGGAGTTTAGTTTTACATCATGTTTTAGTTAGTTTCTGGAGAGAGAAGCTCCCTCTTGTCTCTAGAATTAGGTTAGATGTAGATTAGGATTTCTTAGATCTAGGTTTAATTCTTGCTTTGATTTACTTTTCCTTTTCAATTTCTTGTTCTTCTACACTTGCTTTCCTGGTTTAGCATTTGAATTCTTGTAATTGTTTACTTTGTTGTTGATGCTTGATGTGCGCTCAACAATAATCCTCAAGGATCAAATTTAGAAAGGGATTTCGTTGTCACAAGTTCAACCCCAATAAAAGTAACCGAATTATTCAAACCTCGGGTCGTCTCACAAGGAATGGGCAAACATGTGCTTCAACATTGGTTAGAATTCTGGGGTTGTAAGTCATGAGCAAGAATTTAAAATAGGAATCTTAAGAAGCAAGTAATCTTAAAATGCAAGCAACTATTCAAATAACTAAGCAAGATATGAGCAATTCCAAACCAATAGGATAACATTCAATATAATTCTACTCTTAAACTAAACAATAGCTATAACTAAGACAAGACAATTAGAATTTGGGTTTCCAAATATGAATGATAAAAGCAACATTTGGCTAGACATGGGAATTGGGGTTACTATCCTTATCTAATAACCATATCTTGACAGTTATGAGGAACCAAACTCATTAAGTCTACTTCCATACTTGAAGTATGTTAAATGGCTTGGTCAACATCAACCCATAAGGCCTAACCTCACTACTAATTGACTTAGTAGTAGGTTAGTGTCAATGGTTATCAAATTGACCACTAAGGGTTCCCAAATCATCAAATCTATTAGACCCAATGACTCGAGTTTACCCAATCCCCTTAGCCTAGGCCAAGAGTAAAGAGAACTACTCCATAATCAAGGGAAACAATTCATCAAACACATGGTAAGCATTAACAAAAGACATGTTCAAATTGCAATTAAATTGAAATTAAAAAGTATCCACTAACAATTATCAACATACAATCACTCAAACAACACAATTAATCATAGAAATCTTCAATGTAACATTAACAAGTCAAGATTCACAATATTCATGCAATGGGTATAAAGTGACAATTGATAAGAATTCATAAAACTAACACAAGATCTAAGCAAAATTATACTAAGGAATTCAAATTAAACAATCAAAACTAGTAATTAACAAGATCCAATTCAGAATTCAACAAGGGAAGATCAAATTAAAACTAGATCTAGAGAGGAACAAGGGTTTCTCTCTCTAGAAGAACAAGAACCAAAAACTAGCTACAAATTGTGTCTAAGTGTAAAATGATTGATCCCCCCTTTCCCCCTAGCATCCTTGGGTCTTTTCCATGCAGAAACAGCTTGAATTTGGGCCTGATGAGCCTCAAAAATCGGGAGGCACGATTTTCTTTAATGAGGTCACGTGCAGCTTTCCGCGCGTGCGCGCCATGCGTGCGTGCGCGCCGATTATTTTTGTGATCCACGCGTGCGCGCCATGTGCGCGTGCACATCGGTGGGAATTCTCTGACCCGCGTGGATGCGTCCATCCTTGCGCGCCACTTCCAACTATCCTCATGCACGCATGCGCGTGGAGTGCGCGTGCGCTCCCATGCTGAGTTTCCCAAGATTCAAATCTTTATGTTCCTTCCTCTTGTGCATGCTTTCTTTCTCTCTTCTATGCCATTCTTGCCCTATTAATTCTGAAATCACTCAACAAATACATCACGGCATCGAATGGCAATAAAAGAGGATCAAAATATAGCAATTTTAAGCAAAAATAAGCATGTTTTTCATCATGGAGCAATATTAGGAAGTGAACACAAAACCATGCATTTCTTGTGAATAAGTGTGAGAAATATTGACAAAAACCCCCAAATTCTACACAATATAAACCACAAAATTGGGGTTTATCAATGCACTCTTGTTTCTTCTATTTTCCTTTTAATGCAATTTATGTTTTCATATTCCTTTATTATTGATTTGCTTTATTGTTGTTGATCTCTTGTAACTAGTAGTTGTAAATTTATATTTCTTGCAATTTGATTTTACTTTCCTTTTATGCCTTCCAAATGTTTGATTAAATACTTGGAAGGATGCTAGAGTAGATTTTTGTCCTCTTGGCTTTGGTTGAGTAATTGGAGACTCTTGAGTTATCAAACTCTCTTGTTGATTGATAATTGGAAGTTGCTAGTTGACTTGATGGCCACTAAAGCTAGTCTTTCCTTAGGAGTTGACTAGGACTTGTGGACTCAAGTTGATTTATCCACTTGACTTTCTTTCATAGTTAGAGGTTGACTAAGTGGGAGCAATGGACAATACTCATCACAATTGATGATGATAATGAGGATAGGACTTCTAGTTCTCATTCCTTGCCAAGAGCTTTCTTAGCTATTAGTTTACTTTCCTTGCAATATATCTTTCATGTTCCTTATTCAAAACCCCAAAATATACATCCCATAACCAATAATAAGAACACTTCCCTGCAATTCCTTTGAGAGACGACCCGAAGTTTGAATACTTCGGTTATTATTTTTTATTGGGGTTTGTTACTTGTGACAACCAAATTTTTGCATGAGAGGATTGTTTGTTGGTTTAGAAACTATACTTGCAACGAGAATTCATTTATGAAATTCTATACCATCAAAATTCCGTTCATCAGGATACCTCTTGTGTTATTGATCCATTTAGTTCTAAGCAGACATATGTCTTCTAGAATCTGATCCAACTTTGGATTAGCCACCACTTTCCTATTAAAGGACTCTGGATCATCCTTTTGGGGAGGTAGCTTGAAGATCTCTCTCACCTTGTCATGATGGAAATAGAGAGTCTTCCTTCACAACATGGTGCAAAAAGTATGAAATCCTTGTCCATCTTTCTTTTACTTATCTGTCATCCACAGATTTGCATAAAATTTTGGGATCATTGTTGTTCCAACAGTGATCTCAGGATCAGCTAGAATCTCCCAGCCTCTCTTTTGAATTTGCTCCTGGATCTTTGGGTACTCATCTTTCTTCAATTTAAATTTAGCTTTCGGGATCACTGTCCTCTTGCACATTATTTTATAGTAATTTTCTTCATGCTGCTTTGTGTAGGATCTGAAAGGTTTGAAAACAACTACTTGGTTGTCTTCTTTCTTGTTTCCTGAAGTGGGATTTCCATTTTTTAGAGTTAGGGAATTCGAATAGGGTGAGAAGTAAGGGCTCATTCCACACCAAACTTAAAAAGTTTGCTCGTCCTCGAGCAAAAGAAAGGAAAGAAGATAAAGAAGTGGAGAAGAATAGTTCGAATAGAAGGACCAAGAGGGATGGGCGAATGGTATAAATAGGGATGGGGAGGGTGGGATTCAAATTTTAAATAGATAAAAGATAAATAGGATATGATTCACTCTTTGGTAAAAGATAGAAAAAGATAATTTTTTAAAATCAAAAGATATGAAAAAGATAAGAAGATAAGATAGAAGATATGAAAAAGATTTTAAGGATAAATAAAAAGGATTAATAAAGTATTGCAAAAGATATGAAATTTTGAAAAAGAATTGAAAAAGATATGAGGTTTTGAAAAAGATTTGAAAAGATTTTGAAAAAAAATTTGAAAAGATTTTAAATTTGAAATGAAATTGAAGTTGAAATATGATAGTTTGAAGAATCATGTATTAAAAGATATGGTTAAAAAGATAAGATATAGAAAAGGCATGTTTTGAAAAAAATCAAAATCCTCCTTACCTTGTCATGGGTGTTGAACGCCTAGAATGTCATCCATTCTGGTGATCAACGCCAGGCTGCTCCCCCTTATGGGCATTGAACGCCCAAAATGGCATCCATTCTGGCGTTCAACGCCAGGCTGCTCTTCCCCTCTGGGCGTTGAATGCCCAGCCAGTGCTCCTTGGCTAGCGTTCAACGCCAGACTTACCTCCCCTTCAGGGCGTTGAATGCCTAGCCAGTGCCCCCTGGCTGGCATTCAACGCCCAACCAATACCTCTTGGCTGGTGTTGAATGCCAGTTTTGTTGCCTCCTGGGGCGTTCAATGCCCCTCTTTCTCTCTTTCCTGGCGTTCAGCGCTAGCAAGGGACCTTCTCTAGGATGCTCTATTTTCTGCTCTGACTATTTCTGTTTCGGTTCTAACTACTGCATATGATAACAAACTTAAACAAATGAAAAATTAGACTGAGATAACTTAAATAAACTTGATGAAAGACAGAGATAACTTTGATTATGGTTGGGTTGCCTCCCAACAAGTACTTTTTTAACGTCACTAGCTTGACGGTACCGCGCTCATGTCAGCAATAGGGTGTATTTGTCTTGCTCAATCTCACCACCCAAGTAATGTTTCACTCTCTGGCCATTAACAGTGAATTGTTTATCAGAGTAATTGCACTGGAGTTCTATATGACCATAGGGTGATACATTAGTGATCAGAAAAGGACCTGTCCAACATGACTTAAGCTTTCCAAGAAAAAGCTTTAGTCTAGAATTGAAGAGCAGAAATTTCTGTCCAGGTTTAAAGACTCTAGAAGAAATCTTTCTGTCATGACACTTCTTGAACCTTTCTTTATAAATCTTTGTATTTTCAAATGTGGCAAGTTGGAATTCATCCAACTCGTTTAGCTGGAGCAACCTTTTCTCTCCTGGTGCCTTTGCATCAAGGTTCGGGAGTCTAGTTGCCTAGTAGGCCTTGTGTTCCAGCTCTACTGGTAGGTGGCATGCCTCACATACACCAGTTGATATGGTAATGTTCCTATAGGGGTCTTGAAAGCTGTTTTGTATGCCCAAAGAGCATCATCAAGCTTTCTTGCCCAATCCTTTCTAGAGGTATTCACCGTTCTTTCTAGAAATCTCTTTAGTTCTCTATTTGAGATTTTAGCTTGCTCATTTGTCTGTGGATGGTATGGGGTGGTCACTTTATTGCAAACTCCATAATGACTTTGCACAGAGTCAAGTTGTTTATTGTTGAAATGAGTTCCTCCATCACTGATCAGTGTCCTAGGGACACCAAATCTATTGAAGATATTCTTCTGAAGGAACTTCATTACTACTCTAGTCTCATTTGTGGGTGATGCAACTGCCTCAACCCATTTAGACACACAATCTACTGCCACAAGAATATAGGTGTTTGAGTATGAAGGAAGGAAAGGACCTATGAAGTCTATTCCTCATACATCAAACAGCTCAATCTCTAGGATTCTTTGCTGAGGCATGTCGTGACCATGAGGGATATTGCCAGCCCTTTGGCAACTATCACAGCGACGAACAACTCTCGGGAGTCCTTAAAGAGAGTGGGCCAGTAGAAACCGCTTTGGAGGACTTTAGTGGCTGTTCGCTCTCTTCTGAAGTGTCCTCCATAATCGGAGCTATGGCAGTGCCATAGGATCTTATGTGCTTCTTCTTCAAACACACAGCACCGGATTATCCCATCCGAGCATCTCTTAAAGAGATATGGTTCATCCCACAAGTAGTATCTAGCATCATGAATGAGCTTTTCGGGCTTGCTGCCTATTGTATTCCTTGGGGATGAATCTAATGGCCTTATAGTTTGCAATGTCTACAAACCAAGGTGTCGTCCGGATGACAAAGAGTTGCTCATCCGAGAAGGTTTCAGACACCTCAGTAGAGAGAACGAGTATCCCTTCTACTAGTTCAATCCGAGATAAGTGGTCAGCCACTTGATTTTCTGACCCTTTTCTGTCTTTGATTTTTATATCAAACTCTTTCAAGAGTAATACCCATCTTATCAGTCTGGGTTTAGAATCTTTCTTAATGAGTAGATATTTTAAAGCTATATGGTCAGTGTAAATAATGACCCTAGATCCTATTAGAAAGGACCTAAACGTGTCAATGGCATAAACCACTGCAAGTAATTCCTTTTCTGTGGTAGTGTAGTTCTTCTGCACGTCATTTAGAACACGACTGGCATAATAAATGACATGCAGAATCTTGTCATGCCTCTGCCCCAGAATTGCGCCAATGGCATGGTCACTAGCATCACACATCAGCTCGAATGGCAAGTCTCAATTGGGTGCAGAGAATACAGGCATAGTGATAAGCTTAGCTTTCAAAGTCTTAAAGGGCTGCAGACACTCTTGGTCAAAGATAAATGGAGTGTCGGTATTCAGTAAGTTGCATAGGGGTTTAGCGATTTTAGAAAAATCCTTAATAAACTTCCTGTAGAACCCTGCATGTCCAAGGAAACTTCTGATTCCTTTGACATTGGTGGGTGGTGGTAATCGCTTAATTACCTCCACCTTAGCTTGATCCACTTCTATTCCCTTGTTTGAAAATCTGATGCCCAAGGACAATTCCTTCAGTCACTATGAAGTGACATTTTTCCCAGTTTAAAACCAGGTTTTGTCTCTTGGCATCGCTTTAGAACTAGGGCTAAATAGTCAAGGCAGGATTCAAATGAATCTCCAAAGACGGAGAAGTCATCCATGAATACTTTAAGGAACTTCTCTAATATATCAGAGAAGATGGAAAGCATACATCTCTGAAAGGTGGCAAGTGTATTGCACAAGCCAAATGACATCCGCCTATAAGCAAACACACCATATGGGCATGTGAATGCTGTCTTTTCTTGATCATGTGGATCTACTGCAATTTGATTGTAACCGAAATAACCATCCAGGAAAATGATCCTTTTCTAGTGGCGTTATTGAGTCTTCTATAGTCAATGCACATACGCCATCCTATAACTGTCTTTGTAGGAATCGGTTCATTCTTTTTATTATGAACCACTGTCATGCCTCCCTTCTTAGGAACAACTTGAACAGGGCGCAGGATCTTGTGCATACATTGGGTTCGGCTAATGCCCTTTAGGTCACTTATTGTCCACCCAAGAGCTATCTTGTGTGTCTTTAGCACTTGAATCAGTGCTTTTTCTTCCTGTGGCTCTAAGGCAGAGCTTATAATCACAGGGTAAGTATCCCCATCTCCAAGAAATGCATATTTCAAGGAGGATGGTAGTGGCTTGAGCTCAGTTTAGGAGGCTTGTCCTCCTCCTTAGGAGTTTTCAGAGGCTCCTTTATCTCCTCTGACTCATCTAACTCAGCCTGAGCATCACAAAAGATATCATTCAACTCTTCTTCAAGTCCCTCATCCATATTCACTTCTTCCACCAGGGAATCAATGATATCAATACTCATACACTCATCTGGAGTGTCTGGATGCTACATGGATTTAACAGCATTTAGTACGAACTCATCCTCATTGGCCCTCAGGGTTACTTCCCATTTTTGAACGTCAATGGGGGTCCGTTCTGTAGCTAGGAAGGGTCTTCCTAGAATGAGGGTTGCACTCTTGTGCTCTTCCATTTCCAGCACCACAAAGTCTGTGGGGAAGGAAAAGGATCCAACCCTAATAATCATGTCCTCAATCATGCTTGATGGAAGCTTAACAGAGCCATCAGCAAGTTGAAGACATATGCAGGTAGGTTTAACTTCGTGAGTTAAACAGAGTCTCTTTATTAGTGATGCAGGTATAAAGTTAATACTTTCTCCAAGGTCACATAGGACTGTCTTTGTGCAAGCATCCCCTAAGGTGCAGGGTATCATAAAGCTCCCAGGATCTTTGATTTTCTCTCGTAAGCTCTTTCGAATTACTGGACTGCATCCTTCTGTGAGGAGGAATGTTTCTGCCTCTCTCCAATCCTTCTTATGACTTAAGATGTCTTTTATGAACTTGGCATAAGAAGGTATCTGTTTAAGAGCCTCTGCAAAAGGAATCTTGATCTCAAGTGTCTTGAGATAATCTGCAAAGTAAGCAAACTGTTTATCCTTTTTTGCTTGGCGAAACCTCTGAGGATATGCCATCTTGGCCCTATACTCATCAACCTTGGTTGATGTAGGTTGAATGCCTACAGAATTGGAAGGGAGGTTAGTGTCTTGCTTTGGAAGGGTCTTATCAGCACTTGCATGTGTCTGACCATTCCAAGTTGGGTGTTCAACACCTTTGCTGCCCCCTTCCTAGCGTTTAATGCTAGGAACACTGTTCCTTTGTGCATGTTCAATGCCAAGGGTGGGTATCCCTTCTTTGCGTTGAAGGCCAAGTGTATTGCCCCCTTTGGGCATTCAACGCCAGGAGTAGGCACCCCTTCTTGGCGTTGAACGCCAATGTCATTCCCTCTTGGACGTGCAACGTCCTCAGAGGTGTCTTAAATAGTAGTCTGGTTGTCCTCTGTCAGCCTTTCTTCTTTTGGTCTCCTGTTGCTCTGAGGTTGAGTGTTCAATGTTTTCCCACTCCTCAGTTGGATCGCCTGACATTCATCTTTTATCTGCTTAGATAATTGCTGCCTTGTTTGACTCAGCTGGACTTCTACATTCCTGTTAGAAACCTGAGTTTCTCGCAAAGCCTCTTGCATGTCCAACAACTGCTGTGCAAGGGCGTGTAGCTACTGAGTCAATGGGTCATCTTGTTCTGGAGGGCTAGATTCAGCAGATACTGCCTTATCCTTTCCTTTTATTGGAGTCTCATTACCCGAGTACAGATGCTGGTTCATGGCAACTGTCTCAATAAGTTCACAAGCCTCTTCAATTGTTTTCCTCATATGTATAGAGCCACCAGTAGAGTGGTCTAGAGACATGCTGGCCATGTCTGTAAGGCCATAATAGAAGATGTCTAATTGCACCCATTCTAAAAACATTTCAGTAGGGCATTTTCGGAGCATTATCCTATACCTCCCCCAGGCATCATGAAGAGATTGATTGTCATCTTGCTTGAAGCCTTTGATATCCAGCCTTAACTGGGTCAACTTTTTTGGGGGAAGTATTGATTCAGAAACTTGTCTACTAGCTGCTTCCATCTTTTCAAGCTAGATTTGGGTTGGTTATCTAACCACCTCTTTGCTTGATCCCTTACAGCAAAGGAAAAGAGTAGCAGTTTGTAAACATCCTGATCTACTCCCTCAGTGTGTATTGTGTCAGCAATTTGTAAAATTTTTTCCAGGAACTCAATTGGTTCTTCCTGTGGAAGTCCAGAGTACTGACAATTTTGCTGCACCAGGATAATGAGTTTAAGATTGAGCTCAAAGTTACTTGCTCCAATGGGAGGTATACTAATACTTCTCCCATAAATGTCAGGACTGGGGGCCATGTAGGACCCCAAAGTTCTTCTGAACTGTTCATTCCCATTTGGGTTCTTGGTAAAGAAAGGTGGGAGAGATTGGATATTAAGGAGTAAAAAGGTAAACTAGAATTAAAATATTTTTGCTTTTTGTTTTATTTATTAATTAAATTCGAAAATAAGAGGGAGATTAAAAGCTAATTAATTAAAAAGATTTGAAAATTAAATGGATGATTTTTGAAAAAGAAGAGAGAGAAAAAAGTAAGAGATTTTTGAAAATAGAAGTGAGAGGAATTAGTTAGGAAGTTTCGAAAAAGAAGAAAGGAAAAACAAGTAACTAATTAAGAAAGATTTGAAAATAAGATAAGATTTGAAATAGATTTTATTTTAAAATTTGAAATTTGAAATTTAAATTTTGAATTTTGAAAATTAAAATTTGAAATTTGAAAATTAAAATTGAATTAAGATAAGATAAGATTTTGAAAATTGAATCTTTCCATTTTGTATTTTGAATTTGAAACAAGATAAGATAAAGATTTGTTTTTTGAAAAGATTTGATTTTGAAATTCAAATTTAAGATAAGATAAGATAATGGTTTGAAATTTAATGAAAGATAACAAAAGATAAGACAAAGATTTGAAAAAGTTTTGAATTTTAAATTTTAAAAGAAAGATAAGATAAGATAGAATCACAATTAAAAGAAAAGATTTGAAAAGATTTTAAAAAGATAAGATTTGAAATTTGAAATTTGAAATTAAGATAAGATAATGATTTTGAAATTAAAATTTGAAATTTTTGCTAAATATTTCAAAAAAAATTTTGAAATAAAGATTAAAAAGATATTTCTTTGATTTTTTGAATTTTTTTTTGAATTAATGAAGAAAGAGAAAAACAACCAAAAGACACCAAACTTAAAATTTTTAGATCTAAAACACTAAGTTTTTGAAAATTCACAAAGAAACACACCAAAAGACACCAAACTTAAAGATTGACATAATACTCAAACAAATGACACTATTTTTGAAAAAAAATTTTTGAAGGGAAAGTAAGAAAATTCAAAACTTTAACAAGAACAAGAACAAAAACTCAAACAAAAAGATAAAGATCAACAAGAAAACAAAGAATTTTGAAAAATTTTTGATTTTTTTTGAAAAAGAAAAATAAAAGACTCAAATAAAATTAAAAAGAATACCTAATCTAAGTAACAAGATAATCCGTTTGTTTGTCAAATCCGAACAATCCCCGACAACTGCACCAAAAACTTGGTGCACAAAACTGGCTCCGTAGAATTTGCATAGATAGACCGACAAGTATACCGGGTCGACCAAGTAATACCTGAGGTGAGTCAGGGGTGATCCCGGTGTTGTTGGAAAAAATGAGTGTTGTTGGAAAACGCATAAAATAAATAAAGATAGAAATACAAGATTGATTTGTGAAAATAGTGACGGACGAACAGTTAAGGCTTCGGAGATGCTTTATCTTTCCAGATTAACCTTTTTTATTGTCTATCTCAATAGCTTTTTAATTTATTCAATGGCAGCCGTTAGTGATTAACTCATGTCCTATCATCAAGTTAACCTCCGCTACTGCAACAACCCACCATGTTGAGATGATTCTTGTCCTCTCATTAAGCCACCTCTAGGTTTCTCATTGTAGAAGAAGATGAAGCTCTAAGCAAGCCACTCCCTTTCGCGATCCTACTCAAGGTGCCACAGACATGGCAGATCTTCTGGATTAGAGAGGGATTATATGTCACATATCCAAAGTTGCTTAAATGCTCTATACAAATCCGCAATGCAAACTCTAACTTTAGTTCAACACTATCCAAGTCAGGAATAGCACGGAACCCAAGTAGAACAAGGGTGATTGTCATGGGTCACCCTCAATTCATGAGATGAGAAACGAGAATGCATAAGAGAATAGAATCAGAATTGCATTGAAAGTAAAACAGTAATATTATTAATCCATGAAACTTAGCAGAGCTCCTAACTATATATATATATATATATATATATATATATATATATATATATATATATATATATATATATATATATATATATATATATATATATATATATATTAATCTAATGACTAATATAACACCCTAATTACCCTAAGCCTTACCTCTAGTCGTAAAGCAAAGGTTAATCAGAGGTTACAACAATTCTAAGGCTTATACATATTTATATAGAAGGAAATAATATATATTCTAGAAGCCCGATAAAGGATTAAGCTCAAAGACAGAATCACAAAAGCGCGAAACATTCACACGAAGCTAACGCATACGATACAAGGTACAGATGCAAAAGAATAAAACATATATAGATATAAAAATATAAGAATCATAGGGAACTAGCCGCGGCTTGCGGAGTTTGAGCCAACTAGTATATACAGACATATAGAGTTTTGGAGTTAAAAACAGCTTATACAACTATTCTCTCAATTCAGCCTCTGAGGCCATAAAGATAAATATACAAAGAGATATGAGAGTAACTATAACAAAGTAAAATAGAAATAAACCAAAAAGGAACCATACTCCGCTCTGTTACCATATCCACAATCTCACCGAAGTGAATTACGACCTGCATCTGAAAAACAACAACAAAGTATGAAATGAGAACCGGAGGTTCTCAATATGGTAACAGTGCCCAATATGTAAGATGTAAGGCCCCGGAACGCTGAAGGCAATCCTAGAACTTCACACCAAACCGATATTCAAGCTTAACATAAATAAATAAATAAATAACCTAAACCATAAACCATAAGTAGGGTTATCTAACTTAGGAGATTTCTAACTAGAACTAGTCACACCGCTGTATCCCACAGCCTTCGCCACCCTAACCTCCATGCGATCCCATTGCCACTACCTACCTAGCCTCCTCGTTGCCAGACAATCACAATTAATGCAAGCAAGTAAAACACAGGTAGTATTCATATATATATAACAATTAATTCAAGAAGCAAGTAGGCATATTATACAATTAGGCAAACTCAAGTAATCAAAGCAAGCAAACATATAGAAGATGCACATGATAAATGTCTGTCCTATTGGTTGTGATATCACATGTCGGTTATAATGCCAAACCCGACAGAAAATCTGGTCGAAAACTCTCGGATTAGTCTCTCTATTGCACATAAGGATGAATAATTCTGAGGGATGAGTGCCCTACCACTTTCTCCTTTTAGAGGGAAACATTCCAAGGGAGCGTGCCCTACTACCTTCCTCTTGTTGCCGTATGATTCTGTGGGTTAGTGCCCTACCACCTTGCAATCAGAGAGAAATCGCATTTTCAGGAGGAATAATTCCAAGGGATGAGTGCCCTACCACCTTCTCCTTTCAGAGGAAAACATTCCAAGGGAGCGTGCCCTACCACCTTCCTCTGGTTGCGAGAAATATGAGTGAGAAGCCCAGCTTCAACTCTCATATCCGAACGTAGACGGGAGACTGTCACAGCCCCTACGACAGATAACAAAACATATCATAATCACAAATTCAATCTCAGGGGCCAGTGCTCATAGCACCTTTCCACCCATACTCATTCTGTTAACCATAATCATTCCTTTCCAAGTTTTCACTCATCACAGCCATCCTCAATTCTTAACTTTTCATTCCGAACTCACTAGTTCGTCAACTTCTCATTTCATATACCATTCTTCTTCCGCACTCCACTAAACCCATCCTCAGTACACCAGAAACCTAGGCCTTCGTTCTCTAGCCTTTTAAAATAACACAAAATCAAACTTCCTACATTTCCTATGTTTCAATACCCGAAGATAAGTCCAAGAGTCCTAAAATAGGTTTCGTAGAAGTTCACAAGCTTGTTGGGAAGGTAAAATACATGAAAATAAAGTTTAAGTTTGAAAAACAGGGTGTGTGCATACGAACAGAGGTGTGTGTGCGCACGCCCAGGAGGAGTTTCAAAACGTGTGCGTACGCATAGGGGTGTGTACGCACAGGTACCAAATTTTATAATCCTGTTCACTCGCACAAGGCCTGCTGGCGCCCCCAACAGACTAACCTTCCCAACTTGTGCATGCGCACAGGGCTGTGCGTACGCACAGGTTGTAAATCTTCTTTGGTATGTGCGCGCACAAGCTGTGCTAGCGCTGCAAACAGATTGCCTGCCTCAGCGTGTGCGGACACACAGGTCTGTGCGTGCGCACAGGTTAAGAATTTCGCAGAGGTGTGCGTGCGCACATACCAGAAATGAAAAAATTCTGCAACTTTGCAGAATTTCAGATTTTGACACCAATCTTTGAATGATCATAACTTCCTCCACAAAAATCCAAATTTTACAAACCTTATATCAATTTGAAGAGTTTTCAATAAGCTTCAATTTCAAATCAAATTCAACCAATTTTGAAACAGAGGCATAAGTTATGATCAGACAAATTTCACCAAAAACCAACTTTTACCAAAAGTTCACAATTTACCAATTTTCCACTTTTCATAACTCAAACCACCCAAAACCAAATAAAACCATTCCAAACTCCATTTTTAACCATACCAAAACAACCCAACACTCATACCAAACATTCCTTCAAGTATTTTATCAATCACACAACCTTTTAAACCATTCAACAATTCTAAATCTGTTGGGAATAATACACTATTCCCCCTTGAGAAAATACCTTTCACAGAGAAATAAAATAGACAGAATCACAACACAAGAATTTAACGTGGAAAACCCAATTACTGGAGAAAAAAACCATGGCCGTTGTCAAATGACAACCAAAGAATATCACTATGTGAAAATTGTTACAACACATAGACTTCTTTTCCTCTAACACCGGCACCCCAGTACACCCACACTCTCAAAGCAAATATTTAACTACACCTCACAACACTCTCTAATCAAAGAGTATAGAGAAAAAGAGAAGTCAGATACAAGCTTTAAGTGTTTCCGACTGGTGCAAAAAATATGGAGAACTTAGCCTCATATTTATAGCCTAGGCCACCCAATGAAGTGCTACCCTCATTTTTCATTCTTCTTTCTTCAGCAATGAGCTTACTGGCAACTTCTTCAAAATTCAGAGTTTCCTTCCATACATTAAAACAGGTTTGATATACTCATAGGAAGAAAGAAAAGACAATATGAGCCTCAGTTCCTTATCTTCATCATCAATTTTCACTCCAATTGCCTCTAATTCAGAGACAATACCATTGATAGCACTAAGATGGTAAGAGATTTTCACATTGTGATATATGCATAGATTATGGAACTGCTCCTTCAATAACAACCGATTTGAGATGCCCTTTGCCTGATACAACCCTTCGAGTTTATCCCAAAGTTCTTTGGCTATTTTCATTCCTTGCACATTTGCAAGAACATTCTTAGCCAAACACAGGCGAATAGCACTTGCAGCTCTCAAATCTAGTTCCTCCCATTCTTCATCCTTTATACCAGAGATCTTCTTCTTCAACGCCTTGTGCAAACCTGATTGTATCAACACATCCTTGACTTGTATTTGCCACAAGCCAAAATTGATTCTTCCATCAAATTTCTCTATTTCAAGCTTCACAGCACTTGAATATCCTGACACTGTTACAACCGTATACTGGAATAGTATAACTCAACTGTAGACCGTGCACTAGGAAGGGTCCCCAGGAAAGAGAGGAGGGTCACAATGGACACACTTAAATACCAAGTCTTTCCTTAGCCAGAACCTTTCCAAATTGCACTCTCACAGTGTCACACTGCCTTCTAGCAACAACAACAGCAACCAAAGATCAACCTCAAGCTACAGGACAAAATTCTTTTCTGATGTGGAAGGTCAGACTAGGCTGTAACCACAGGCATACTAAGAATAAATCCCACCGAACCGAAGCTCTAATACCACATGTTGGGAATAATACACGATTCCCCTTTGAGAAAATACCTTTCACAAAGAAATAAAATAGACACAATCACAACACAAGAATTTAACGTGGAAAACCCCAATTACTGGAGAAAAAAAACCACGGCCGTTGTCAAATGACAACCAAAGAATATCACTATGTGAAAATTGTTACAACACATAGACTTCTTTTCCTCTAACATCGGCACCCCAGTACACCCACACTCTCAAAGAAAATATTTAACTATACCTCACAACACTCTCTAATCAAAGAGTATAGAGGAAAAGAGAAGTCAGATACAAGCTTTAAGTGTTTCCGACTGGTGCAAAAAATATAGAAAACTTAGCCTCATATTTATAGCCTAGGCCACCCACTCCATTTGCTATCCTAAGCAATGTGGGACTAATTCAACCAAATCCTAACAAAATCCAACCTAATTCATATTTTCCAAATTCCCATTAACCTTTTTAACATCAACATAACTACCTACCATTACCATCCATCATCAATATCACCTATATCCAAACTTCCATTCAATAAACACATTATCATTAACTCATCATCATCATCAATACTCAAAATCATTATTCACAATTCTTAACATTATATTCAATTCATCAAACCTCCTCACTCATTTACATCCAACATAGACCACAATAACCAACAATCAAAAGTCATCATCAACATCCATCTTCCAACCTCAATACTCACCAACATAGCTCATCAATAATCATGATCTAACTATATATATATATATATTATCACATTCAAACTCATTCAACCTATCTTAAGGTCAACTAGCCTAAGTGTCCAGAAATATTACATATTACATAAAGAAAACCAAAATCATACCTTGGCCGATTCCCAATGTGCACAAACCACCACTTTGAGTCCAAACAAGCCAACCCTAACAAATACCAAAGCTCAAACTAACATCATAAAACATACCCACATCAAACCTAATGTTCACAAAACAACCAAACACAAGGGTTTAGTGAAACCTTACCTTACCCAACGAGATTAGGGGTAAAATCCAACAATTACCTGCTACTAGAGATCACCTAAACAAGCAAAACCACAAAATCTCTTCAAAAACCAAACCCCAAAAATGCAGAAAATTAGGGCTGGAAACTGGAGCGTGAAAAGAGAGATCTTACCAGATTTCTTTAGATAGAAACGAAGAGCTCGTCAAGAGCTTTGGATCAAAAGTTATGGAGCTTTGAAGGAGGAGATGAATAGTGTCAATGGCTTCCTTCTCCTCTCTTCTCCCTATCCGAGTTCTCTCTCTCTCTTGGTGTTAAAATGAGCTCCTTTGGCTCATTTATTGCTTTATATGAGTTGGGCTTGGGCCCAACTTGGGCTCGGTCCAACCACGAAGCGTTTTTGGTTCGTTTGGCCCCCTTTGGGCCAAAACCTTTAAGATTAGTGTCCGGTTTTCGATTCTAAATTATTTTTATCCTTTCAAAATAATAAATCAATTTTTCCAAAATCTTATTTTACAAAATACGCGGTACTGGACAGACTCGAGCTAGTACTGCTAGCTTAAGTGCCAGTACGCATTTTTACAAAAACTTTTCGAAGAAGGTACATTTTCCAACTCAGAAAAATTCACTGAAATTGAATTTCACCTTTAAATTTTCAAATTAAAACTTCTAAATTTTGAATCTATTTTAGGCACTAAAATTTATTATTTTTATTAAAATGTTTTAGGCGGTTCTTACATTCTCCCCTCCTAATAAATTTTTTGCCCTCGAAAATTCGAATCACGCGATACACATACATATATACATATCCTCCACGAATCATTTTACTATCAAGTTATCCACCGAACAAGTTGCCAAAGCATGTCTTTCATTACCATCCTAGCGTGTCGATGCTCTCTCTCGTCTTCCGCTGCGTCACTTTGATTATCATCGTCAAGAATCCGAAATTTTCCTTAAAACAAATACCGATTTTTGTAACATTTTTCCAAAATCTTCAAAACAAGATCAATATCAAACCTTTTTCAAAAGACTCATAAATCATTTATTCTTAAATCAATTACTTTGAACCATAAATTTCTTGAATTCATTTAAAATCCTTAAATCACAATTTCAAGTCGAATGCTGATGAGCGGATAATTTATACCCTTTTTGGCATTATTTTTAGGTAGTTTTTAATATTTTTAGTTACTTTTTATTATATTTTTATTAGTTTTTATGCAAAAATCATATTTCTGGACTTTGCTATGAGTTTGTGTATTTTTCTGTAATTTCAGGTATCTTCTAGCTGAACTTGAGGGACCTGAGCAAAAATCTGATTCAGAGGTTGAGAAAGGACTGCAGATGTTGTTGGATTCTGACCCTCCTGCACTCGAAGTAGATTTTCTGGAGCTACAAAAGCCCAATTGGTATGCTCTCAATTGCGTTGGAAAGTAGACATCTTGGGTTTTCCATAAATGTATAATAGTCCATACTTTGCCCGAGATTTGATGGCCTAAACTGGCGTTCAAACACCCACCAAAGACCCATTTTCTGGTGTAAAATGCCAAAACAGGAGTTAAACACCCAAACTGGCATCCAAGCTGGCGTTTAACTCTAGAAATGGCCTATGCACGTGTAAAGCTCAATGCTCAGCCCAAGCCCACACCAAGTGGGCCCCGGAAGTAGATTTCTGCACTATCTGCACTTAGTTACATATTTTCTGTAATCCCTAGTAATTACTTTAGTATAAATAGCACTTCTTACTATTGTATTCAGAGACCTTGGAGACTTTGATGTTACATTTGGGAGGCTGGCCATTCGGCCATGCCTAGACTTTTTCTCTTATATATTTCTACGGTGGAGTTTCTACACCTCATAGATTAAGGTGCGGAGCTCTGCTGTTCTTCATGAATTAATGTAAGTACTATTGTCTCTCTTTCAATTCACGCTTACTTCTTCTCCAATATATACTCTCGTACTTAATTCAGTTAAGTCAGAATGAAGGGGCGACCCGTGACAATCACCCACTATCTTCGTTACTCACTTAGCCAAGATCCACATGCTTGACAACCACAAGCGGTCTTCATGATGTTCAACGTAGTCATTAGATGACAGCTGGTGTATATTCTCTTGGGTCTCTGATTCACGGACCGAGTCCGTGAGATTAGAACCTTCATGGTATAGGCTAGAACCAATTGGCAGCAATCCTGAGATCCGAAAAGTCTAAACCTTGTCTGTGGTATTCCGAGTAGGATCTGAGAAGGGATGACTATGACGAGCTTCAAACTCGCGAATGTTGGGCGCAGTGACAGTGTGCAAAAGGATAGAAAGATCCTATTCCGATGCTAGTGGGAACTGACAGTTGATTAGCCATGCGGTAGCTGTACCTGGTATTTTTCATCCGAGACGAAAAATTCGACAATTGATTAGCCGTGCAGAAACCGTACGTGGTATTTTTCATCCGAGAGGATCATACAGCTTGCCATGGAAGGGAGCATGCATGATTGGAAGAAGACAATAGGAAAGCAAAGGTTCAGAAGTAACAAATCATCTCCAAACGCTTATCTGAAATTTCCACCAATGAATTACATAAGTATCTTTATTTTATTTTATGTTTATTTATCTTTTAATTATCAAAACCTTATAACCATTTAAATCCGCCTGACTAAGATTTACAGGATGACCATAGCTTGCTTCAAGCCGATAATCTCCATGGGATCGACCCTTACTCACGTAAGGTATTACTTGGACGATCCAGTGCACTTGCTGGTTAGTTGTGCGGAGTTGTGAAAAGTGTGATCACATTTCCGTGCACCAAGTTTTTAGCGTCGTTGCCGGGAATTGTTCGAGTTTGAACAACTGACGGTTCATCTTGTTGCTTAGATTGGGTAATTTTATTTTATGTTTAAGCTTTTTGTTTTTATTTAAAAAAAATACAAAAAAATTTAATAAAATCATAAAACAAAAAAAAATTGTGTTTCTTGTTTGAGTCTTGTGTCAAATTTTAAGTTTGGTGTCAACTACAGGTTTTTAATTTTTTCATAGATTTTCAAAAATTCATGCATTGTGTTCTTCTTTGATGTTCAAGTTGTTCTTGATGATTTTCCTTGTTTGATCTTTAATTTTTCTTATTTTATGTCTTTTCTTATTTTTCTTGTGCATTTTTTAATTATTAGTGTCTAAAGTTTAAAAATTTTTAAGTTTGGTGTCTTGCATGTGTTCCTTTTCTTAAAAAAAATTTTCAAAAAATATGTTCTTGTTGTTCATTATGATCTTCAAAGTGTTCTTGGTGTTCATCTTGACATTCAAAGTGTTCTTGTATGTTCCATTTGTTTCAATCTTAAATTTTTATGTTTTGTGTCATTTTGTTGTTTTTCTCTTTCTTCATTAATTCAAAAAAATTCAAAAATAATATCTTTCCTTATTTTACTCATAAATTTTGAAATTTTGGGTTGACTTAGTCAAAATTTTTAAAATTTAGTTGTTTCTTGTTAGTCAAGTTAAAATTTCAATTTAAAAAAAAAGTTATATTTTCAAATCTTTTTCAAAAATAAATTTTTTTTCAATTTTCTTCTTAATATTTTCGAATTTCTTAAATGAATTTTCAAAATCTTTTTCTTATTTTTTTTTCACATTTTCGAAAACTTTACTAGAAATTAATGTTTTGATTAAAAAATTTCAAGTTTGTTACTTTCTTGTTAAGAAAGGTTCAACCTTTAAATTCTAAAATCATATCTTTTAGTTTCTTGCTAGTCAAGTCATCAACTTTAATTTCAAAAATCAAATATTTTTAAATTCCTTTTCAAATATTTTTCAAAATAAATTTCAATCATATCTTTTTCAAAATTTAATTTCAAAATCTTTTTCTAACTTCTTATCTTTTAAAAAATTTGACTTTCAAACCTTTTCAACTAATTACTTGATTTGTTTGTTTTAATTTTAAAAATTTTACTATTCCTTGTATTTTTCAAAACCACCTAATTACTTTTCTCTCTCATTAATTTCAAAAAGTAACTAACAAATTTTTCAAAAATCTTTTTGATTAATTAATTTATTTAGTTTTCAATTTGCTTTTACTTCCTTTCTTAAATTTCGAATTCTAACTTATAATTAAAATAAAAACAAAAATATTTTTCTTTTATTTTAATTAATATTTGAATAATCTCTCTCTCTCTCTCATCTCTTTCTATTTATTTTATTTATTTACTAACGCTTCTCTTCTCATAATTCGAACCCTCTCCCTCTCTCTGTGTTCGAATTCCTCTTATTCTCTCTCTACCTCATTCTTCTATTTTTCCATTCTTATACCCACATAAAGGAATCTCTATACTGTGACATAGAGGATCCCCATTCTCTCTTTGTTCTTTTCTATTTCATATGAGCAGGAACAGGGATAAAGACATTCTTGTTGAAGCTGATACTGAACCTGAAAAGACTCTGAAGAGGAAGCTAAGAGAAGCTAAAGCACAACACTCTGGAGAGGACCTTACAGAAATTTTCGAAAAAGAAGCAGACATGGCAGCCGAACCCAACAACAATGGTGGAGATGCAAGGAAGATGCTTGGTAACTTTACTACACCAACTTCGGACTTCTATGGAAGAAGCATCTCAATTCCTGCAATTGGAGCAAACAACTTTGAGCTTAAACCTCAATTAGTTTCTCTAATGCAGCAGAATTACAAGTTTCATGGACTTCCATTGGAAGATCCTCATTAATTCTTAGCTGAATTCTTGCAAATCTGTGACACTGTTAAGACCAATGGGGTTAATCCCGAGGTTTACAGACTTATGCTTTTCTCCTTTGCTGTAAGAGACAGAGCTAGGATATGGTTGGATTCACAACCTAAAGAAAGCCTGAACTCTTGGGAAAAAGTTGGTCAATGCTTTCTTGGCTAAATTTTTTCCACCTCAAAAGATGAGCAAGCTTAGAGTGGAAGTCCAAACCTTCAGACAGAATGAAGGTGAATCCCTTTATGAAGCTTGGGAAAGATACAAGCAATTGATCAGAAGGTGTTCTTCTGACATGCTTTTAGAATGGAGCATCTTATGCATATTCTATGATGGTCTATCTGAATTGTCCAATATGTCATTGGACCACTCTGCTGGTGGATCTCTTCATCTAAAGAAAATACCTGCAGAAGCCCAGGAACTCATTGAAATGGTTGCAAATAACCAGTTCATGTACACTTCTGAAAGAAATCCTGTGAATAATGGGATGACTCAAAAGAAAAGAGTTCTTGAGATTGATACTCTGAATGCCATATTGGCTCAGAATAAAATATTGACTCAGCAAGTCAATATGATTTCTCAGAATCTGACTGGAATGCAAGCTGCATCCGGCAGTACTAAAGAAGCCTCCTTTGAAGGAGAAGCTTGTGACCCTGAGAATCCTGAAATGGAAGAGGTGAATTACATGGGAGAATCCTATGGAAACACTTACAATCGTTCATGGAGGAATCATCCTAATTTATTATGGAAGGATCAATAGAAGCCTCAACAAGTGTTCAATAAAAATAATGGTGGGAGAAATAAGTTTGGCAATAGCAAGCCTTTTCCATCATCTTCTCAACAACAGACAGAGAATTCTAAGTAGATCCTCTCTGACTTAGCAACCATAGTCTCTGATCTATCTAAGACCACTCTCAGTTTCATGACTGAAACAAGGTCCTCCATCAGAAATTTAATGGTACAAGTGGGTCAGCTGAGTAAAAGAGTTACTGAAATCCCTTCTAGTACTCTCCCAGGCAATACAGAAGAGAATCCAAAGAGAGAGTGCAAGGCCATCAATATACCCAAAGTGGCCGAACCTATAGAGAAGGAAGAGGCACTGATTTCTAGTAAGGAAGATCTCAATGGACGTCCACTGACCACTAAGGAGTCCCCTAATGAGGAACCAAAGAAATCTGAGGCTCATACAAAGACCATAGAGATTCCACTGAACTTACTATTGCCATTTATAAGCTCTGATGAGTATTCTTCCTCTGAAGAGGATGAAGATATTGTTGAAGAGAAAGTTGCTTGGTATCTAGGAGCAATCTTAAAGCTTTATGCCAAGTTATTTGGTAATGAGACTTGGGAGGATAAACCTCCATTGCTCATCAATGAACTGAATGCCTTGGTTCAACTAAAATTACCTCAAAAGAAACCGGATCGCGGAAAGTTCTTAATACCTTGTACCATAGGCACCATGACCTTTGAGAAGGCTCTATATGACCTGGGGTCAGGAATAAACCTCATGCCACTCTCTGTAATGGAGAAACTAGGGATCTTTGAGGTACAAGCTGCAAGAATCTCACTAGAGATGGCAGACAAATCAATGAAACAGGCTTATAGACTTGTAGAGGATGTCTTAGTGAAGGTTGAAGGCCTGTATATCCCTACTGATTTCATAATCCTAGACACTAGGAAGGATGAGGATGAACCTATTATCCTTGGAAGACCCTTCCTAGCCACAGCAAGAGCTGTGATTGATGTGGACAGAGGAGAGCTAGTCCTTCAATTGAATGAGGACTACCTTGTGTTTAAGGCTCATGGATCTTCTTCTATAACCATGGAGAGAAAGTATGAAAAGCTTTTCTCAATACAGAGTCAAACAGAGCCCTCACACTCAACTTCTAAGTTTGGTATTGGGAGGCCACCATTAAGCTCTGAGTCTCTGTGAAGCTTTCTAAGAGCTCACTATCAAGGTATTGACATTAAAGAAGTGCTTATTGTGAGGCAACCCAATGTTATTTAATTATATTATCTTTATAGACATTTATTTTCCATTGTTATGTTATGTTTTCTTTAGGTAGATGATCATGTGAAGTCACAAAAACAGCTGCAAAATTAAAGCAGAATCAAAAACATCATCAAAAATAGCACACCCTGGGGGACAGGCTTACTGGCGTTTAAACGTCAGTAAGGATAGCAGAATGGGCGTTTAACGCCCAGTTTGGCAGCATTCTGGGTGTTAAATGCCAGAATTGGCAGACAGACTAGCGTTTAACGCCAGAAAAGGGTGTCTGGTTGGCGTTAAACGCAAGAAAAAGGCATCAGCCTAGCGTTTAACGCCAGAAAAGGTAGCAGAGATGGCGTTAAACGCCAGAAATGGCACACAGAGGGCGTTTAAATCAAATACCCTTGACCAATCAAATCCTACCCACTTCCCCATAATCTCTTCACCACTCATATCCATCCACTATTCCCCAAAAACCCAACATAAAACCCCACCTACCTCACCATTCAAATTCAAAACATTTCCCTCTGAAACCCAACCCCTTCATACACGACTTTCCTCTCTCTCTTACCCTATAAATACCCCTCTTTACCACCTTCAATTTCACACTTCAACCCCCCTTGGCCGAATCCAAAACACCCCTTGATCCCCTCCCATTTCTTCTTCTTCTGTTCTTTTTTTTCTTTTTTTTTGCTCGAGGACGAGCAAACCTTTTAAGTTTGGTGTGGGAAAAAGCTCTGCTTTTTGTTTTTCCATAACCATTAATGGCACCTAAGGCCAGAGAAACCTCTAGAAAGTGGAAAGGGAAGGCAATTGCTTCCACTTTCGAGTCATGAGAGATGGAGAGATTCATCTCAAAAGTCCATCAAGACCACTTCTATGAAGTTGTGGCCAAGAAAAAGGTGATCCCCGAGGTCCCCTTCATGCTAAAAAAGAGTGAATATCCAGAGATCCAACATGAGATTCGGAGAAAAGGTTGGGAAGATCTCACCAACCCCATCCAAAAAGTCGGGATCTTAATGGTTCAAGTGTTCTATGCTAATGCATGGATCACTAAGAACCATGATCAAAGTGTGAACCCAAACCTAAAGAATTGGCTCACAATGGTTCAGGGAAAATACTTGGATTTCAGTCCAGAAACTATAAGGTTAGCATTTAACTTGCCAATAATGAGAGGAGATCCTCATCCTTTCACTAGAAGAGTCAACTTTGATCAAAGGTTGGACCAAGTCCTCATGGACATCTGTGTGAAAGGAGTGCAATGGAAGAGAGACTCCAAAGGCAAGCCTATTCAACTGAGAAGGCTTGCCCTCAAGCCCGTGGCTAGAGGATGGTTAGAGTTCATCCAATGCTCTATTATTCCTACTAGCAACTGGTCTGAAGTTACTGTGGACCAGGCTATCATGATCCATAGTATCATAATTGGAGAGAAAGTAGAAGTTCATGAGATCATATCTCTAGAACTATACAAGGTGGCTGACAAGCCCTCCACTTTGGCAAGGTTAGCCTTTCCTCATCTCATCTGTCACCTATGTAATTCAGCCAGAGTTGTCATAGAGGAAGACATCCTCATTGAAAGGGACAAGCCCATCACTAAGAAGAGGATGGAGCAAACAAGAGAGCCCACTCATTGAACTCAACAAGAGTATGAGGAAATTCTTCATCAGGAAATCCCTGAGATGCCTCAAGGGATACACTTTCCTCCACAAAACTATTGGGAGCAACTCAACACCTCTTTAGGAGATTTGAGTTCGAACATGTAGCAACTAAGAGTGGAGCACCAAGAGCACTCCATCATCCTCCATGAAATCAGAGAAGACCAAAAGGCCATGAGAGAGGAACAACAAAGGCAAGGAAGAGACATAGAGGAGCTCAAGCACTCCATAGGATCTTCAAGAGGAAGAACCAGCCACCGTCACTAAGCTGGACCCGTTCTTTGATTTCCTTGTTATTATTTTTCTATTTTTTGGTTTCTATGCCTTATGTTCTAGCTACATTTTTTTGTCTTTATTACATAATCATTAGTGTTTAGTGTCTATGTCTTAAAGCTATGAATGATTCCTTGAATCTTTCACCTTTCTTAAATGAAAAATGTTTTCTGAAAAAGAAAAAGAAGTACATGAATTTTGAATTATATCTTGAAAATAGTTTAATTATTTTGATGTGGTGGCAATACTTTTTGTTTTCTGAATGAATGCTTGAACAGTGCATATTTTTTATAGTGAAGTTTATGAATGTTAAAATGGTTGGCTCTTGAAAGAATAATGAAAAAAGAGAAATGTTATTGATAATCTGAAAAATCATAAAATTGATTCTTGAAGCAAGAAAAAGCAGTGAAAAACACAAAGCTTGCAAAAGAAAAGGCAAAAAATAAAGAAAAAAAGAAGGAAAAAGAAAAAGCAAGCAGAAAAAAAAGCCAGTAACCCTTTAAACTAAAAGGCAAGGGTAAAAAAGGATACAAGGCTTTGAGCATTAATGGATAGGAGGGCTCAAAGGAATAAAATCCTGGCCTAAACGGCTAAATCAAGCTGTCCCTAACCATGTGCTTGTGGCGTGAAGGTGTCAAGTGAAAAGCTTGAGACTGAGCGGTTAAAGTTGTGGTCCAAAGCAAAAAGAGTGTGCTTAAGAACTCTGGGCACCTCTAACTGGGGACTCTAGCAAAGCTGAGTCACAATCTGAAAAGGTTCACCTAGTTATGTGTCTGCAGCATTTATGTATCCAGTGGTAATATGGGAAAACAAAATGCTTAGGGTAACGGCCAAGACTCATAAAGTAGATGTGTTCAAGAATCAACATACTGAAATAGGAGAATCAATAACACTATTTGAATTCTGAGTTCCTATGGATGCCACTCATTCTGAACTTCAAAGGATAAAGTGAGATGCCAAAACTGTTCAGAAGCAAAAAGCTACTAGTCCCGCTCATCTAATTGGAACTAAGCTTCATTGATATTTTGATATTTATTGTATTTTCTCTTCTTTTTATCCTATTTTGTTTTTAGTTGCTTGGGGACAAGAAACAATTTAAGTTTGGTGTTGTGATGAGCGGATAATTTATACCCTTTTTGGCATTGTTTTTAGGTAATTTTTAATATGTTTTAGTTACTTTTTTTTTATTTTTATTAGTTTTTATGCAAAAATCATATTTATAGACTTTACTATGAGTTTGTGTGTTTTTTTATAATTTCAGGTTTTTTCTGGCTGAAATTGAGGGACCTGAGCAAAAATCTGATTCAGAGGCTGAGAAAGGACTGCAGATGTTGTTGGATTCTGACCCTTTTGCACTCGAAGTGGCTTTTCTGGAGCTACAGAAGCCTAATTGATGCCCTTTCAATTGCGTTAGAAAGTAGACATCTTGGGCTTTTCAACAATGCATAATAGTTCATACTTTGCCCCAGATTTGATGCCCTAAATTGGCGTTCAAACGCCCACTAGAGACTATTTTCTGGTGTAAAACACCAGAACTAGCACCAGAACTGGAGTTAAACGCCCAAGCTGGCATCCAAGCTGGCGTTTAACTCTAGAAATGGCCTATCCACATGTAAAGCTCAATGCTCAGCCCAAGCACACACCAAGTTGGCCCAGGAAGTGGGTTTCTGCACTATCTGCACTTAGTTACTTATTTTCTGTAATCCCTAGTAATTAGTTTAGTATAAATAGCACTTTTTACTATTATATTCGGAGACCTTGGAGACTTTGATGTTACATTTGGGAGGCTGGCCATTGGGCCATGCCAAGACTTTTTCTCTTATGTATTTTCTACGGTGGAGTTTCTACACCTCATAGATTAAGGTGCAGAGCTCTGATGTACTTCATGAATTAATGCAAGTACTATTGTTTCTCTTTCAATTCACGCTTACTTCTTCTCCAAGATATACTCTCATACTTAATTCAGTTAAGTCAGAATGAAGGGGTGATTGATGAGCGGATAATTTATACCCTTTTGGCATTGTTTTTACATTGTTTTTAGTATGTTTTAGTTACTTTTTCTTATATTTTTATTAGTTTTTATTCAAAAATCACATTTCTGGACTTTAATATGAGTTTGTGTATTTTTCTATGATTTCAAGTATTTTCTGGCTGAAATTGAGGGACTTGAGCAAAAATCTGATTTAGAGGCTGAAAAAGGACTGCAGATGCTGTTAGATTCTGACCTCCCTACACTCGAACTAGATTTGCTGGAGCTACAGAAGCCCAATTGGTGCGCTTTTATTTGTATTAGAAAGTAGACATCTTGGGCTTTCCAGCAATGTGTAATAGTTCGTACTTTGCCCGAGATTTGATGCCCCAAACTGGCGTTCAAACCCCCACCAAAGACCCTATTCTTATGTAAAACACCAGAACTAGCACCAGAACTGGAGTTAAACGCCCAAACTGGCATCTAAGCTGGATTTTAACTCTAGAAATGGCCTATGCACGTGTAAAGCTCAATGCTCAGTCCAAGCACACACTAAGTGGGCCCCAGAAGTGGATTTCTGCATTATCTGCACTTAGTTACTTATTTTTTGTAATCCCTAGTAATTAGTTTAGTATAAATAGCACTTTTTACTATTGTATTTGGAGACCTTGGAGACTTTGATGTTACATTTGGGAGGCTGGCCATTCGGCCATGCCAAGACTTTTTTTCTTATGTATTTTCTACGGTGGAGTTTCTACACCTCATAGATTAAGGTGCAGAGCTCTGCTATACTTCATGAATTAATGCAAGTACTATTGTTTCTCTTTCAATTCACGCTTACTTCTTCTCCAAGATATACTCTCGTACTTAATTCAGTTAAGTCAGAATGAAGGGGTGACTGATGAGGGGATAATTTATACCCTTTTGGCATTGTTTTTACATAGTTTTTAGTATGTTTTATTTATTTTTTATTATATTTTTATTAGTTTTTATTTAAAAATCACATTTATGGACTTTACTATGAGTTTGTGTGTTTTTCTATGATTTCAGGTATTTTCTGGCTGAAATTGAGGGACCTGAGCAAAAATTTGATTCAGAGGCTGAAAAAGGACTGCATATACTGTTGGATTCTGACCTCCCTACACTCGAAGTGGCTTTTCTGGAGCTCCAGAAGCCCAATTGGTGCGCCTTCAATTGTGTTGAAAAGTAGACATCTTGAGCTTTCTATCAATGTATAATAGTTCATACTTTGCTCGAGATTTTATTCCCCAAACTGGTGTTCAAACGCCCACCAGAGACCCTTTTCTGGTGTAAAACACCAGAACTAGCACCAGAACTGGAGTTAAACACCAGAACCTATGTGTCCATAAAGATTATTTACTACATAGAGGAAATCGAAACCATACCTTGGCCGACTCCCTTTATGCACCCAAAATCCAACTTAGCACAAATAAGCTTCCAACCACAATCCAAGCTTTCAAATCCACTCCAATAAGCACAATTAAGTTCCAAGAGCTCCCAAAGCCACAATAATCAAACTATATACATATAAATCACCTCAAATCAACCTAGGGTTCCAATTAAATATAAATTCACAAGGTTTTAGTAGCTCTTACCTTCTTCAACAGGTTTACTAGCACGAATCCAAGGCTAAGCAAGGATTAGAGAAACCTAAACACCCAAAATCACAAAAACTCATTTAATCAAAAACCCTATAAACCCGAAATTTTGAGGAGAGAAACTGAGAGGGATTCGAGCTTTCCTTAACAGTTTCTTATGGTTTTTGTATAGCTCTTCACGAGGAACGCGTAGCCACTGATGGCATGCAAATCAGAGCATTGTAGCTCGAGATATCGCGAAGAGAAGAGATGGGTGAATAGTGCTCTTGGGGTTTCTTTTCTTCTTTTTCTCTTCAGTAATGTGTTGGGTGTGTTTGAGTGTTATGAGTGATTGGGTTCACTAATGAACCCTTTTATACGTTGGGCTTAGGTCCAACTTGGGCCCGGTCCAACCTATTTTCCATTTCTAATGTTTTTCTAAGGTTTTTGCCAGTTTTTCACTTTTTCTCATGCAGTACTGGGAAGACTTGAACTGGTTCAACCGGTTCAACTGTCGGTTCGTGGTTTTTCACGGTTTTTCGCAGAAAGCACATTTTCTGACTCAGAAAAATCCACTGAGTCCAAAAATCACCTTTAAATCCTCAAATTCTCTCTCTAACTTTTCAGAATCTAATTTTGGCAATTAATCACTTAATTAACCGGTTGATTAGTTGCGGTTCTTACATCAACTCTCTGAATAAGCCATCATGCGTACGCGTCGATCCCATTCCACCACCCCCACGCGCACGCGTCGCTGCACGCGTACACGTGGATCGCCTTGTTTCACACACTTCTTTTCTCATCTTCTTTCCATTCCTTTCTTTCTTCTTTCTTCTTCCCTTCTCCCACCCTTCATCCAACACTACCAAACACCATCTATAACCAATTCTTTTAGTTAGTCAGTTAGTTAGTTTGATTTTTATTTCGTTTTCTTTTTTTTTTCATTATAAGTGTTGGATTATTAATTTTGTTTACTGTATATTACTGCTTATTGCTAACTGAATGCTATTTTAGCATAATTGTTATTGTTGGATTTTATTGTTGAGGTTACAATTTATTACTTGGTTTTGAGTTCTTCACGCTTAACCTTTGTGAACACCAAGTGAATGAGAATTGCCTTCGAGCTTTTAAATCTTTTTGAATTGCATGATTTGGCCACCATGTGATTTGAATTCTTTTCTTCGATTAGGAAATTTCTTGATGGCTGTTATGCATTTATCTTAATGCATTGTGTTTCTTGATCATATGCATCCATATGTTTTTGGGTTGAATGCTTTCTTGCTTCTTTAGTGCTTGTTTGGTTGTTGTAACATACGAGTTAAGAGCATCTCAAGCACACTAGGACAAGTGAAGTGCATGCTCTTTCTTTGTGTAACCGTGACATAGCTTTTTATGTTAGTATATGTGTTCTAAATTGCCCGTAATTTAGAATGTACATTTACTTTTATCAATGTCACACATTAGGTCACTCACTCAATTCTAGTGATTATTACCTCATTCCAACACTGTATGCTTCCTTGCTCTTGCATTTACTTTTCTTACTATCATGTCTTCTATTTTCAGGATGAGTCACTACAGGCGAAAATGGAAGTGGAAGAAAGAACACGCAACAACTGGTTGATCTACCAGCTGAAGGTGGCAATCTGGCAAGTCGCCATACCCCCTTGCTCATCTTTGGATGCACCAAGGACGGTGCAAACTTTTAAGTGTGGGGAGGTTGTCTGACCAAATCGGCGCTTTTGGGTGACAAATTTCTAATCCTAACACTTTTGCATTTCATTTTTAGGTCTTTTAGGATTTTTTTCGCATTTTCTTATTTTGCATATATATACATAATAAGCTTAGTCAAAATAATGATATTTTTCAAGAAATTTATCTATAGAGCACCCCAATTGATTTGAGTAAAAAATTTTTCATCGAACTTGCTCGAATTATATCTTGTGGAACATGTTTTGAGCTAAGAACACAAGCATGTGTGTGTTTGGAGCCTAATTGTGTGGTTACATCATATAACCACTTATTTCCATTCTTGTGTGCATTGTTCTCTTTCTATGATTGTAATCTTTGATTTGTTTGATTCTTTATGTCCATTATTTTGTGTGTACATATATTTATATGATTGAGGTCATCATCTCATTTAGCTCACTTATCCAAATAGCCTACCTTTTATATTCCATTGTTAGCCAACTTTGAGCATACGATTAACCCACTTGGTTCATAATTTTAGCACATTACAAGCCTTAAAGCGGAAAACAATTAATGTCCTTTATTTGGATCTTTGATTAGCTTAGGCTAGTGAGTGTGTATCATTTAAGTGTGGGAAAACTTGGGACATTGGTTGAGAGAAAGGTGTATTTTGTATTTCTATTGAAAATAATGGGAAATGGGTACATACTCATGTGTTAATTAAATTTAAAAACATATGAATTGATACTTTTGTATATACTTTGTTGCAAAAAGAAAAAAATGAAAAAAAATATATCAAAAAAGAAAAAAAATAGAAAAAGAAAGAAAAAGAAAAGCAATAAGAAGGGGACAAAATGCCCCAAAGTGAAATAATAATCAATGCATATGAGTTGTGATCAATAAAAGAATGTATGAGTATGTGAAAAAGTGAAGAATGGGTAGTTAGGTTTGTTTAGAATTTTATAGGTTGTTATATAGGTTAGGTGGGAAGTTTAAGTTAATCAAAGATTCAAACTCAAGTCCACTTGACCATATGCATCCTTACCATGACCCTAGCCCCATTACAACCTATGGAAAGTCCTCATGATATTTGTATGCATGCATAAAATAATTGTTGATTGTTTGAAGAAAAACAAATCTTGAAAAGCATGATTAGAGGAGAATTGAGTGAATCAACCCTAGACAATTTAGCAATTAGAGCGGATACACATCTGTGAGGCTCCATGAGAGCCCACTGTCAAGCTATTGACATTAAAGAAGTGCTTGTTGGGAGGCAACCCAATCGTTACTATTCTATGATAATTTTCTATTTTCTATTTTATGTTTTCTGTAGGTTGATGATCATGTGAAGTCACAAAAATAATTAAAAAAGCAAAAACAAAGTAAAAAATAGAATGAAAAATAGAACACCCTGGAGGAGACAGTTACTGGCATTTAAACGTCAGTAAAGGTAGCAGAATGGGCGTTAAACGCCCAGTCTGGCACCATTCTGGGCGTTTAACTTCAGAAAAAGGCACTAGACTGGCGTTTAACACCAGGAATGGGCAAGAAGCTGGCATTAAACGCCAGAAATGGGCAGCAGCCTGGCGTTTAACGCCAGGATTGGCAGAAAGAGGTGTTTTGCACGCCACTTGGTGCAGGGATGAGATATCCTTGACACCTCAGGATCTGTGAATCCCACAGGATCCCCACCTACCCCACCTCTCTTTCTCTTCTTCACCCATTCTCCAATCACCTCAATTCCTCTTCTCCAAAAACCCTTCACCTATCAAATCCCACCATTTTCTTCACCACTCGCATCCATCCTTCATAAAACCCCACCTACCTCACCATCCAAATTCAAACCACTTTCCCTCCCAAACCCACCCATAATGGCCGAACCATACACACCCCTCTCACTCCTATATAAACCCATCTTCACTCCTTCATTTTCACACAACCTAAACACCACTTCTCCCCCTTGGCCGAAACACAAAGTCCACTCCATCTCCTCTATTTCTTTTTATTCTACTCTCTTCTTTCTTCTTTTGCTCAAGGACGAGCAACCTTCTATGTTTGGTGTGGTAAAAGCTAAAACTTTTTGTTTTTCCATAACCATTTATGGCACCAAAGGCCGTAGAAACCTCTAGAAAGAGGAAAGGGAAGGCAAAAGCTTCCACCTCCGAGTAATGGGAGATGGAGAGATTTCTCTCAAGGGTGCATCAAGACCACTTCTATGAAGTTGTGGCCAAGAAGAAGGTAATCCCCGAGGTCCCTTTTAAGCTCAAAAAGGGCGAATATCCAAAGATCCGACATGAGATTCTAAGAAGAGGTTGGGAAGTTCTCACAACCCCATTCAACAAATCGGAATCTTAATGGTTCAAGAGTTCTATGCCAATGCATAGATCACCAAGAACCATGATCAAATTGTGAACCCGGACCCTAAGAATTGGCTTACAATGGTCCGAGGGAAATACTTAGACTTTAGTCCAGAAAATGTAAAGTTGGCATTCAACTTGCCCATGATGCAAGGAGATGCACACCCATACACTAGAAGGGTCAACTTTGATCAAAGGTTGGACCAAGTCCTCATGGACATCTGTGAAGAGGGCGCTCAATGGAAGAGAGATTTAAGAGGGAAGCCGGTTCAACTAAGAAGGCATGACCTCAAGCCCGTGGCTAGGGGATGGTTGGAGTTCATCCAACGCTCAATCATTCCCACTAGCAACTGGTCTGAAGCTACTATAGACCGGGCTATCATGATACATAGCATCATGATTGGAGAGGAAGTGGAAGTTCATGAGGTTATATCCCAAGAACTCTACAAGATGGCGGACAAGTCCTCTTCTTTGGCAAGTATGGAGAAAACAAGAGAACCTTATCAAGAGCATGAGGAAATTCCTCATCATGAAATCCCTGAGATACCTCAAGGGATGCATCTTCCTCCACAAAACTATCGGGAGCAAATCAACACCTCCCTAGGAGAATTGAGTTCCAACATGGGACAACTAAGGGTGGAGCACCAAGAGCATTCCATCCTCCTCCATGAAATTAAAGAAGATCAAAGAGCCATGAGAGAGGAGCAACAAAGGCAAGGAAGAGACATTGAGGAGCTCAAGCACTCCATAAGATCTTCAAGAGGAAGAACAAGCCGCCATCACTAAGGTGGACCCGTTCTTTAATTTCCTTGTTCTTTATTTTCCTATTTTTCGAATTTTTATGCTTATGTTTATCTATGTTTGTGTCTTTATTACATGATCATTAGTGTCTATGCCATGAAGCTATGAAAATGAATCCATCACCTTTCTTAAAAGAAAAATGTTTTTAATTGAAAAAGAAAAAGAAGTGCATGAATTTCAAATTTTAAAACAGTTTAATTATTTTGATGTGGTGGCAATGCTATTGTTTTTCTAAATGAATGCGTGAACAGTGCATATTTTTGAATTTGTTGATTCATGAATGTTAAAATTGTTGGCTATTGAAAGAATGATGGGAAAAGGAGAAATGTTATCTGATGATCTGAAAAATCATAAAATTGATTCTTGAAGCAAGAAAAAGCAATGAAAAGCTTGCAGAAAAAAAGGATATATGAGAAAAAAAAGAGAGAAAAGAAAAAGAAAAGCAAGCAGAAAAAGCCAATACCCCTTTAAACCAAAAGACAAAGGTGATAAAAAAAATCCAAGGCTTTGAGCATCAGTGGATAGGAGGGCCCACAGGAATAAAATCCTAGCCTAGTCGGCTAAACCAAGCTGTCCCTAACCATGTGCTTGTGACGTGAAGGTGTCAAGTGAAAACTTGAGACTGAGCGGTTAAAATCGAGGTCCAAAGCAAAAAGAAGAGTGTGCTTAAGAACCCTGGACACCTCTAATTGGGGACTCTAGCAAAGTCGAGTCACAATCTGAAAAGGTTCACCCAGTTATGTGTCTGTGGCATTTATGTATCTGGTGGTAATATTGGAAAACAAAGTGCTTAGGGCCACGGCCAAGACTCATAAAGTAGCTGTGTTCAAGAATCAACATAATTAACTAGGAGAATCAATAACACTATCTGGATTCTGAGTTCCTATAGATGCCAATCATTCTGAACTTCAAGGGATAAAGTGAGATGCCAAAACTGTTCAGAGGCAAAAAGCTAAAGGCCCCGCTCATCTAATTAATACTGATCTTCATAGATGTTTTTGGAATTCATTGTATATTCTCTTCTTTTTTATCCTATTTTATTTTCAGTTGCTTGGGGACAAGCAACAATTTAAGTTTGGTGTTGTGATGAGCAGATAATTTATACGCTTTTTGGCATTGTTTTAAGTATATTTTTAGTATATTTTAATTAGTTTTTTTATACTTTTATTAGTTTTTAAATAAAAATAACTCTTCTGGACTTTACTACGAGTTTGTGTGTTTTTCTGTAATTTCAGGTATTTTCTGGCTGAAATTGAGGGACCTGAGCAAAAATCTAATTCAAAGGCTGAAAAAGGACTGCAGATGCTGTTGGATTCTGACCTCCCTGCACTCAAAGTGGATTTTCTGGAGCAACAGAAGCCCAATTGGCGGGCTCTAATTGCGTTGGAAAGTAGACATCCTGGGCTTTTCAGCAATATATAATAGTCCATACTTTTCCCAATATTTGATAGCCCAAACAGGCGTTTCAAGTCAGCTCAAGAATTCTGGCGTTTAACTCCAAAACTGGCACAAAAGCTGGAGTTAAACGCCCAAACTGGCACAAAAGCTGGCGTTTAACTCCAAGAAAAGTCTCTACACGAAAATGCTTCAATGCTCAGCCCAAGCACACACCAAGTGGGCCCGGAAGAAGATTTCTACATTAATTATTGATTTTTGTAAACCCTAGGCTACTAGTTCTCTATAAATAGGACCTTTTGCTATTGTATTTTCATCTATCCTTTACTCAGACTTTGATAGACCTTTTCACATTTTGGGCTGGCCTCACGGCCATGCCTAGACCCTCTTGTTCTTATGTATTTTTAACGGTGGAGTTTCTACACACCATAGATTAAGGTGTGGAGCTCTGCTGTTCTTCATGAATTAATACAAGTACTATTGTTTTTCTATTCAACTCAAGTCTATTTCTTCTCCAAGATATTCATTCGTTCTTCAACTTGATGAATGTGATGATCCGTGACACTCATCATCATTCTCACCTATGAACGCGTGACTGACAACCACTTCCGTTCTACATGCAAACAAGGTTGAATGCATATCTCTTGGGTTTCTAATCTAAGATTGGAACCTTCATGGTATAGGCTAGAATTATTGGCGGCCATTCCTGAGATCTGGAACGTCTAAACCTTGTCTGTGGTATTCTGAGTAGGATCTGGGAAGGGATGACTGTGACGAGCTTCAAACTCGCGATTGTGGGGCGTGTGACAGACGCAAAAGGATCAATGGATCCTATTCCGATATGATCGAGAACCGACAGCTGATTAGCCGATGTTGTGACAGAGCATCAGGACCATTTTCACTGAGAGGACGGGATGTAGCCATTGACAACGGTGATGCCCAATATAAAGCTTGCCATGAAAAGGAGTATGAATGATTAGAAGAAGGTAATAGGAAAGCAGAGGTTCAAGGGGAACAAAGCATCTTCATACGCTTATCTGAAATCCACCAATGAATTACATAAGTATCTCTATCTTTATTTTATGTTTATTTTCATCACCTTAAACTCCATAACCATTTGAATCCGCCTGACTGAGATTTACAAGATGACCATAGCTTGCTTCAAGCCGACAATCTCCGTGGGATCGACCCTTACTCACGTAAGGTTTATTACTTGGACGACCCAGTGCACTTGCTGGTTAGTTGTGCGGAATTGTGACAAAGTGTGATTCACGTTTGAGAGCTCCAAGTCCTTTGGCGCCATTGTTGATGATCGCAATTTTGCATACCATGCTTAAATGTAAAAACATGCTTTTTTGGCCTTTAATTGGTTAATTTTAATTCACCTTTGATTCCACTAGATGCCTTGATCTGTGTGTTAGTGATTTCAGGTTGAAAAGGCTAGGAATGGATCAAAGGAATGAAGAGAAAAGCATGCAAAGTGGAGAATCCATGGAAAATCAAGGATTTGGGATGCACTCATCGACGCGCATGCGTGATAGACGCGCACGCGTGAAATTGAAGTCGCATGGCGACCCATACGCGTACATGACGCGTACGCATGGGAAGCAAAATTGCCAAGCGACGTGTACGCGTGATCCACATATACGCGTCGTAGCTCGCACGTGACGTCATTAAAGTGAAAACTCTCGGGGTAATTTCCGGGCTTCCCAGGCCTAAATTCAACTTATTCCAGATCCTATTACATGCAGAAATCAAGAGGAGTCAAAGGGGGAGAACACATAGTGGAGTTTAGTTTTACATCATGTTTTAGTTAGTTTCTGAAGAGAGAAGCTCCCTCTTGTCTCTAGAATTAGGTTAGATGTAGATTAGGATTTCTTAGATCTAGGTTTAATTCTTGCTTTGATTTACTTTTCCTTTTCAATTTCTTATTCTTCTACACTTGCTTTCCTGGTTTAGCATTTGAATTCTTGTAATTGTTTACTTTGTTGTTGATGCTTGATGTGCGCTCAACAATAATCCTCAAGGATCAAATTTAGAAAGGGATTTCGTTGTCACAAGTTCAACCCCAATAAAAGTAACCGAAGTATTCAAACCTCGGGTCGTCTCACAAGGAATGGGCAAACATGTGCTTCAACATTGGTTAGAATTCCGGGGTTGTAAGTCATGAGCAAGAATTTAAAATAGGAATCTTAAGAAGCAAGTAATCTTAAAATGCAAGCAACTATTCAAATAACTAAGCAAGATATGAGTAATTCCAAACCAATAGGATAACATTCAATATAATTCTACTCTAAAACTAAACAATAGCTATAACTAAGACAAGACAATTAGAATTTGGGTTTCCAAATATGAATGATAAAAGCAACTTTTGTCTAGACATGGGAATTGGGGTCACTATCCTTGTCTAATAACCATATCTTGACAGTTATGAGGAACCAAACTCATTAAGTCTACTTCCATACTTGAAGTATGTTAAATGGCTTGGTCAACATCAACCCATAAGGCCTAACCTCACTACTAATTGACTTAGTAGTAGGTTAGTGTCAATGGTTATCAAATTGATCACTAAGGGTTCCCAAATCATCAAATCTGTTAGACCCAATGACTCGAGTTTACCCAATCCCCTTAGCCTAGGCCAAGAGTAAAGAGAACTACTCCATAATCAAGGGAAACAATTCATCAAACACATGGTAAGCATTAACAAAAGACATGTTCAAATTGCAATTAAATTGAAATTAAAAAGTATCCACTAACAATTATCAACATACAATCACTCAAACAATACAATTAATCATAGAAATCTTCAATGTAACATTAAAAAGTCAAGATTCACAATATTCATGCAATGGGTATAAAGTGACAATTGATAAGAATTCATAAAACTAACACAAGATCTAAGCAAAATTATACTAAGGAATTCAAATTAAACAATCAAAACTAGTAATTAACAAGATCCAATTCAGAATTCAACAAGAAAAGATCAAATTAAAACTAGATCTAGAGAGGAACAAGGGTTTCTCTCTCTAGAAGAACAAGAACCAAAAACTAGCTACAAATTGTGTCTAAGTGTAAAATGATTGATCCCCCTTTTCCCCCTAGCATCCTTGGGTCTTTTCCATGCAGAAACAGCTTGAATTTGGGCCTGATGAGCCTCAGAAATTGCGAGGCACGATTTTCTTTAATGAGGTCACGTGCAGCTTTCCGCGCGTGCGCGCCGATTATATTTATGATCCACGCGTGCGCGCCATGTGCGCTTGCGCATCGGTGGGAATTCTCTGACCCGCGCGGATGCGTCCATCCTTGCGCGCCGCTTCCAGCTATCCTCATGCACGCATGCGCGTGGAGTGCGCGTGCGCTCCCATGCTGAGTTTCCCAAGATTCAAATCTTCATGTTCCTTCCTCTTGTGCATGCTTTCTTTCTCTCTTCTATGCCATTCTTGCCCTATTAATTCTGAAATCACTCAACAAATACATCACGGCATCGAATGGCAATAAAAGAGGATCAAAATATAGCAATTTTAAGGCAAAATAAGCATGTTTTTCATCATGGAGCAATATTAGGAAGTGAACACAAAACCATGCATTTCTTGTGAATAAGTGTGAGAAATATTGACAAAAACTCCCAAATTCTACACAATATAAACCACAAAATTGGGGTTTATCAATGCACTCTTGTTTCTTCTATTTTCCTTTTAATGCAATTTATGTTTTCATATTCATTTATTATTGATTTGCTTTGTTGTTGTTGATCTCTTGTAACTAGTAGTTGTAAATTTATATTTCTTGCAATTTGATTTTACTTTCCTTTTATGCCTTCCAAGTGTTTGATTAAATACTTGGAAGGATGCTAGAGTAGATTTTTGTCCTCTTGGCTTTGGTTGAGTAATTGGAGACTCTTGAGTTATCAAACTCTCTTGTTGATTGATAATTGGAAGTTGCTAGTTGACTTGATGGCCACTAAAGCTAGTCTTTCCTTAGGAGTTGACTAGGACTTGTGGACTCAAGTTGATTTATCCACTTGACTTTCTTTCATAGTTAGAGGTTGACTAAGTGGGAGCAATGGACAATTCTCATCACAATTGATCATGATAATGAGGATAGGAGTTCTAGTTCTCATTCCTTGCCAAGAGCTTTCTTAGCTATTAGTTTACTTTCCTTGCAATATATCTTTCATGTTCCTTATTCAAAACCCCAAAATATACATCCCATAACCAATAATAAGAACACTTCCCTGCAATTCCTTTGAGAGACGACCCGAAGTTTGAATACTTCGGTTATTATTTTTTATTGGGGTTTGTTACTTGTGACAACCAAATTTTTGCATGAGAGGATTGTTTGTTGGTTTAGAAACTATACTTGCAACGAGAATTCATTTGTAAAATTCTATACCATCAAAATTCCGTTCATCAGGATACCTCTTGTGTTATTGATCCATTTAGTTCCAAGCAGACATATGTCTTCTAGAATCTGATCCAACTTTGGATTAGCCACCACTTTCCTATTAAAGGACTCTGGATCATCCTTTTGGGGAGGTAGCTTGAAGATCTCTCTCACCTTGTCATGATGGAAATAGAGAGTCTTCCTTCACAACATGGTGCAAAAAGTATGGAATCCTTGTCCATCTTTCTTTTGCTTATCTGTCATCCACAGATTTGCATAGAATTCTGGGATCATTGTTGTTCCAACAGTGATCTCAGGATCAGCTAGAATCTCCCAGCCTCTCTTTTGAATTTGCTCCTGGATCTCTGGGTACTCATCTTTCTTCAATTTAAATTTAGCTTTCGGGATCACTGTCCTCTTGCACATTATTTTGTAGTAATTTTCTTCATGCTGCTTTGTGTAGGATCTGAAAGGTTTGAAAACAACTACTTGGTTGTCTTCTTTCTTGTTTCCTGAAGTGGGATTTCCATTTTTTAGAGTCAGGGAATTCGAATAGGCTGAGAAGTAAGGGCTCATTCCACACCAAACTTAAAAAGTTTGCTCGTCCTCGAGCAAAAGAAAGGAAAGAAGATAAAGAAGAGGAGTAGAATAGTTCGAATAGAAGGAGCAAGAGGGATGGGCGAATGGTATAAATAGGGATGGGGAGGGTAGGATTCAAATTTTAAATAGATAAAAGATAAATAGGATATGATTCACTCTTTGGTAAAAGATAGAAAAAGATAAGTTTTTAAAATCAAAAGACATGAAAAAGATAAGAAGATAAGATAGAAGATATGAAAAAGATTTTAAGGATAAATAAAAAGGATTAAAAAAGTATTGCAAAAGATATGAAATTTTGAAAAAGAATTGAAAAAGATATGAGGTTTTGAAAAAGATTTGAAAAGATTTTGAAAAAATTTTTGAAAAGATTTTAAATTTGAAATGAAATTGAAGTTGAAATATGATAGTTTGAAGAATCATGTATTAAAAGATATGGTTAAAAATATAAGATATAGAAAAGACATGTTCTGAAAAAAATCAAAATCCTCCTTACCCTGTCATGGGTGTTGAACGCCTAGAATGGCATCCATTCTGGTGATCAACGCCAGGCTGCTCCCCCTTATGGGCATTGAATGCCCAAAATGGCATCCATTCTGGCGTTCAACGCCAGGCTGCTCTTCCTCTCTGGGCGTTGAATGCCCAGCCAGTGCTCCTTGGCTAGCGTTCAACGCCAGACTTACCTCCCCTTCAGGGCGTTGAATGCCTAGCCAGTGCCCCCTGGCTGGCATTCAACGCCCAACCAATACCTCCTGGCTGGTGTTGAATGCCAGTTTTGTTGCCTCCTGGGGGCGTTCAATGCCCCTCTTTCTCTCTTTCCTGGCGTTCAGCGCCAGCAAGGGACCTTCTCCAGGGTGCTCTATTTTCTGCTCTGACTATTCTGTTTCTGTTCTAACTACTGCATATGATAACAAACTTAAACAAATGAAAAATTAGACTGAGATAACTTAAATAAACTTGATGAAAGACAGAGATAACTTTGATTATGGTTGGGTTGCCTCCCAACAAGCATTTTTTTAACCTCACTAGCTTGACGGTACCGCGCTCATGTCAGCAATAGGGTGGATTTGTCTTGCTCAATCTCACCACCCAAGTAATGTTTCACTCTCTGGCCATTAACAGTGAATTGTTTATCAGAGTAATTGCACTGGAGTTCTATATGACCATAGCGTGATACATTAGTGATCAGAAAAGGACCTGTCCAACATGACTTAAGCTTTCCAGGAAAAAGCTTTAGTCTAGAATTGAAGAGCAGAAATTTCTTTCCAGGTTTAAAGACTCTAGAAGAAATCTTTCTGTCATGCCACTTCTTGAACCTTTCTTTATAAATCTTTGTATTTTCAAATGTGGCAAGTTGGAATTCATCCAACTCGTTTAGCTGGAGCAACCTTTTCTCTCCTGGTGCCTTTGCATCAAGGTTCGGGAGTCTAGTTGCCTAGTAGGCCTTGTGTTCCAGCTCTACTGGTAGGTGGCATACCTTCCCATACACCAGTTGATATGGTGATGTTCCTATAGGGGTCTTGAAAGCTGTTTTGTATGCCCAAAGAGATCATCAAGCTTTCTTGCCCAATCCTTTCTAGAGGTATTCACCGTTCTTTCTAGGATTCTCTTTAGTTCTCTATTTGAGACTTCAGCTTGCTCATTTATCTGTGGATGGTATGGGGTGGTCACTTTATTGCAAACTCCATAATGACTTTGCACAGATTCAAGCTGTTTATTGTAGAAATGAGTTCCTCCATCACTGATCAGTGTCCTAGGGACACCAAACCTACTGAAGATATTCTTCTGAAGGAACTTCATTACTATTCTAGTCTCATTTGTGGGTGATGCAACTGCCTCAACCCATTTAGACACACAATCTACTGCCACAAGAATATAGGTGTTTGAGTATGAAGGAAGGAAATGACCTATGAAGTCTATTCCCCATATATCAAACAGCTCAATCTCTAGGATTCTTTGCTGAGGCATGTCGTGACCATGAGGGATATTGCCAGCCCTTTGGCAACTATCACAGCGACGAACAACTCTCGGGAGTCCTTAAAGAGAGTGGGCCAGTAGAAACCACTTTGGAGGACTTTAGTGGCTGTTCGCTCTCTTCCGAAGTGTCCTCCATAATCGGAGCCATGGCAGTGCCATAGGATCTTATGTGCTTCTTCTTCAAACACACAGCGCCGGATTATCCCATCCGAGCATCTCTTAAAGAGATATGGTTCATCCCACAAGTAGTATCTAGCATCATGAATGAGCTTTCCGGGCTTGCTGCCTATTGTATTCCTTGGGGATGAATCTAATGGCCTTATAGTTTGCAATGTCTACAAACCAAGGTGTCGTCCGGATGACAAAGAGTTGCTCATCCGAGAAGGTTTCAGACACCTTAGTAGAGAGAACGGGTATCCCTTCTACTAGTTCAATCCGAGATAAGTGGTCAGCCACTTGATTTTCTGACCCTTTTCTATCTTTGATTTTTATATCAAACTCTTTCAAGAGTAATACCCATCTTATCAGTCTGGGTTTAGAATCTTTCTTAATGAGTAGATATTTTAAAGCTATATGGTCAGTGTAAATAGTGACCCTAGATCCTATTAGAAAGGACCTAAACGTGTCAATGGCATAAACCACTACAAGTAATTCCTTTTCTGTGGTAGTGTAGTTCTTCTGCGTGTCATTTAGAACACGACTGGCATAATAAATGACATGTAGAATCTTGTCATGCCTCTGCCCCAGAACTGCGCCAATGGCATGGTCACTGGCGTCACACATCAACTCGAATGGCAAGTCGCAATTGGGTGCAGAGAATACAGGCATAGTGATAAGCTTAGCTTTCAAAGTCTCAAAGGGTTTCAGACACTCTTGGTCAAAGATAAATGGAGTGTCGGTATTCAGTAAGTTGCATAGGGGTTTAGCGATTTTAGAAAAATCCTTAATAAACCTCCTGTAGAACCCTGCATGTCCAAGGAAACTTCTGATTCCTTTGACATTGGTGGGTGGTGGTAATCACTTAATTACCTCCACCTTAGCTTGATCCACTTCTATTCCCTTGTTTGAAAATCTGATGCCCAAGGACAATTCCTTCAGTCACTATGAAGTGACATTTTTCCCAGTTTAAAATAAGGTTTTGTCTCTTGGCATCGCTTTAGAACTAGGGCTAAATAGTCAAGGCAGGATTCAAATGAATCTCCAAAGACGGAGAAGTCATCCATGAATACTTTAAGGAACTTCTCTAATATATCAGAGAAGATGGAAAGCATACATCTCTGAAAGGTGGCAAGTGTATTGCATAAGCCAAATGACATCTGCCTATAAGCAAACACACCATATGGGCATGTGAATGCTGTCTTTTCTTTATCATGTGGATCTACTGCAATTTGATTGTAACCAAAATAACCATCCAGGAAAATGATCCTTTCTGGTGGCGTTATTGAGCCTTCTATAGTCAATGCACATACGCCATCCTATAACTGTCTTTGTAGGAATCAGTTCATTCTTTTTATTATGAACCACTGTCAAGCCTCCCTTCTTAAGAACAACTTGAACAGGGCTTACCCAGGGGTTGTCAGATATGGGATAAATAATCCCAGCCTCCCATAATTTGGTGACTTCCTTCTGCACCACTTCCTTCATAGCTGGATTCAGTTGCCTTTGTGGTTGTACCACTGGTTTGGCGTCATCCTCCAACAGGATCTTGTGCATACATTGGGTTGGGCTAATGCCCTTTAGGTCACTTATTGTCCACCCAAGAGCTATCTTGTGTGTCTTTAGCAATTGGATCAGTGCTTTTTCTTCCTGTGGCTCTAAGGCAGAGCTTATAATCACAGGGTAAGTATCCCCATCTCCAAGAAACACATATTTTAAGGAGGATGGTAGTGGCTTGAGCTCAGTTTAGGAGGCTTGTCCTCCTCCTTAGGAGTTTTCAGAGGCTCCTTTATCTCCTCTGACTCATCTAACTCAGCCTGAGCATCACAAAAGATATCATTCAGCTCTTCTTCAAGTCCCTCATCCATATTCACTTCTTCCACCAGGGAATTAATGATATCAATACTCATACACTCATCTGGAGTGTCTGGATGCTACATGGATTTAACAACATTTAGTACGAACTCATCCTCATTGACCCTCAGGGTTACTTCCCCTTTTTGAACGTCAATGGGGGTCCGTTCTGTAGCTAGGAAGGGTCTTCCTAGAATGAGGGTTGCACTCTTGTGCTCTTCCATTTCCAGCACCACAAAGTCTGTAGGGAAGGAAAAGGGTCCAACCCTAATAATCATGTCCTCAATCACGCTTGATGGAAGCTTAACAGAGCCATCAGCAAGTTGAAGACATATGTGGGTAGGTTTAACTTCGTGAGTCAAACAGAGTCTCTTTATTAGTGATGCAGGTATAAAGTTAATACTTGCTCCAAGGTCACTTAGGACTGTCTTTGTGCAAGCATCCCCTAAGGTGCAGGGTATCATAAAGCTCCCAGGATCTTTGAGTTTCTCTCGTAAGCTCTTTCGAATTACTAGACTGCATCCTTCTGTGAGGAGGAATGTTTCTGCCTCTCTCCAGTCCTTCTTCTGACTTAAGATGTCTTTTATGAACTTGGCATAAGAAAGTATCTGTTTAAGAGCCTCTGCAAAAGGGATCTTGATCTCAAGTGTCTTGAGATAATCTGCAAAGTGAGCAAACTGTTTATCCTTTTTTGCTTGGTGAAACCTCTGAGGATATGCCATCTTGGCCCTATACTCATCAACCTTGGTTGATGTAGGTTGAATGCCTACAGAATTGGAAGGGGGGTTAGTGGCTTGCTTTGGAAGGGTCTTATCAGCACTTGCATGTGTCTGACCATTCCAAGTTGGATGTTCAACACCTTTGCTGCCCCCTTCCTAGCGTTTAACGCTAGGAACATTGTTCCTTTGTGCGTGTTCAACGCCAAGGGTGGGTATCCCTTCTTTGCGTTGAAGGCCAAGTGTATTGCCCCCTTTGGGCATTCAACGCCAGGAGTGGGCACCCCTTCTTGGCATTGAACGCCAATGTCATTCCCTCTTGGACGTGCAACGTCCTCAGAGGTGTCTTAAATAGTAGTCTGGTTGTCCTCTGTCAGCCTTTCTTCTTTTGGTCTCCTGTTGCTCTGAGGTTGAGTGTTCAATATTTTCCCACTCCTTAGTTGGATCGCCTGACATTCATCTTTTATCTGCTTAGATAATTGCTGCCTTATTTGACTCTGCTGGACTTCTACATTCCTGTTAGAAACCTGAGTTTCTCGCAAAGCCTCTTGCATGTCCAACAACTGCTATGCAAGGGTGTGTAGCTACTGAGTCAATGGGTCATCTTGTTCTGGAGGGCTAGATTCAGCAGATACTGCCTTATCTTTTCCTTTTATTGGAGTCTCATTACCTGAGTACAGATGCAGGTTCATGGCAACTGTCTCAATAAGTTCATAAGCCTCTTCAATTGTTTTCCTCATATGTATAGAGCCACCAGTAGAGTGGTCTAGAGACATGCTGGCCATGTCTATAAGGCCATAATAGAAGTTGTCTAATTGCACCCATTCTAAAAACATTTCAGTAGGGCATTTCCGGAGCATTATCCTATACCTCCCCCAGGCATCATGAAGAGATTCATTGTCATCTTGCTTGAAGCCTTTGATATCCAGCCTTAACTGGGTCAACTTTCTTGGGGGAAGTATTGATTCAGAAACTTGTCTACTAGCTGCTTCCATGTTTTCAAGCTAGATTTGGGTTGGTTATCTAACCACCTCTTTGCTTGATCCCTTACAGCAAAAGAAAAGAGTAGCAGTCTGTAAACATCCTGATCTACTCCCTCAATGTGTATTGTGCCAGCAATTTGTAAAAAGTTTTTCAGGAACTCAATTGGTTCTTCCTGTGGAAGTCCAGAGTATTGACAGTTTTGCTGCACCAGGATAATGAGTTGAGGATTGAGCTCAAAGTTACTTGCTCCAATGGGAGGTATACTAATACTTCTCCCATAAATGTCAGGACTGGGGGCCATGTAGGACTCTAAAGTTCTTCTGAACTGTTCATTCCCATTTGGGTTCATGGTAAAGAAAGGTGGGAGAGATTGGATATTAAGGAGTAAAAAGGTAAACTAGAATTAAAATATTTTTTCTTTTTGTTTTATTTATTAATTAAATTCGAAAATAAGAGGGAGATTAAAAGCTAATTAATTAAAAAGATTTGAAAATTAAATGGATGATTTTTGAAAAAGAAGAGAGAGAAAAAAGTAAGAGATTTTTGAAAATAGAAGTGAGAGGAATTAGTTAGGAAGTTTCGAAAAAGAAGAAAGGAAAAACAAGTAACTAATTAAGAAAGATTTGAAAATAAGATAAGATTTGAAATAGATTTTATTTTAAAATTTGAAATTTGAAATTTAAATTTTGAATTTTGAAAATTAAAATTTGAAATTTGAAAATTAAAATTGAATTACGATAAGATAAGATTTTGAAAATTGAATCTTTCAATTTTGAATTTTGAATTTGAAACAAGATAAGATAAAGATTTGATTTTTGAAAAGATTTGATTTTGAAATTCAAATTTAAGATAAGATAAGATAATGATTTGAAATTTAATGAAAGATAACAAAAGATAAGACAAAGATTTGAAAAAGTTTTGAATTTTAAATTTTAAAAGAAAGATAAGATAAGATAGAATCACAATTAAAAGAAAAGATTTGAAAATATATTAAAAAGATAAGATTTGAAATTTGAAATTTGAAATTAAGATAAGATAATGATTTTGAAATTAAAATTTGAAATTTTTTCTAAATATTTCAAAAAAATTTTGAAATAAAGATAGAAAAGATATTTCTTTGATTTTTTGAATTTTTTTTTGAATTAATGAAGAAAGAGAAAAACAACCAAAAGACACCAAACTTAAAATTTTTAGATCTAAAACACTAAGTTTTTGAAAATTCCCAAAGAAACACACCAAAAGACACCAAACTTAAAGATTGACATAATACTCAAACAAATGACACTATTTTTGAAAAAAAATTTTTGAAGGGAAAGTAAGAAAATTCGAAACTTTAACAAGAATAAGAACAAAAACTCAAACAAAAAGATAAAGATCAACAAGAAAACAAAGAATTTTGAAAAATTTTTGATTTTTTTTGAAAAAGAAAAATAAAAGACTCAAATAAAATTAAAAAGAATACCTAATCTAAGTAACAAGATAATCCGTTTGTTTGTCAAATCCGAACAATCTCCGGCAACTGCACCAAAAACTTGGTGCACAAAACTGGCTCCGTAGAATTTGCATAGATAGATCGACAAGTATACCGGGTCGACCAAGTAATACCTGAGGTGAGTCAGGGGTGATCCCGGTGTTGTTGGAAAAAATGAGTGTTGTTGGAAAACGCATAAAATAAATAAATATAGAAATACAGGATTGATTTGTGAAAATAGTGACGGACGAACAGTTAAGGCTTCGGAGATGCTTTATCTTTCCGGATTAACCTTTTTTATTTTCTATCTCAATAGCTTTTTGATTTATTCAATGGCAGCCGTTAGTGATTAACTCATGTCCTATCATCAAGTTAACCTCCGCTACTGCAGCAACCCACCATGTTGAGATGATTCTTGTCCTCTCATCAAGCCACCTCTAGGTTTCTCATTGTAGAAGAAGATGAAGCTCTAAGCAAGCCACTCCCTTTCGCGATCCTACTCAAGGTGC